>NW_016824749.1:4006230-4084852 GCF_001698545.2 Rhinopithecus bieti | reverse complement strand
TTTTTTTTTTTTTAATTTTCCTGTAGAGACGAGATCACTATGTTGCCCAGGGTGGTCTCAAACTCCTCGGCTCAAGTAATCCTCCTGCCTCTACCTCTGAAAGTGTTGGGATTAACAGGCATGAGCCACCCCACCTGGCCCTATGTGAAATTCTTGAATTCATTCCCACCCTACCTCAGTGGTACTCTCACACCAGAGTAGCTGCCTTATAAAGGAAATCCTACTTCACCTTCCTGCTTGAAATGTCTCAGGGCCTTCCCATCTAGCTTAGGGTGACACAGTGGCACCACCATCTGGCTCTAGTCTGCTTGTCCAGTTTTACTCACTATCTCTTCGTATCAGGCATCCTGCATTCCAGCCATACCAATGGCTCCCAGGGCTCAGAATCCATCGCTGCATGCCTGGGCACTGTGGCCACGCTGTTCCGTGGTCACACTGGGGCTGGGCATGCCTGGGTGCTGCGGCCACGCTGTTCCCTGGTCACGCTGGGGCTGGGCATGCCTGGGTGCTGTGGCCATGCTGTTCCCTGGTCACGGTGGGGCTGGCCAGCTTCCAGGGCGAATGTGGACATATTCTTAGGCCCCACCACACACACTTCTTCAGAGAAACCTCAGAGGCTCCTCCACAAGCCACGGGTATCCCCAGATTTTCCTCACTCTGCATCCCAGGCACCTCTGGCAACGCAACATCACACTCAAGTAGAATTGCCTGTTTTGAAGACGGTTTGGCAGTCGCTGTTTCAGACGCGTTCCAGACACTTGGAAGAGCGGCTGACACAGAGCAGGGCCTGACTGATGACATTCCTCGCTCGTTTCTCCCGGCCCCGTCACCTTAGTTCACGCCCAGGTTTTTCTCCTAATTCATTGGCACCATCTTTTCATAATCTTTTCTTGTGCTCTTCATTTAATTTGATACTGCTACCAGTTATATATTTTTCACCCACAAATATGATCATTACTTGTCCTCTATAAAGAAGCTCCAATGGTTCTCCCTCTCTCTCTCTCTTTTTTTTTTTCCCTAAAGAATTAACGGAAACTACTTAACATGATGCTGATGACAAAAATAGGCATGGGTGACCATTCATTCTGCCTCTGATGCGCCAGGCGCTATGCCGGTCATTTTGCAATAATCTCATTTAATCCTAATGATAATACTCAGATGTAAGCGCCATTATCTCTTCCCCCTAAGTAGGGAAATAGGGGTCTGGAAAAGCCCAGGAGCCTGTTCCCCAAGACCAAGTTAACAATACAGAGCTGGGAATGAATTCCAAGTTTATGTGACTGCAAAGCTCTTCTATTCCCCCCACACCACCCCATGCCCGCTTCTCCCCACTGTTTCTACTTTCCAGATGCACCACCCAGCCTGCAACGTGCTTTCATGCCGTGTTCACCTGCAGCAATGCTTTCTCCATCTAAAGCCCCTGCCTTCACCATGCACGCACTGAAGTTGCCCAGGAGGGTCAGTCACGCCCTACTCTGTGCCTTCCCTCTGCCTCGACACTTGTGATGCTGCAGGATTATCAGCTTCCCCTCCCTCATCCCAAAGACTGAACAGTCACCAAGAGCAGCAAGTCGACTAGTCACCCCTGAACACACACAGCCTGGAGAATCAGAGGTGCCCAGTGTGTGCCTTTTACATGAACGCATGCATACACCAAGAATGATAGTAATGCCGGCTCACGTTTGTTTAGCATCTCCCACACGCCAGACCTCGTCCTACACAATTAGAATACATAATCCATTCAATCCTCCCACAACTTTTTGGGACACTGTATCATCTTAATCCTTATTTATTTTTTCCAGAATAAACTTGCAATTCTAACAACTTCAACAGAAAATAAAAAACTTTTGCTCAATATCAAACTCTATAAAATCACTAAAACTGGCCCAATATCCTGAGTTTTTTTAACTTGCATTATTTCTTCCTGATAATGACATTTAGGCCAGTCAAATCCTGTATTACTTTTTTAAACAAAGAAAAAAGATTACGAGTTGCTTCTAAAATTCATGTGTGACAAGCAGAAAAAAACTCATGGAGGCAGTTTCAGCATTTAACCTAAGTGTACTTAGCAACCACACTTAACAGCTTTTTAAAAATCCTCGTTTTTTAAAAATGTGGAACTTTCTTTGCAGGGTGACTTAAAAGACATCATCATAGTCTTTTATTAATTAAACATGTTCTTATCAGAAAAAAGGCTCTTGAAAGCTAGTATATATGCTTAATCAAGCTATATACAACCCTCAGTCCATATCTTGAATTAGGCTAGAGGTGAGGCCCTGATTTGCCCCACTTCTTTCTGATAACCATAACCAGAACAGTTACTGACCACTGCCTACCAGTGTTTCCAGCAAAGATATCAAGTTCTACACGTCTAAATGTTTTCGCCTTGATATCAAAAACAAAGCAAACCAGGTCTTCTCTATTCCCATTTTGGTTAACAGCATCACCATCGACCCACTGGCCTGATCCACCTAGAAGCCTGAGTCGTTTTTTTTGAACTTGAAATACTCATGTGCTTTATTTATGTAAATTCCCATTATTCCCTCACTGCTACAAAACTAGAGAAGAATGTAACATAAATGTACCGACACCAATTTGAGAACTGGAACGTGTTACCTTCCCAAAGTATCCATCTTGGAAATAGGGAAGGAGACTTTGCCTCGTAAAAGCGCATGAAGGAATGCGCAAAGGAAACACTCTAAACCCAGTTTTCTGAAATTGGTAAGCAGAAGCTCTGGAGTCAGCCACAGGTTGTGAACCTTCCACCAACAAGAGCCACCTAACATGCCAAAACGATAAGCATTAGATTCACTTAAGTTTGACAAATTTAGCAACTCCTTTCTATTGTCTGCATTTTAGAAAACCGATTGCTGCTGTTGTACCAGCTACAGTCAGAGAATAGTGAGATGCCCAGTGACATTGGCTACAGTGGTAGCAGACCGGGCACATAGTTTGGGAAGTTTTCTAACAAATAGTATGTAAGAGGAGAAGCCTGAGTCTTTTAACACCACAGATCGAACACTGCAAATGGTAGGATGAGCATTAGAGGCCCGCTGAGGTCGCTGAGATTTACGCTTCACGCGAACTGTAGTGGTGCCTAGGATCTCCCTGAAGAGTGGCAGAAGCAGCTGCCCATCCCTTAAACTACACACGTGCCTGGCTTCTCAAGACTCCAGAGTTTACTTAGAGACAAGTAACTAGAGCACGGGAATTTGGAAGACAGTCTTTCTATAAACTCCCAGGAACAACCAACACCAGCAGTGGCTGACGTGTGTGAGACCCTTCTTTATGTCAGATGCAGTGCTCTCATCAACATCCAACACACGTGTCTTTAATGCCTGGGACTATGGAGTCACTCATTTAGATGAGGGAACTGTGGCATAGGGGGGTTTTGTACCTCGGCTCACTTCACTGCAATCAGGTTTCTAAACCAGAACTCCCACCCGACAGTGTGCGAGTCCAAAGTCCATGCTTCTAGATGCAGTGACTCAACGCCTGTAATCCCAGCACTTTGGGAGGCTGAGAACGGATCACTTAAGGCCAGGAGTTCGAGACCAGCCTGGCCAACATGGTGAAACCCATCTCTACTAAAAATACAACAATTAGCTGGGCATGGTGGTGCACGCCTGTAATCCTAGCAGCTCAGGAGGCTGAGGCAGGAGAATTTCTTGAGCCCGGGGAGGCGGAGGTTGCAGTGAGCCAAGATCGCACCACTGCACTTCAGCCTGGACCACAGAGCGAGACTCCATCTCAAAAAACAAACCATACAAAAAAGTTCATGCTTCTAACCATCAGCAATCATCCTATAACATATTCTCCTCAATGAAACAGACTGAATCCAAGAAATCTCACCGGCATCAGACTTTCTAAGTCATAGAGATTTATATAATAATTTTAAATGCGTCTTTGACTTTCAGACCCAGTATAGAAAGGAGGAGAGTGTGAGTCAGTGCCGTTCCTGGGCGTCTGCTGGAAACTTCTCTGACCATCCTTCTGGCTCTCAGCAGTGGAGCTCACTTGCTCAATTCATTCCAGTGTCCCAGAGGTCGCAGTCTCCGCTCTGTCAGCTGGGCTGTCCTTGGTCCCTGGGCCTATCTCTTTGCTGCCCTCCCTGGGATCTTGCTGCTGGGGTAGCCCTGCTTCCCTTGCAACTTTCTTCTCTGCTGCTGGTGCCTTCCCCAGGGCTCTGCGTGGGCTTAGCTCTTTGCCATCACAAACCCATTTCTTCATTTCTCTCCCTCTCTCCTCTTTTCTTTCTGCTGTCTTAGCTGGGCCCCCTCCATCCTTTTATTTCCTAGTTGCACCTGTTGCTTCCACACCCTTAAAAACATACTCCATTTTCTCCCTAGATGTATTGAAGTATAATTGACAAAGCTGCAGACATTTAAGGGGAACCACGGGCTGCTTTGATATGTGTGTACTGTGAAATGATCACCACAATCAAGTTAGTGATCACTTCTTATTGTTATCTTTTTTGTGTATGGTAAGAACATTTAGGATCTACTCCCCTAGCGAGCTGCAAGTGTGCAATGCGGTTTTATTAACTACAGTCACCATGCTGCATGAGATCTTCAGAACTTGTTTGTCCTATAACTGAAAGTCTGTGCCCTTTGACCTCATTTTCCTCCCCCCACCAATTCCCGGCAACCACCATTCATTTGACTCTGTTTCTATGAGTTCCACATTTAGACTCCACATGTGAGATTATACAGTATTTGTCTTTCTCTGTCTGACTTCTCTCACTTAGCATAATGTCCTCATATATGTTGTTGCAAATGGCAGGATTTTCTTCTTTTTTAGGGCTGAATAATTTCCCATTGTTTGTATATACACCACATTTTCTTTATCCATTCATCCATGGACAGGTCCTTAGATTGTTTCCATATTTACTCATTTCCTTTGTATGTATACCCAGAAGTGGGGTTACTAGATCATATGGTACTTCTAGTTGTAATTTTCTGAGGAAACTGCACAACTTTTTAGAATGTCTGTACCAATTGACATTCCCATCAACAGCTTACGAGGGTTCCCTTTCCTCCACATCCTCACCAACACTCATTACCTTTTGACTTTTGGGTGATAGCCATCCTAGCAGGTGTGAGGTGGTGTCTCATTGTGGTTTTAACTTGCATTTCTGTGATGATTAGTGATGTTGAGCACCTTTTCATATGCCTGTTTGCCATTTGTATGTCTTCTTTGGAAAACTAGTCTAGCCCTTTGCTCATTTTTTAAATGAATTGTGTGTGTGTGTATGTGTGTGTGTGTGATGCTCTTGAGTTGTAAACAGAGTTCTTAATCTTTCCGTGTGCTTTAATCTCAGCACTTTAGCAACTGTCAAGAACAAAGTTCTTTCCAAAAAGTTCAACTCAAAGTTGGCCACTGACTCATAACAGGTAAAACCCAATGAGCATTTCCCTGAGCCTCAGTTTCTTCTTTTCTCATGTGAAACAGTGATGATAGTGCGTACCTCCCAGGGTTGTTGAGCCAGACTCAACAATTTACGTGAAAGCACTGAGGGGATGCCAAATAAATGTGAGTTGTATAAAACAATTCTTGATGCTACAAAGCTTGCGTTTCCAAACTATTGTCAAACTCCCACCTTGTTCAAGCCCCAATTAAAATACCATTTTCTCTAATTCATCTTTCCTGATCCTCTAAGAAACTTCCCTTCTCTGAGCAATGTGTTATCATCTTCTGGAACTCCATCGCTTGAGATGATCAAAGAGTTTCTTTATTGTATAAGTTACTTCTGCGCATGTCTTTTGAAGGAATAAATAAACGCATTGATTATATCTCCCTTATAGCACTCCATCACCTTCTATCTTAAATGATAGTAAGTAGCGTTCCTGTCTTCCTGCACTAAACTGTAAGCTCTTTCAATGACTTCCTGGCTCATTTTCTCATCTTTTCCTCCACTCTAAACACATAGGAGGTCCTTGATGGATGTGTAACAAATGAATAAGTAAATGATATGAAAATGCAAGTATCATTTTTTCAATATACAGTTACAACTTCGACATCCACAGTTGGGTCTGGCCAGTCGTTATGTTTTACCCAGAACTTAGGTCTTTCTCATTTTCTACTTTCCCTATCAAGACCATCCTTTCAATACCAAACAAATTAGAAAGGACACATCAGCTAACTTACATTAACATACTAACAAATGGGACGACAGTCTTCAAGGTCTGGAAGAGGAGAGCAGAGAACTCCTCATTGCCTGCTCAAGCCCATCTACCAGGAAGGGAAACTCCAGATACTGTGGGCCACTTGGCAGTTAGGAACTCATGGTACTGATCTGTTTGTTGGGCAGATATAGTTTGGTGATAGTCTTAAAAATCATTTGTCACCTGTCATGACATTTGCCAGATGAAATTCTGATTTCCCAAGAGAATGAACTGACAAATTAATAATCTGACCTTTAAAGGGGTGATATTTCTCCGTGTTAATCAACAAGCGGCCATTCTGTTTTGCTGACCAAATAAAATGCTCTTTCACTCTGTGAGGGGTTAACTAGAGTGTATGCAGATTTCTCCAGTGATTTGCTTTTGGTTGGAAATAGAAACAATTGAATTTCAAAGCAACACTTTTCCTAATTCCTACTGAACTCACAAGCTCTAGCGGTTGAGTGATCCCATTGGTAACACATACTTAAAGGGCCAGAGTCATTCTGGGTCCTGTCCTTAAGCTCCTGTTCTGTCCTCCTCTCAGGCCTTTTCTGCACCGTGCAAATCCAACACCTCTCCTCACAGGCTGGGCTAAAGGCAGAATACAATACCATGACTGAGGAGCCTGGGAATGAGGCAATTCATAAATGGAACATTCCCCAGGAAACATAATTTTATGATCATAATCTTTTTGTTCTTGACAGTTGCAAAATTAAATACCAGAGCCAAAAGAGGTGAGGCACAGTTTTAAGGGTATGTTTTCCTAATTTGATCTTCAAAGGAAGCACAAGCTTAGGGTTGAAAATCATTATGATGTAATATTATGCCACATAGTAATACATAGATCCAATCATTTTACCAGATAACTATCAATATAAAGCACTGACAGGACATTTGGGACTTCGGGTCAACAGGAAGGTGGTTTTTCAAACTAAACTATATTATTTATGGCTTTGATTGTCATTTGCTTTTATAACATGAGGGTGATGGTAATTCTGCTCTTCTGCCAATAAATCTAAAAATTAATTTAAAATGTAGTCAAACTCCTTGGCACATGTTAGAAGGAAGACTTTTTTAATTAAAAAAGCCATATTAATCATTATATAAATGAGTTATATTAGTCTTGTAAAATAAATCTATGGTGGAAAGGAAGTCAGTGAGTGATATAATCAGATTTCAGAACACATATCATATAAAAAGTTATGTTTCTAAATAAAGTGAGTGTGAAAGAATTCAGGATATATTATCAGTCATCTGGGTTATTGCCCTAAGAAAGCCCTTTTCCCAAAACAGATATGGTTTCTCTGACAAAGAGATGCCTTCTCATATTTTATTATTTTCTTAACTGTCAGACATAACTCATATGTAGTTAAGTTGTTCAAAAGGTTAAATTCTGAGGAAAATTCTACAAGTGGTTTAAATGAGCCAAATCATTTTGGTTGCGTCATGGTTTCCTCTGTTGAAAAGTCTCGATGACTTAAAAGGGTTGCTTTGATATTTAGCTTAGTGTTTTACCCAAAAGCACACTGACCAAAAACAAAGAATCCATAACAAAACAAACATTTAAAGATATGTAGACCAGATTAGTTTTCTCATGATGAAAGTCACATGGAATTACACACAGTTTACATTGCTTTCACACGTCCCTTTCCTCGGGTGTAAATTTTATTTATTACAATAACCTACTTGGCCTAGTTATTCACCCATCCTTCATTCAGTCTTGGTAGTGGACATGGTAAGATGATGGGTAAAAACACGTAAATAACATGGCTGTCTCATGGAGGTCACTTTCACATGGGAAGATTGGACATGTCAAAAAACTTCATTAACATGATATAAAAACAATACAATATGTAAAGTGGTATCGGAGCATCTAAGACAAAGTGATTAAATGTGACATTTGTTAACTCCCTCTCTGGGAAATAATTTAAGATTGCAGAAAATGTTTCTGAGAAATTCCAATGTAAATGTCCTTAAAAGTCCCTACTTTTTAGTATTTGGTATTGTAGATTTTGTGATTTTCCAGATTTTTCATTAAAAGTTAATATACATAAAACTCTTGGGATAGTAGCTAGTACAGAGTAAAATCTATATAAATTATTATTATCAATATCTTTTGGAGTGAACAAATTGAACATTTTTTTGAATAATCTTTTGCGTAGTTGATTGAAACTAGTTAATAGGTTTCTATTGTTTTCTTGAGTAAATCAGAAGCAGATATTTTGATTGACTATATAAGGTCTTGCAGCTTCTATGGTTTTTTTTTAACTTGAAAAGATCTTCCCAGACTGATACCTCTTTCTATCTTGAACTCTCTGTTCAACTATATTCTAAAGCCTTAAAATAAAGATCTTCAATTTTATAACTCTGATTTACACTTTTCTTTCTTATTTTAAAAAAGGAAATCTAAACTCTTTTAGGTTGATTATATTTTTGATTGAATGTGACTTGTTACCAAGAGGCTTTAAAAAAGTAGAGGATTAGAAATCAGTTAGTTTTCTTATCTTCTGAATTATTCACTACATGATGTGCTGCATTTGAGCTTTATCTATGCTTCTGGTAATATTTCTGTCTTATATAATTTTAAAGTATAGTGCTTCTCACCAGGGAGACTATATATCTATATATTTTAATAATAGCCTTTTAAAATTTTCATGTATTTTTTCTCCTCCTTTATGATAAAAAAAAATCAGAAAATGTCTGAATTGTCACTTTATCTCTAAATTCAAAGAGCATTTTCTCATCCTGTGTTAGCATTAGCACAACACCGGGGAACATCTGATTGCTGTAAGCCTTTCATTCATTCAGCAAATACTGACTGAATATGTAGTATGTTGACCTGTTTGCTGAGGGCCTGTCTGTTCCGGCTGCCATTCTAAAGCGAGTTGATTTTCCCTGTAACTTTTGCTCTGCAGAAGTAACCTGTACCTTTTTCCATTCTCTTGCCATTCACCACTCTCCTGACCTCCCTTTGCGTAACCTGGTTTAAGCCTGGTGCTCTAGGTACATCACACAACACTGGTCTATTCACACTGTAGCAGAGCAACCAAGTAGTTACACAATTCTCATCTTCACTACTAGTAATACTATGCTGTAAAAATTGTGAAACCTAGATTTTGAGATATTGAGCAAATAAAAATACATAGTATTTACTATAGTGCAAGAATACATCTGACAGGTTAAAGGTACGAGTTTTGGAAAGCGCTCAGACCCCGCACCAGATGATACAGTTAGCACAAGAACAGCTGAGGTTATTGTTATCTAATCTCCTTTCCCTTGTTAACTTTAGCGCAGAGAAATGAAATAATTAGGTGTAAAGGCATCTTGATAATCTACCAAAAAGGCTCACTTTAAGCAGCCGAGTGTTGCTTTCTTAAACTTTCATTGTTTGGTGGCATAAAGTGTAGGCAACCTGTATGAAGTATAAAGATCTGGTACTAAAAAGACCCAATGAGGCAGAAGTCGCTGACGCCTCTCAATAGGTGGAAGAGGATTCTCCATGCAGCCGAAGGCTTAATGAAGTGTGTTTCCATTAGCCAGGCTGTGGCCTCTCTGGTGTCACCTCTTCAGAAGACTCAGTGCCTCCGAGGAGCTGGCTGTCCTCGGCGGGAAGTAAGTACAGGGACTTCTGCTTAGAGGCGACTAGCATGAGCATTTATACCAAGAAATTTTCTTCAACATAGCTAAAATCTCATTTGAATGTTTTTTTTTCTGTGCACTTAAAACACTTGCCATTCTTCACAGCATCCCATGCTTGTACTCTTACAGGATCTTCACAAGTGGCACAGCTCTTGGTTGGAAGCCTATTTTTGCTATAGTTCATTGGACTCCTTGCAGCTGATCCTTGCAGCTAAACATCAGAAGATTTGGAACTTGATGGGTTTATGTTGCCCCTGTCCTCAAATTCAACTATTCCAGAAAAAATGTACTAGGACAAGGAACCTGAAAAGAAGAATTATTTCTAATAACGGATTGGATGAACTCTCCCATGCAAAGCAGAGGATATAATTCACAATAAGATTTGTAATTTACTTTAACCACCGGGAAAACATCTCAGAGGGAAGAGAGAAAACTGAATTTCTAACTGAATTTTAAAATTAAAATTTAATAAGCAGGCAACAGTATAAATGAGCAGAAAAAAAATCACTGAAACTTTCAAATAATGTTCTTTATTACAAATAAATTTCCCTAAATTATAATATGAATATATAAAGAGAAATGAGAAACTATAATGAGAACATTACCAGGGCTTTTTGTTTTCTTTCTTTTTTATTTTGTTTTGTGTTTTGAAGTGGGAAAATTTTCTTTGAAAGTAAGACCCTTGATTGGATTCAGGAAAGTGAAAGCTTTCTGAATTTTTGATCAAATAATGCTTCTCTAAGAACAGAATTTAATGCTGAACTTATGTATGCCTCACCTGTATAGGGAAGAGGAAACCACTGCTGTTTTTGGTCAAAATTCCTACTTGGTAAACTAGTATATTTCAGTTTTGAAGGCCAGGGTATAGTAAAGTGTGGTAGAGTTCCATATGGATATATCACGTTGCAAAACACCAAAATAAAAACCTGTCTTTGCTGGTTCCTTGTCATTTATTCAGCAGATAGCATCTTAATTGAACTTAAGCTGAAATTCTTATTTGCCAATATTCAGAACTCAACAGTTACAGAAGTATTTCCTTTTAACTACATGTACATCTTGAGTTCGTCAGAAATAATACAGAAAAACATATTTTGAAAACGTTTATCTGTATTTTTCCACTTGACAGTAGCAGTTTAGAATTTAATAAGCATATCCATAATTAAATTGTTAGTTTGAGGAACTTGCAGAAAGTTATCTAACACAATCATATATCACAACTCTTCTTTATACAATCCTAGTGCAACTCATTTCATTACGCTATCAATGTAGTTAGACATAACTGAGGCCTTTAAAAACATTATAAGTGACTTAAAATAGAAAATGTTAGAAACAGTCCAGGCATATTACAAAATCATGGTTTCTGAAATCTAATTACTACACACAATTTAAAATAATTGATTAAACATGATTAGTCCTTAAGATGAATAGAATTCCAACTTTAGCTATTATTTAATTATAGCATGCTGTACACTAAAATCAGCTGGAAGATAGCCAAAATAAAGCTTTAAAGGACAGCATGATAATTAAGAATTGCTATTTATCTTACTTTTATTGGAAAACTCAATGCTGGAATGAATGCCATAATGTCTAGAAATATGAATTTAAATAATTTCCTAAATATTTCACTTTCTCATTCCAAATATCAGGACATTTTAAACTTCCTCATCAGTTCTACTTTATATGCAAAAATTCATACTGCATTAATTAGAACTTTTGCTTTCAACTCAGATATCTTAAAACAAGGAATTCTGTATAACTTCTTCATAAAATTATGGGTACATTTTAATTTTGATTGTGGTAGTTTTTTCATAAAAAGGCTACTGAAATCAGGCTTATTTAAAAAATAGTAATAATGTTATCTAATATAGAACAGAGGGTAGGAAGTATCTATAACCAAACCTATATCTCTATCAAGTGTGACACTAAGAGAATATTCTCTCCCTCACCCAGGTACTCAAGTTGTAGGGTAACACAACTAGTGTAACATAACTAGTGATTTCCAGTCACCTTTTAGGTTTATTTAGGAACATTAAAAGAAATGCTGCTATTGTAGACTTCGTTTCAATTATTTAATCTCTTTCCAGTTCACAACCTTTACTTTCTCCTGGTTTCAGCATGAAAAACAACTTCATAAGTGTCTTACATTATAATCGGCTGCTAATCATCATCAACTCAGCGTTAGTTTTAAATAGTCTGATTCCATAACAAATTTGTAATAGGGATTTTTCTATACATTTTATAATAGCTATGGATAGAAAAATACTATTATCCATCTACTAAAACATTCAAGTTTTGTTTAAAACATACATTGTAAAATTTTCCCTCAGGAAATTTGGATCTATTATAGGACCGTTGTGGCTTTCATGAAATTGGGGTCCTGAAGCCATATTTTCAAAGCAGAAAAATGACAGCCTCATTGTTTTTCGAATGTTTTGCGTTTCTTTGAGAAAAGGCAGTATTAGGACTTTACTTCTAGGTCAAGTGTATGTTTACAGTAACTAACAGGAAAATATTGAAGTCTGAAGTTACCAGTACAATGTCTGAATGCCAAATTCTGGACACTGGACAAAGTGCTTTAGAATCAGAGGCCAGGAAAGCTCTGGAAGGCTGTGAACAGAGACAAATGCAATATGGTACAGTAGACAGAAAGTCAGAAGTAAGATTCAGATACAGCCAAACAGGGTGGGGGACAGTTTGTGGGGGGAGGTCTGAGCTGGACTTGAAGGGCTATGAAAGCAGCTGTCACTGCAGGGGAGGTTTAAAGGAAATGACTCTTCAGGGGGCATTGCATTTGCAAAAACAAAAAAAAAGTCTGATATAGTGTGTTTTGGAAATTCCAGAATATTTGATATTGCCAGAAGAGTTGGAAAGTGGCAGAAAATAAGGGTCTAAAAATAGCCATAAGCAGAGGTGCTAAGTCTTGAAAGATAGAGATTATGTCTCTGAATCTGGTTCTCAAAATTGTTGAATTATTAACCATGTAGATGCGCTATGCAGAATTGAACTTAAAATGCTCATCTTTTTATAGCAAGTCATTTTAAAAGGATACAAACATAGGAAAGAAATTGCACAAGTATAAAGTGTGTGCCATTCTTCCCATGGGCTAAGGGTCTTGTCTCACCTGGTGCCACCATCAAGGCAACAGACGCAGCAGTCAGGTGTGCCCTGGATATTTCTACGCCTCATTCTTCTAAAGGCTCCCCCAAGAAAAATTAATAGGAAATCAGGTGCTTGCTGTAGGTCTTTGCACTGTGTCAATTCTAAGGAATCCTTTGGCAATGTAAAGCTTTGAAGGAAATTAAACTGGAGAGAGATTTTCTCTACCTTTCATTCAGCTCATATAGAATCACTTACTTAGCTGATATTTTTACTCATAGAATTGGACTCAGAATTAAGTCTGTTCATTTAGTTTTCCTTTGAATGTTAAACATAATGAAGTACAAGGCCGTCACCTCACCATTTTATCCCCCATGACCCACATAGGCATACACTTATCATTAAACGTTTGAATGTGGTTCACTCCACTGAGATTCTTAGTCTGTGTCTTTATAGTTTGACTATTTTGACATTTAGAACAAAAGTTTTGAAAACTATTCTCCTATGCTTTAGTATTCTCTTATCGTAGGACATATTAACATTGCTACATCTGTGAAACAGGTGGTTCATGCTCATATCTATCAGTGAAAATTATACTTAAAATTCTAAAGAGACTCTTGTGTCATCCAGATTTTTGAGGAAAAGGTAGCAAATAAAAATAAACTTCTTAGAAGTAGATCTCAGTTACTACTTATTTTAAATTTTGTGGTAGATTCCATCTTTTGGAGATGGGGTTTTATTCAAAGTTTTTGACCAAACATTTTTATTAAATATTTTCAATAGTATTATAAGTGATCTGACATTTTTGGTAACAAAACAACAAAATAACAAAAGAACTGACTTGGGTAAAGCTGAAATGTTGCTGAAACAGAATCTGATCCTTACTTGGTCATTTCCTTACCAGGGATTTTGATTTGACTGACCAGTTTCAGTCCACAGTAATAGCTTTGTTCCTAAGAGACTATAAATCAAGGAAATACTCACTACAAGGCAATTCCTCCTGCAATTCAGGGTCTGTGCTGTTATTATGAAGCAACTGACAGCAAACATTTGCTGCAAGTATGAGCGCACATTTGTATGAGGTGTGTGGCATTTTGGGTTTCACTCTCTCTCTGAAACCTATCTGCTTGTGAGAAAAATTGTGCAAGAAAAGAAGTTTTACTGCCACATACCTCAGCTGTCCTACAACTCAATGCTGAGACTTCACTTCCTTTCTTTCCTTGGATTCTGAGCCGGGGGAGCACAATAGGGGTCTTGTGCTCTGGGCCAGCAAGGCATGCAGATACTCGGAAAGGAGGTGTGAACAGCTTCCAATACCTACACTGTTTGCTTTACAACTACCCCAGCTAAATCAAACAGGACACCAGGACACTCAGTCCAGGGTAAGCAAGTACAAAATCCACTGGCTATTATGACCTACATAGAGAACAGCATTCTTTAATTTAAATGTGTACGCAGGTGTGTTAAGAGTTAAATAAATCATTTACGAGGCTTAAAAAGAAATGCTTCACAATTTATGTGCCACTGCTTTTTCATGTAGTTCTCTGAACACAAGTCAAAGTGCAGGTCACAAAAGAATCCATTGTTCACAAGTGAGAAATGTTGCTGGCTGTGAAGACGGTTCAGAACAAGCGATCGTAGTCTGTTCAAACAGCAAACACTGGTTTTAAACCCCAAAGCATATCGGTAATGTTTTTTATCTTCCAATTGCTAGAACCAAAATTCATTGAAACCACTCTATGTCTCTGATACTATTTTCTAGAAATGTGTGTGTCTGTGTGTGTGTGTGTCTGTGTGTTTGTTTGGTAAATCCAAATCACACAATCAATGTAAACCTTTCAGGCCAAGTTTTGCCCCAGTTATTTTTATGCTGCGCTTTCAAAAAGGTCAAAAAAGCTTACCTCTGTCAGTGCAGTGGGCTGCCCAGAAAGCCCCTTCTCCGCCTCGGCCTCAGCGTGCAGACATATGCCCTGGGAGCCCACAATCTGTTAACAGGAAGCAGGTAAACCCGAGAGCGTCCGCCTGCGTTCCAGTCCAGTGCCCGTCCCAGCACACACCTGCTTTTTCAGACCTGCCGCTCATATGCTACAACCACGCACAGGACCAGCCTTAGCAGAGGGCAACACCCTCCGTTTGGATCCCTCGTTTACAGGGTAAGCAGCTAGGAAGCTGCTGAGATAATATTGCAGGGAAAGCTTTGCCTTCCCAAGACAAAAACCTCTGCTGCTGCCTGATAGCAGATACGCAGCATTATCACTCTGCATTCCACATTCTCCAATCAGCTAATTGGAACAGCAGTCAACAGCCTGTCCAAACGGCAGCTTGCAGGCCTGCGTGGCTGTGATCATTGTATACTAACATGCCCATTGCTTCTCTCTTCCCCGAAGAGATGTATAAAAGAGGCTTCTTCCAGGGTGAAGTTCAGCAGAATATGCCACACTGTTTTCCATAAGTAAAATGGCTGGTCCTCTCAGCACTGCTGCAGACAGCTCATTGGGTTCCACTGGCTTTTCGTAGCCATAGCAACAACCAACAGACAGACTTAGCAAGCATGGCTGATCATGTGCCGCACACCCACACAGCTTGTTAATTTCTTTTCATCAAACTCATCATTTTTTTGAGGAGGGTAGCTTCTGCTATCTTTCTACACATTTCACCGATAGTGGAAGTGCTCTGATTTTTCCGCTCTCCTGAAGAACTCTTTTTTATATGAGCCAGGGCTGTGTATGAAATCGAGGAAGCGAAGCCCTATTAGCGGCTATCCAGGTTAATAACATGCAAATCACTTAAGAGACCCTAACTGGAAGCATTGTCAAACAAGCCCCACCTTCCAGTCACAGAGTGAGTGCGGAGAGCTGCAAATCGGAGAGTTACACTTTTTGTTTTTAAATGATAATCTTAGAGCCATTTAATTGAAACAACACCCTGTGAATTGCTATATAGGGTCAGAATAATAACTAAATCAGGTAGAATATTTTAATAAGATCTTTAAATATCCATTTACTTATGGCTCAACTTATCTGATTACTTTAAGATGCTTTTTATGCAATTTAAAATAGATTAAAAAAAAAATCCTGTTGTTTCTGCTGCAGAAAATGATTCTTTAACTCAATCTCATTTGTAAATTAAAATTCTTTTAAAACTCCAAACCTAATTAAAAATTCTTTGACTTTAAACATTACCTTCAAGGCAAGAATAGTTTTACTTCCTTAGTAAGATGGATCACATTCCACCTGTCCATAAAATTTCACCCCCTCTGGGAATCTACAATGATTAATGTCATGAACAATTTCAATCTTCTGCAAAACCCCCAGCCTTGTCTTCTTTTTCAGGACTGTATCACCAGTCATATTCTATCTGATATATTTCCAAGGCACTGTCCCATTTATTTTTGTTTCTAGCAATCTGTTTGAAATAGTTATGTTAACACTTTGGACTTGTAAATACAGATGTTCTATTTGCTATGTAGTCATTGATTTAGGATTCTGTTAGTATTGCGTTTCCCTACCCATGTTAACACTCCTGCCTTCAGTATTAATTCCCAAATTTTGGCTGCATAGGAATCCTGTGGATGTAGATTTGGGGATGCCCACTCTCCTTCCTCCCCAACCCGACTGACATTAGGTAGGTTTGGGCCACCCAGGGTCAGCATATCCATGCAAGACAAGTGGGTGGTGCTTTCCTGCTTGGGACAGTCCTCATCGCTTGCTTCAGATCGCCTCCAGCCAGCCTACCTTTTCTCACGGAAGTTCCCTTCCCTGAAGTTATTTTGCATTTGCTGTTGCTGACCATGCCCCCTGCCTTCACCCTCAGCCTCCCATTCTACTCTTCACTGCCCACATTTCAGAATCCTGAATTACATGCCATTTTACGCTTCCTTGCCCTGCAGATGCTGCTACTATTAAAAAGCTTCTCAATCTGACTGTTCCTCGCCCCAGCACCATTAACTTCCATCCCAATCTGCCTCCCCTTTTATCTTCCAACACCTGGCCCACACTGACCACCTCGCTAGTGACTCTCCCAGGTGGAGTCTGAGCGACCTCTTCTGTGCCTCCCCTGTACTGGGGTCTACCTCTGCTATTACAGGCCTTGTCACGCCCTGGGACTTCTTAGCAGTTCTCCTTTCATGTCTGGCTCCCAGACTGTTCTGTTTACTCTCTGAAAGCCAATCTGGTCCATGTCTTTTTGCCTTCCATGCTTGGAATATTCTAATTTCTCAATGCCTTTGAATGAGGACCTACAACACTGTATGAATAGGGACTAATGACTGGCTGGGGTGAAATCTGCGTTTTAATTCACGTTTCAATATCACCCATTTGTTGACTTATCACTTCAGAAGAACTTAAGTGATTTTGACAAAATGCTGGCATGTTACAAAAGGGTATCAAGAAAACTCTAGGTGCATTTGATGTTTTAGGGTGGCGTTTGTTTTCATTGTATCTCTGAAAATGTCTTTATACCCTCACACTTGATTGATTGGTTGGCAGGGTATAAGAATCTCTGACCATGGCTCACACCTTTACTCCCAGCACTTTGGGAGGCTGAGGCAGGTGGATCACTTGAGCTCAGGATTTTGAGACTAGCCTGGGCAATAGACCCCATCTCTACAAAAAAAAAAAAAAAAAAAAAAAAAAAAAAAAATCAAACAAACAAACAATTAGCTAGACATGGTGGTGCACGCCGGTGGTCCCAGCTACTCGGGAGGCTGAGGCAGGAGGATTGCTTGAGCCTGGGAGGTCAAGGCTGCAGTGAGCTGAGATCACGCGACTGCACTCCAGCTTGGCAACAGAGGGAGACTCTGTCTCTGTTTTTAGCAGCAAAACAAACAAACAAACAAACAAACAAACAAATCTCTGAAGTCATTTTCCTTTGGAATTTCGAAGGCCTTCATCCTTTTTCTTGTATCTCCTCCTCCCCTATACCTCCAATTACTGCTCCTCCAAAGAGAACTGGAAATCCCCCAGGCATCAGTGAGCCAGAACTGGGAAGCTGGCAGGAACTGAGACGAATCCCTTTCCGCTCTCTGCCCCGTGGTGTGTGTGTTGGCATCTCTACTGGTCTTCACACATCACTCAGCTGCAGCTCTGTTCTTCCAAGGCTCTTGGCTCCTTCACCTGCCCAAAGCCCCTCCTTATAACTTGGGGCACTGAGGCCCATTGGCATTGCTCTGGCCTCAGGCCCTGCCCTAGCCTGGGTCCCTGATGTTTATTCTCCTTCTGAACGTGTTTGTTTTAAAATGTGCTAAATACAGATTTCCAAGAGACAAATACGATTTTTCCAGCCCATCTTTCTGAGTCAAATGAGATACCACCTCTGTGGCCAGCAGCTTTATATGTGGGCTGCTCTGTGCCTTGGTCCACTCAGCTATTACAAGGACACTTGGCATTATCTAGTTTTAACATTTTGCTAACATAACAGGTGCAGAGTAATAGCTCACTATTGTTTTAATTTGTGTTTCTCTAATTACTGACAAATTGAACATCTTTTCATTTTCAATGGTTTTTGGGGTTCCCTCTTCTGTCAATTTTCTGTTCATAGCTTTTCCTGTCTTCTCTGTTGAGATTGTCTTAGTGTGAAATTTTAAACAACATGGTCATAAAGGTATTTTTTATATATTTAAACATTATAATTAAATTTGTGATATTATTAAAGGTTATGAAGACATCCACTGACATATAAAGGGAGCTCTATAATTCACAATGCTAGTTGTTTTGGTTTTTATTATGAAACGAAAATACAGAATATGTGTGAAAATCTGCATTCAAAAATTATGTTCAGTATGAAAGCATAGAATACCACACCATAATATGATTTTCTAAAACAAATATTTGTTTAGAAGGATTTTCAAACAAAGATAATACTATCAGAATACATATACACACACATATATATGCTCTAATAGTATATACACACACACACATATAAATGGAGAGAGAGAGCTGTCTACTTATCCAGCTTCTATTTTATGTTATTCCATATGTACACCTACCCATCAATCAGTCTATCCACCTATCTGTCATCTGTCTATCTTCTACGCAAACACAGATGTGCAAAATGCTAACACCTGATGAACCTGAAGTGAGAATATTTTCAGTTTGTTTTACTCTTATCTCCACTTTTCTATAAGTTTGATTTTTTTTGTTTTCAAGATACAAAGTTTTACAAAATGAAATAAAATGAGAATAAAAGTAGCGTTTAGAACAGACACAGAGTTAAGGTTAAGATTACTTGATGGGGACATAACTATTATCAGAGTTGAAACTGAAGAAGTTGATAAGTGATGGAGTAACTAAAGTGATCACTACTATTATTGCTATCATGAGGAGGCTACTTTGGTAGAGAGCATTGGAAATATTTTTCACTTTCTTGAAATAAGTGTGCTATTTCCCTACATGTACTGCTTCCCTGTATTCTGTTCTTAAACCATTTATTCTCTGGTTCCTATTTTGAAATCCTTATTAGTCTGTTTCCTTAATTCAACAAAATCATCACTGCTTGAAGCACTAGGTTCTCCTCTAGTCACATCTGCTCCTGCAGACTCCACAGCTAGGACCCACCAAAGGATCTGGTCCCTGGCACAACAAAGAAACATGTTGTATGACTTCACTTAGAGACTGGAATTTAAGCATGGTTTGTTTATGAGGTAGCAAAGACTTTTATAAAGCTTAGATTGAATTTTCTAATTCCTAAAGCAAATAAAATAGAATATCCCAAAGGTTATTCCTAAACCTTGCATATTTAGTTACTCTCACAACGATATGAACAATGTCACAATAAGACATTGATGGGACATGTGACAACTGACTTAGGAGGAGGATCGAAGTATCTCAATTAAGCAAATTGGATTTATTTCTATGATTCCAACAGCAAGAAATATACACTGGAAAGCAGACTGACCCACAGGCTACTAATCAAATGCCTTCATATCCCCTGAAGAAGTATGACCCTGACCAGTATCCAGAATGATCTTTATAAATCAGAGGTGCCCAAAACCAAAACAAACCCAGCAGAGTTGAGGGTTTTTGGAAATTCACTTACCAAATGAATTTAAAATGAGAAAATGATTATAGAAAAACAAAACCTTGCCAGAGGGCAAATGATAGGAATGTAAACACCAGCAATACAACACTGTTTAAAAAGCTGGAGACAAAGCCAAACCTATTAACACAAAAGTACTGTGTGTAGCCCATTAGTAGTTACTAGAACCCCCTAGAAGTTCTGTATACTCTCTAGGTTAAGAGGAACAAGGAAAATGTGGCAAGAGGTACAGGAAGAAGTTTCAGGTAGTCCTAAGTCTGGAGAGCTCGGTCTTCACTGGCTAATAATAACAACATTGTTTTAAATATTTCAGGTTTATCAAGCTTTGGGTTTGCAAATGACTATGATTGCAGCAGCTTTCAGGAACTACTTTATCTTAAAATGTGTGTTAATATGTGCCAGTACCAGGTGGGGAAAAAATAATGGTGTTATCCAATAATAACAAAAGAAAAAAAAAAAAAACAGCCCACAATTAACCCCCTCCCACAACCCTGCGAACCAATCCCAAAACACAAATACATCTAGATGTGGCTAAAGAAAAGTACTCCTGGCTTTTATTGAACCTGCAGTGTGAGAGATTCTGCAAGCAACACAGAAAAGACTGCACTTGCTCCCAAGGAATTTGACTGTTTATACTTCAGAATGATAAGCTTAAAAAGCGACCTGTAAAGAGAGGGCTGGCTGCTTTCACGCTCCTGTGAGGGGTCATGCTTTGTTCTTGGAGAGGCACTCTGACCACATTAATAGAGTGTATCTCCCATGACCTTTCCCACTCAGCATTGTGTCCTGTGGCAGCAGTGGCCCCCAGGTACTTCCGGGCAACATGCCACCAAACCCAGTACAGAAAAAGCACCGGGCTCTGCCGTCACGGCATTATTGAATTAGTAACGAAACACACCAGGCTTAGCAAACAAAACCTGGCAAGAAGGATTTTAAAACAAATGCTTCTGGTTTCACCTGAGCCACTGAAACAAATGACGAGGTGCTGGGTGAAACTGGGCAGCTTCTGGAAACTCCGAAGAGGCTCATGCTAACACCCTCAGCTGCCAAATGTGCAAATCTCAGAGAAGTGAAAATTAGCGGGTCACCTTGTGTCCTCTAGAAGTTCTTCTGAAACACATGTTCAGTAAGATTCGTTGATCGAGATAAGAAGATGGGCCTGAGTGATGTATTAATACAATCAGGTACATGTTTTAGAATCCAATAGTCCAATACCAAGTGGAAAATACTGTTGAAAAACAAAAATCCCCAAATCCACACTGGAAATAGTAGATGCTCAGTTAAAGGTCTACCAGTGAGAGTATGCGCAGGTAGGAAAAATAAACTACGCGTACTTGCAGAATATTGGATGGGAGCTATAACCCAGAATGGTAATTATCTTACTAAGCCTGCCCAGGTCAGAATTCAGTGCCTATGTGTTTGTTTCTTTGTTTCTGAGGCAGAATCTAGCTCTGTCACCCAGGCTGGAGCACAGTGGCACAATTTCGGCTCACTGCAATCTCCACCTCCTGGGTTGAAGCGATTCTCCTGCCTCAGCCTCACAAGTAGCTGGGATTAAAGGGGCACGCCACAATGCCCGGCTAAGTTTTTGTATTTTCAGTAGAAATGGAGTTTCACCGTGTTAGCCAAGATGGTCTTGATCTCCTGACCTTGTGATCCGCCTGCCTCGCCCTCCCAAAGTGCTGAGATTACAGGGATGAGCCACTGCGCCTGGCTGCCTATGTTTTCAAAAGTCAGACTCTGGCATCCTAATTGCTGGATCAGTGCCTTGAACTGAGAACATTCTTCTGGACATTTCCTGCATCAAAGGAAGACAATTAATTTTAGAAACATTCCTTGTGAGAGGTCAGGAGATCGAGACCATCCTGGCTAACACGGTGAAACCCCGTCTCTACTAAAATTACAAAAAATTAGCTGGGCGTGGTGGCGGGCGCCTGTAGTCCCAGTTACTCGGGAGGTTGAGGCAGGAGAATGGCGTAAACCCGGGAGGCGGAGCTTGCAGTGAGCTGAGATCGCGCCACTGCACTCCAGCCTGGGCGACAGAGCGAGACTCCATCTCAAACAAAAAAAAAAAAAAAAACAAAGAAAGAAAAAAGAAACATTCCTTGATTCCTTGTGAGGTTTAAAGTAGCATGAAAAATCATTTCACAAACAACTTTCCTATTGGCATAAAGGTAGATTTAAAAAAATTATCTGAGCTGATACCTGAGCTGCCTCTTGGGGGACCCGTTATTCTCTTGGTGTGTGGACTCTTTCCTATATTTTTCCTTCATTAAAGACACGGTTTGCCCCAACGACTGGAAACAAACCCAAGCTGTGTTTCAATTTTTGGTAACACATGAGAAAGTCTTATCACAAGATTAGGATTGACTGCAGAGAAGAGAAAGCTCAAATAACAGGGCTGACACAAGACAGAGGTATCTTTTTCTCTCAGTTGAAGGAGAAATAAGGAGTTCAAGGCTAGTAGAAAATTGGCCTCGTGATTATCAGGACCACAGCTCCTACCCTCTGTTCTGCCATCTTTTGAAACTGGTTTCTATCCTCAAGAATCCTCATGGTCCAGAATGGCTACTTGTGCTCCAGCCATCAGGTCCATGTTCCAGGCAAGAAGAGGAGAGGGAGAACCAAGGGGCACATTTTCCACTGGAGTTGACCTCTTTGAAAGAGCTTTTCCCCACCTCCCACTCAGCACTTCTGCTGATACCTCATTGCATCCTGAGTGATAAGTAAGTCTCAAAAATGTGGTCTTTTCAGCTGGATACCTAGTGGTCCCAGGTAAATCAGTGTTCTACTATTAAGAAACATATTGATAATAGGGAGTGGATAGACAACAAGCTGCCTCTGCCAGCTCGTGTCAGCCTGGGTACAAAGAAAGTACTACTCATTTCTTGACATTGTCACTGAGCCTTTAGTCATGGCTGGTTACCTGTCAGTGCAGGGATCACCCAGGCTGACTCAGTGGGTTGAGGAAGCACCCTTTCTTCATTCCTACATGAGGGTGTCCTCGCCTATCCAGCCACTGTGCTTATCTTCTCAGCACAGGCTCAAAGCATTGCCATCTCTCCTTATACTGGTTTCATATCAATATCTCAAAGTATACTTGTTCATTCACTATGGAACAAATAAATGGTGTGGATTCCAACATTCTGCAATTTGTTAGCTATGTGATATGCAAATTACCTAACGTCTTTGCGCTTCCGTTTCCTCATGAATAAGAAAGGATGATAATATTATCTAATTCTGAGGGTGGCTGTGCCAGTTAAATCATTTAATTAGTATAAAAGGGTATTAGACTTTTTTTTGAATTTTGTATCTTTGATTTATGGTGCAGCCCTGGGTGGGCACAGACCTCTGGGACCTTTTAATACTGTGGGAAACACCCGATGGACATAGACCAGAGCGTCAAAAAGCAACACAAATGTATGTGTGGATCAAAAGAACGGTCCAGACGGTGAGACGCAGCGGGCTTCAGCAAAGGAGAAACAGGAGCTAGTGTCACCAGTGGGAACTTATCTCAGGTTCCCCGGAACTTCACCTGGACAGCTCAAGGCTGTGTGAACAGTCGGCAGGAGGGCTTTTCACTTCTGCCTCCTGCTTCCCTTCCTGGCTGATGTCCTCCCCCACCCTTTAATTTAAATTGGCACCAGTTTCCTATTCTCTTGGTAGCCCCAGTTCTTTCCCTCATTTAACATTTTCACAGAATCTAGTGGGGACTTTATTGACCAAGGGGCTGCCAGGGCAGGGCTGGCCTTCAGAGGAGGGGTGTGGTGTGCCCAAGTCCTGCAGCTGGGGAAGGACTAGGGAGCTGAGGCCACAGAGGGACAGGGACAGAGGCTAGGGAGCAGCGCGCGCAGACACCTTGCCTGCTGGGAAGCGCCTACGGTGGCCTTGCAGACAGCAGACACAGACACAGAGGGCCCTTTAAGAAAAGAGCCACCTTGTTCTTTAAGACTTCTGTAGCAGAGTCCTGGCAGTCCCGGGGCTTCACACGCTGCACGGTTATATTTACTTGTGCTTTTATTTACTTCATCTCTGTCTGTCCTGCGAGATTATAAACTGGAGGGCAGCAGGGATCATTTCTGTTCTGTCTTCACCCTGTTTCCAGGGCTCAGCATCGTACCTGGACTGTGGGTACAGAAGTGCCGAATGAACAAATGGGTGGATGACTGGGCCACGTGAGTCCCAGGTGAACGAATTCTATCTGCCCCCTTAAGGCCATCCCTTGATTCAGTCTGACAAGCATTTCTTCAGCCTGAACTAACCCACGAAGATCCCCATCCAGGGTCAGATTAAAGCACCTGCCCACCTTCTGGGTGGGTGAAACGTGAGGGAATATCAAATAGTGATGTTCCAATGTGATTTGCCCATGCCCTGGGGGCAAGGGGAGCAGAGAGAACAAATAAACAGTCCTGCGCCTCACCAAGGGGCCACAGGCGAGCTGAGCCAAGTGGCTGAAGAGGAGGAGCTGGCCTGCCTGGGAAGCCAGGCACAGGACTTCCAGGTGGAGGAAGTGACAGCTGTGACCGCACAGCGACAGGGAGCAAAGACAGTGCAGGGGAGACCGAGAGGTGGAATGGCACTGAAGCCTGTGTTGTGGCAGGAAGCAGAGGTGAGGTGGACAGGGCAGATGGGTCACTGTCTCTCAGACACCTTGTTCTTCATGGTGAGAACTTTGGACCTTATCTTCCTGGAAATAACAAGCCACCAGTGAGTTGTTTTTTTGTTTGTTTCTTTTTTTGAGATGGAGTCTTACTCTGTCTCCTAGACTGGAGTGCAGTGGCTTGATCTCCACGCACTGCAACCTCCACATCCTGGGTTCAAGGGATTCTCCTACCTCAGCCTCCCGAGTAGCTGGGATTACAGGCGCGTGCCACCACATCCAGCTAATTTTTGTAATTTTAGTAGAGATGGGGGTTTCACCATGTTGACCAGGCTGGTCTTGAACTCCTGACCTCAGGTGATCCGCCCACATCAGCCTTCCAAAGTGCTGGGATTACAAGCATGAGCCACCACACTCAGCCCCACCATAAAGTTACAAAAAAGAACACAGATGTGATCATTCTTGCATTCTAGAAAAGTAGCTCTAGGACCCATTTACCTGGGAAATACGTTTTAATGGAGAAATTCACATGGTTTGATGTTTTGGTCGCTTTTATCACTCGTCACTATTATGCAACATTTCTCAAACACCTTCTCCTGTGCAAGGTATTCATATTCGTTGCCCGAGGAGGTATCAACAAAATGAAGGACTCATAAATTTTAAGACGTACCACTATTATGTTCCACTGAAAAGGAAAAAAACTGCTGCCATTGACATTGTAACACTATGTTATTTTTTAAGTCATTTGTTGGAAGAGATCTTTCAAATGTATTGAGATTAAATTTCATCCTCTATCACTCTGTGTATAGAAAAAAGAAAGTGAAATTAGCTGGTTACAATATTCTTAAAATTCTTCACCTTCAGTGTTCAGCTCTTCTGAATGACATTAACATTTAGGGTTTGACAGTCATCCTTATGTAGTGTTTCCCCAGTTGGGTGTGCATCAGGATCACCAGGAAAAGTGGAGGAAATGGAGGCCCGGGCATTACACAGTTCCAACAAGCCTGGAGCTCTGTATTCCTTGTTGGTAACCGAAAGATCCTAAGACCCCCAAAGAGGAGGAAAGGCTGCCCAGCACATCAGGACAGATGGCTCAGCAGCGCTTCTGAAGTGAGTGTCGGCTTCTGTTTTCAGTATTTTTTGTATTCAGTGAGTTTTCACAGACATGCATATGACAAGGCTGACACAACTGCCATGTGCCTGGCACAGACATTGTTTCTGGGATATTAGAAAAGAAATACGATGGGACCTTTAAAAAATATACAAGAAGTATATTAATGATAATAACTTGACTTCTGTGATCAGGGACTAAGTAAGTAGATTGTGGCACATCCACACCATGGGAGACACTCAGTGTTGGAAAGTCATTATGTAGAATGATATTTTCCACAGGCTGTTCCAGGACAGGCTGTTCTACAAGGGCACCACAGGCAAAACAAGGTTGGGAAATCCTGCAAACCATGCCCCTCGCCTAGAGTTTCAGAGTGCGCTCAGCATTCTGAAAGTTCTGAGAACGCTGGGAGTATAGTGATTTTACGTTTTAACCTAGAATTTTCCAATTATGGCATTAAAGAAAAGGAAAATAAAAACTCGAGACCCCAGTTCATGATGCCAAAGGAAAAAATTAAGCTGAAAGCTGAGTCATGCAGGAAGCTGCCTTTCCTTTTGTTCCTAAGCAGAAGCTACAGATAGAAGGTTCGATATCTCCACAGGTAGCTACTCTGTGTTCGCTTTATCTTATGTGAAGTGCCGATTTACGGAGTGTCAGAGGATTGCGTATTGACTCTTCCCCTGCCTGCTCCTTTTCTCTTGCAACACATAGATTCAGTGATGTGACCACACCTTCCTTCTTTCCCTTCTAGTCCCCTTTACCCCTTTAAATACTGAAGCCCTCAAAACCATCTTTGGAGAAAGGCATGTCTCCCAGGCATGTCCTTAACCTTGGCAAAATAAGCTTCTAAATTGATTGAGACCTATCTCAGACATTTTTGGTTTACAATGTTCACATTATATTTTAAATAAACAGCAACAACAATAAGCCCATAAAAATGTATGGTGGCACCTTTCCATTTTGTAAGTAAAATTTTGGATATATAGTCATAGGAAAAAGACAGTAAGGAGGTACACTCAACAATAACAATGCTTAATAATGAGGGCTTGAGTTACATATAAATTTTCTTTGGTTTACTTGTATATTCTTCAATGAATTGACACCTTTTCTGAAAGAAAACAGTTATTAAAAATAGCAATAGTAAACTGACTTTATGAAAAGTCAAAGAAAGATTTAAGTTTTCCTGATATGTTCTGTGGAAGAAGCTTTGATGAATATTAAAAAAAAAAATCAGTGAGAAGATGGAGACTTGTTTTATGAAACTTCTCAATTTCCATGAGACAGGAAAAAAAGTGTTATTAGTCACAAATTATAGTAAGAGCAAAGAAGAACGGAATAAATTTGGCATCATGTGTGATTTTTATTTGGTCTTTTCCAAGGCCATGCATGCATGAAATAGAACATTTTCAATAGACAAGTCAGGCTGGTTTGTCTGTGGTTCGATATTAAGGCCAAGCAGAGAAGTCAGCTGATTGGATCTCAGGAATCTGTGAAGCTACTAAGAGAAGTCACCTTAAAGAGAGCAGCTGATACCGTAGCTCAGGGTAGGAATACTTCTTACAAGTTAGGTCATCTTGGGCAACCTACTTAAATCTCAGGATCCTCATTTTTTGTATTAAAATGGCCATGTTTACTGCATTTGTTCCCTGGGGCTGTCATAGCAAAGTACCCCAAACTGGGTGGCTTAAAACAACAGATATTTTTCTCACAGTCCTGGAGGCCAGAAGTCAGCAGATGAGGTGTGGGCAGCGCCATGCTCTCTCCGAAGGCTCCGGGGAGGAGCCTTCCTTGCTTCTCACCAGCCCCTGGCTGCTGCCAGCAATCTTGGTGTTTCCTGACTTGGCTTGTGGCAGTGTAACCCCAGTCTCTGCCTCCGTCTGCAAGCACATCTTCCCGTGTGTGTCTGTGTCCAGACTTCTCTTTTCTTATATGGACAGGAGTCATTGAATGGGGGCCCACCTTAATCCCTGTGACCCCATCTTGCCTTGCTACATCTGCAATGACCCGATTTCCAAATAAGGTCACATTCACAAGTCCTGGGCCAGGACTTCAAAGTATGTTTTGAGAGGACACAATTCAACCCATGGCAGTTATGGGGTTGCAGCTATTATGCTTTTTGAGAAAAAACTGTTGCTCCCTGTGCAGTTGGGTCTGTGAAAAACCAACGCAGGGACAACTCAGCTGAACTCAATGCACACATCAAGGAATTCCCAGGGTGCTGGTGGAAAAGATCAATTAAACTGCATCTCTGGATGCTTTTTTCTTTCTTTTTTTACTGAATTGGCAGAAAGACTCCTCTGCTGGATTTAGAGTGAATCTACCATTATAAAGTTGAATCAACAACAACAAAAAGGGATAGGTGTAATATGTTGAAAAGATTCTACCAAATCTCCTCCAGACTGATAGCTCTTTTTAGAATCTTCCAGAGTAACATCTCCCAACCCACACTCTCATGCCAAAGTGCATCCTGGGCCCACATGGGTGGCAGGCAGGCTGATCCCTACACATGGTTTCTGAGATTGATTGGGGGCTTCCAGGTTCTCCTCAGCCATCAGTTTCTGAGAGGACCACATGGGGTTTCATTGCATCTCCAAATACAGGCATTGCTTCTTAATCAGGCTCTCCACGATTCTGCACCCTCCCCTGGGTGTAGGTCAGGCCCTTGCGGCAGCTTCAGACCACCAGTCATCTAAAGCAGTTATTGCAGCTTTCAAAGGCCTAAAATCTCAGAGAATTATTAGGCACATGGAGAACATCTTTATTTATTTGTTCACTTTGTTCTGTTTTTTTCTGTACTGAGTATCAAATTTATAATTTCAAAACAGTGTAATAACAGTCAATGTAATTTATTTAGCAGATTACTATGTGCCAGGCACTAGCTACAAATTTTAGAAATATTAAATCTGTTCCTTACAGAAAACCTGCCAAGCAGGAATTATTTTTATTTGACAGATGAGAAATTAGGCTTAAAAAATGTATGACTTCCAAGGTTAAAGAATCGCCTGATTTTAATACTATGCAGAATTTCTTACTTCAGCACTGTTTTAATGAATTGTCTGTAAAAGTACAAACTCCTGTTTGTTTTATTTGGATCAGATTCCTGAAAGTCGATCAGAAGGAAATGGTGATGTTCCCAGCATTTTTGTTATTTTATTTTGCTATTGATCTAGGATAAATCATTTTGATCCTTTTTGCTATAGTTCCTGTATCTCAGAATAATGGTATTATGTTTTTTGTTGTTCTCAGGTCCTGTGTACAGGCCTGTGGGAGGGGAGAACGCATTATCATGATCTGGAGGCTAGATGACTTGATTAGCAGCACTACCACTTGAAAATCTAACTACAGAGTCGCTCCTGAGTTTAATGAAACAGTTTTTGTTTCCAGATGTTCTTTACATTGGGCCTAAGTCCACTGTGAAGAAAAGAAGAATGGTTTTGATTTTCTCAGTTGCAATGACCTAGTTGCTCAAGACTTCCTCACTCAGTGGCTATAGACTATCTTCACCTGAAACTCCTACAAAGTGAACCATCCCAGGTCACCCTGGGGAGTCTTTCTGCGGCTAAACAAGCTGGCCTGAAAGCATTTAGGGCCCATAGCTTACCAAGCCAAACAAGAACTCCATTCAAGCAAAATCTAAGTGGAGAAGCATCGTTTCAGTCAGCCACATTTTAACCAGTGACACCTCATCAAATGTGGACTCAGACAAAATATTTTAAAATTCATTTTGCCACATCAATGCATTTATATCGTAGCCAACATCCCTCAGAGCTCACGTGCTCTGCAGAAGTAGGGGGATTTTCTCCACAGTTTTTCTTCATATTGAGAACTAGGTGGAAATGTTTTCACTCAGAGTGGCCCCTCGGGCACCCTCACCTATCTGAGGTACCTACACTTACCAACCACTTCTACCTGTTATTCAAGCTACCCTGGTCTACGATCAACGCAAATCCAGGACCTGAGCAGAGCCTATCAGCATGTCATGGAACTCTTTCTTGAGTTGTCTTCTGAATCTTTTCTTTTTTCTTTGCCCTGTGCATTATTCATAAACAAGTCATCCTGGTCTCTAAATAGAACAAGTTGGTCCTGGGAGCTGGTGAGGATATGCAAATGCACTGCAAGACATTCTTCAGGATATCTGAAATCATGATTACCTTGCAAAATCAGCACCATCAGTGTATACTGTTTGTTTCTCTATTTTCCCCTGATCCACTGGGTCAGTAGGAAAATAATGGAAGGAGAAGGGGCCAATGAAATCACACTAATTTATTCAACAAATGCTTTTACTGACTTCTGTGAGGTATACGGCACTGTAATCAGGTGAAATAACAGGAAAATGGGAACCAGAAGACAGGATTTACTGTAAAATTGATCCCTAATGATGTGACCATGAGCAAATTCCTGACTTTATGTCCCTCAGTTGTTTTATTTGTAGATTGGGAGTGATTTAGGCCTCTGCCCAATCCAAGCTATTACGAGGATCAAATGAATCTTCTTACTTGCTAGTATGAAGGACAATGCAAATGAAATGCAGTGGTTTTCCTCCTCCACTGCTACCACTGTACCCCACCCCGACTATGTCATCATCATCACCACCATCATCATCACCACCACCATCACCATCATCACCTCCATCATCATCACCTCCATCATCATCATCATCACCATCATCATCATCACCTCCATCATCATCATCACCTCCATCATCATCATCACTACCATCATCATCATCCCATCGGGCCTCCATGCATCATCATCAACGCACATCAACACTCATCATCCACACCGCACTCATCCACCACACATCATCATCAGCCACCCTCTCTCATCACCACGCTCATCATCATCACCTCCATCATCCATCATCAACCTCCACTCATCATCGTTACCTCCATCATCATCACCACATCATCATCGCCTCCATCATGCGATCATCATCACGGCCACAATCAACATCACTCATCACCACCTAAGCCATCATCCACCCACATCAAACACCAACCACCACCATCATCATCATCACCACCACCATCATCATCACCTCCATCATCACCACCATCATCACCATCACCTCCATCATCATCACCACCACCACCATCATCACCTCCATCATCATCACCACCACCATTATCATCATCACCTCCACCATCATCATCACCACCATCACCACCATCATCACCATCACCACCATCATCACCATCATCATCATCATCCTCTGCATTAGGTTGGTTCTCTGGAAACACAGTAAGGAGGGGATTTACTGAAGGGGCTTTGGGGATATGTCCTTAGTTATCATATCTGTAAGGGAGCAGGAGAGGAAAAATTGGACAAAGGGAGAAGGTGAACTTTGATAAAGCTTCAGCAGAAGCCACAGGATGCTATGGTGCTGAGATAACACCTTCTAGTTGTCCCAAAGGAAGACAAAGAGCCTGGACCTTGGGAGCCCTGCATCCACCCACTGCCTGCAGGCTGCCCACACTGGGAGAGGCAGAACCGGGGGAGATCATTCTTGGAGACAGAGTCACTTGTGAGCCCTCAGCAATGCACACTCTGAGGGCTGGGTGAGTGAACACCTTGGTTCTGAAGGGCAGAGATGAGGGATTGTAACATCCACTAAAATCATCAACATCATCATCATCATCATCATCATGGGCTTGAAATGGCCTTCAAGAAATCCTTGAAGGCTCCTGCTCATTTCATTTCTCTTCTATAACACAACGAAGAAAGAAAAGATAGAGTTTCCCTGACAGATAGCACAAAATTAAAAATATTAGAGCTTAACCTCAGGGAAGGCAGGGAACCATGGCCCACCCACCAATCACAGCAACACCAGATCCTAAATGGCCCAAGTGGCAGACATTGTACATCAATTCCATATCAAATATCCCTCCTGCCCACATTAACTACCCCTCTACTGCCACTCCTTTTATTGAATGATAGATTCCCAGGGTGGAAAAGGGCTTTGCAGGTCAGGCAATTCAAGTCACTATCCAGTCACACTCTAAGATGGGCCGTCCCCTGTGATGGAGGCAACTACAGTTTCAACCAGTCTGTTCTTTTCCAGAGACTTCTCCAAGTGTGGCTGGAATCTGCCTTCTCACAGCTTTTACCATTGGTCCCATGGCTGTGCTATGGGACAACACAGATCAGATTTAATCCATCCTCCATATGTGACACATACGTATTTTGGAACCGCGCTTTTTTTGAAATGTGCTCAGTTTCCAAAAGTTGTTCCTTTTCAAAGCCAAAACCTGGCCTCAATCCTTGGAGTATCTTCTTTTCCTCTTAAACTGCGAAGATTGCTCCAAGTTTTTTCTAATCCATGTAAAACAGGATGGGGCAACCATCATACTCTTGCTGTTGGGCCCCTCTATACATGTGATCTAATATTAAAATACTGAACTCTCAGGTCCATGGGTAAATGGTGTGATGTGGTTGGCAAATCAAGCTCTGTTTTTAAGCTATATCATTGCTACCCTTGTACTAACGCAGCTAGCTTTTTGAACAGTAGCATGGTATCTATGAGATCTGTGTGAAATGCAGATTCCAGCTATTGAGATCTTGGTGTATACCAATCTTGTTTCAGGGTTTTTTTTTTTTTTTTTCAGTACCTTTAACATGATTACATACACACAAAATGAATAGAAATATTGGACAAAACAACAGAAATTTAAAGAAGAGAGAAAGAGAGAGAAAAGCATTGCTACTCCCATCCCCATCCCCGCTCCCACTAGACACAAAGACACACAAATCAAGGGATGGCTTTGAAGGAATAGATGAGGCAGAGTGAGCATCTCTCTTTCCAGAAAGTAGAAGAAAGAGTTTTCTTTTAAGTTTTGCTCTTAATTTATGGCACACAGTCATTATTTATTAAATGTGAACACCTACTCTGAACGTATACATCAAGCTAAAACATCCATGAAAAATTATTTCATAATGTCACAATATATTTTTTCATTAATTATTAATTCCAGCCATCTGCTCTATACAACCCATGGTTGCTAATTTCTCTACCCAACTTCTTCAGTGCTACCAAAAATGCATTGCTCAAAATAAATAATTGGATCCTTCAGATTTAAATCTTCAGCTCAAATGACTTTACTGAACTAGGAAAAAGAAGAGTATGGGAAGGATACCTAACTCTCCTGCATTCCCTATATATTAATTAAATTGAAAATTTAAATTTCCACTATAATTTTGCAAAGAGTTCCAGGCCCCAGGTATGATATAATGTTAAGAGGCGCAGTTGTAATTGCATGTCCTTTGATGATACATTTGTACCGGTGATTTTTCCAAGTCAAATGGTGACTTCATGCTTTCTTCCTTGATTTCCCTGATTACTATTATAAACTAGATGTAGCACATTGAATGGTGCTTAGGAAAATAGTGAGAAAATGCACATTCTGGTTGGCCCTCTAGATGCTCTCAGATCAGAGTTTGGAGAATGAGCCACTAAGCTATTGGAATTTTCCCAATGAATGGATTTGCAGGATGGCCACAGAGAGGTCTGAAACCCTGCACACCTAGGTGCTGTGAGGTAGGTCAGCACATTTTTGCTACATAGCTCTTTGAATCACCCACTATCTGATTTTGATTCTGCAAACAGAAAATGGTTATGGAAGGAAGCAGCTGAGCAAATATCATCATAAACGCTGTAGAAATAGGAGCCTATCTTTTGTGTGTTGGAAGAGGCCTCCTTTTGATCTCTGAAGTGCAACCAGGTCCAAATTAAGAAAGGGAGTGGCTTCATCGGGAAAGTAAAAGCTCAAGGCCAAAGGATCAAGAACATTTTCTCAGGATGGAGACTTGCTGGTTCCAATGCTTTTTTTTTCAAAATCTAACCCAAATGTCTTGGGTTGGTGCTGTTTGTTGAAGTAACGTGGTTAATTATTTACCTTTCTCACCGTTTGGCTAAGATTCTTTTCTTATCAAATTGCTGTGTCTGAACCCAAAACAAACAACCCCCTGAGGGCAGTTAGCCATCACCCTAAGCTGGGTTTGTGTGAGGGTGGCTGGACGTTTTTCTACTATTTTTCTCATGGCCTCTGTTGTTCCAGTAACCATTCTGCTAGAGAGGGCCAGAGCTAATTTGTGCTGTTATGTGGGTACTTAGGGTTTGCTGCGACTTGGTTCTTTTTTATTTTTTTAGACCTGCTCTTTATAACTCTTCCTTTTTGGGGGGCTATTCTAATTCCTCCATTCAACACGGTGTTTCAGATTTCACTAGAGAAAGCAGCCTTTTTGTCTTCCCAAGGTTTTTCTGCCATTTGGACTTTGGATCGTACACTCTAAAATGGACCCAACATGGTCATCTAGAACTGGGATGATTTAGTCATTAAAAATAATTAGACAGCAAAAGGGATATTTTGGGCTCCTCTCTTCTTTCCTCCAAGACTCCTACAGGAGCAGATTGCTCTGGCCAAATGTGGCAGAAGAAGAGCGGGTAGGTGGGGTGGTTTCAATCCACGGAGGCTCTGTTGCTGCAGCAACTTTCAGTCTAAATTCCATGCCCAGACGAGGCAGCTATTCTTAGCCTTTGAAAATAGTTTTCTCCCCTCTTAAAGTACATCACTCTTGACCTTTTATCTTTACTTTAAAGGTCTTGTGCAGCTGAATCTTTATTTGGTTCCTCAAATCATTTTTAGAAACAAGGAAGATGTTAGAATAGGAAAGGAATAACACATGGATAGGGCCCTGAGACGTTAAACCACCTGGCCAGATCACACACTGAGTAAGCAGCACCTGCACTCCTTCAGTGAGTCCAGCATTCCATGAAGAGTTACTAAGTTTTATTATGCCGGAGGTATGTGGACGGTGTTGGCCATGGAGTGGTAACCAAGACAGAGTCCCTCCCCTCAGGGAGCTTACAGTGGAGACTAAAGCACAGCTCTCCTGACGCCTAAAGTTCTGTTTTTTCCACTACACTCTGAGATGTTACCAGTGCTTTAAAAAATACACTTCCTGCTTTTCTAAATAGGACTGAACTGAGGCAAAACTGTGAAGTCAACAATACCTCAATGCTCTCATCTCTAAATTGGAACTAATACTAGCACCTTACTAAAACGGTGAAAGATTGAATGAAATAACTCCTTCAAAGGGCTTGGCATAGTGTCTAGCACATACTAACCGTTCAATAAATGTTAGATAGTATTCCACGTATTGTGTTCTCTGGTTTTAATATGATGAATCCCCTTATTGAAGAGAAGCAATTTCAATGTATTTGAAACTTATGAATATTAGTTCTTTGACTATTAACACTTGGTAAGGCAGCAGGTTTTATGCACTTATGCCATGATAAATGGTTTCCCTAAATTAAGCTGAGTCATGTTATATGTAGACATTCCCTTGTCTGGAATCTTTTCTAGGCATTAGTTAAGATTTAAAATAATCTAACTTTACGTAAAAACCCCATCTGATACTGTTACATATTTATAAAAAAGATTGTATTATTTTCTTAGATTTTAAGATTCTACCTTTGCTTAAAGGCCTTAGAGTATTAAATAGCCTTAAATCAAAAATTGACCCTGATCAACTATAATAAGATTATATTTACATACTTTACCTCTATTTTGGCTGGTTAAAAATAAACTCCACATTTTGACTTAGAAGTCAATTATTTTGATTGTGTCAAATGAGAGTATGAGAGAATTTGGTCACCATGGACATGGTTTGGTCACAATTTGTTTTGGTTATTGTAGATTAAAGCACAATTCAACGATAGGTGAGGAAATGCAATTATTCCTTTTCTCAATTTCAGTTTCTTATATCTTAAAGTTATTCTCATCCGAAGCTTAAAATTGGTCTAGGATTTGTCCAGTTGTAACTTTTTTCTGAAGATTTATTTAAAAGCATGTTTGGTTACCATTAGTCTATGAAACCTTTCTTGTAATGATTCAATTCACTCAAAGTTTTCCTTTGGAAAAAAATGTATATGTATCTTCCCCATAAAGGACTTTGAGAGAACAGTAACCTACTTTCACAATGTAGGTTGGAAACTGTTTCTGAACAAAATGAAACTATCATTCATGATTAGTCTGAATTCAGGTGTAATGCTGAGGTCTAACATGTTTTGAAACTTATCTTTACATCCTTGATAACATTCTTTTCTTCTAGTGATGGCAGAAACCTCAAGCAGGTTTGATATTCTAAGATCTTTCCTATCTAGCTGTTACAGAGTACTAAAAGCACTACCGTACATAGTTGGAACATTTTTTCTTATCACATTTTCTTCATATGTGGTCTTAAAATGGCTAATTCCAAAGAACAAAAGATAAGTTATCCATGGAAAATGAAGTCATGATTTTATCTGTACCACCCCATCTGACTATAACTACCATGCACATCATGTCCAAGTAATGTGAACACGTCTGGTTGGCACGGCTACAATAGCAGGGCTGATAAGTAACTGATCAGCTTATCCACAGCATTCCTTTCATGGGAGGTCACTGTCCCCTTTGTTTCTAAAAGTCCAGCAAAGCTTCAGCATTCCAGAACCTGGTAATTCAAATTAATTACATGGCATCATGTACATGGCTCCTGGGATTATCACCTTGTAATACTGTGGCTTCTATGCTTTTAAGTTTGCCTAATTAAATTCTTCCAAATGAAACCAGTTAAGCAATTAGTGCTACTAAACTATGTAATTAATATATGCCTTAAACACACTTTTTAAATGGAATGATTTGAAAAAGAAATACTTTGGCTAATAGATTACTACAATACACAAAATACAAAAGGATTGTCAATTTTAAAATTACATAACTATGGGATTCATTGTATTTCTCCATATGAAAAATGGGAATTATAGCATCAAATTCATAGGGTTTTGTAAGGATTTACACAGGACATTTAATTCAATTAAATTTAATGTTCAGTTTTCAATTAATATTTCATATTCATTCTCAACTAATCTTTATTTCAGTTAATATAAAAATGAAAATGTAATAAAATGCAACACTATAATCATAGTGGAAACAATTCATTTCAAATATTGCATTCAGAAGGCACTTGATGTGCTTGCATCACATAGTGTCTATCTCCCTCATTGGACTGACAGCTCCAGGAGTCTGATTCCTGGAATGTAACATGCTTCACAGAGAGTTCTAGAATTAACCAATGGGCAGTACGAACATAAATTATGACACTGCAAATGCCAATTAATAGATATCCAGATGATAAAATAATGGTTAAACAGCCTTCAAATGTATGCTGCATAAGTAGACACAAAGTATAAAATATATACACTTGTATTAGTCCATTCTCATGCTGCTATGGAGAGGTTTAATTGGCTTGTGGTTCTACAGGATGTACAGGAAGCATGATGCTGGCATCTGCTTCTGGGGAGGCCTCAGACAACCTACACTCACGGCGGAAGGCAAAGGGATGGTGTTAAGCCATAGAAACTGCCCCCATGAGCCAATCACCTCGCATCTCCAACACTGAGGATTACAATTCAACATGAGATTTGGGCTGGGACAGATCCAAACCATATGAACACTTAGGACACATCGATTAGATAAGACACAGACTTTATGGTGTATTGTTAGCATGTATACATTTCTATCACGTGCTTAATAGCAAAATATACCCCACCTACTCTTGAAAAGTTTACATTCATGTAGAGAAGAAAACAATTCTTAAATTGTTCTCAAATAAGGCAGAACAGAATCAGTGCTCCACATACACCCTTCTACCAGCCATATGGAGGAGCAACCAGATCATGAAATGAGAACTGCTCTTCTTGTTCCTAAAATAGTGAATGTAAATATTTCTATTTAAAATAATATATTCCTAGGTAGGGCCTTATACATTTTAAAACTCGAAAGTGATTTTTAAATTAATATTATAGAATATCAGCCTACGTTTTATTTGATTTGTACATAATAAAAAATAATCATGTTTTGCTAGCCCCTACACTATTGTTTTTCAAAGCATATTCCCAAAGATGTTTATATGTCATAAAAGGCACCTGACATGCAGAGTTATAAAATAACCAAAAAGTGTTTCTGATATGGTTTGGATCTGTATGTTGCCGCCCAAATCTTATGGTGACTTGTAATCCCTAGTGTTAGAGGTGGGACTGGTGGGAGGTGATTGGATCATGGGAGGCGGGCTTCCCCTTGCTGTTCTCGTGAAAGGGAGTGAGTTCCCTGGAGACCCGGTTATTTAAAAGTGTGCGGCAGCTCCCCCCAATCTCCCCCTAAGTCCTGCTCCTGCCTGTAAGATACCTGCTCCCCCTTTGCCTTCTGCCATGAGTAAAAGCTTCCTGAGGCCTCCCCAGAAGCAGATTCTTCCATGCTTCCTATACAGTCTGAGGAACTGTGAGCCAATTAAACCTCTTTTCTTGATAAATTACCCATTCTCAGGTATTTCTTTATAGCAATGCAAGAGTGAACTAATACCATCTCCAAAAACAATTTTCAATCATTTTATGAGAAAGAGGAAATAAAATAAAGCATAGAATTGAAAATTAAAAATGTTGCTTAATCACAGAAACATTAAAGAACATTTCAATTCTAATGGTGTTCAAAATTTTATTGCCTTGTTTAATACAAGATTGAATGAAACCATATTATCTCACATTCAGGTGAACTTATGACATTTTTTCCCCTGAGGAATCTAGATTCCAACGGAAAAATAATTTGTCAACAGAACATTAGAATGTGCTTACATAAGTAAAAATGCCAGTGACAATTCATTTGAGCACTGTTCAAAAAGAGTGATCACGATGGAAAGATTTTAAATTTTGTTGTTTGTGTTTTGCCAATTTTGAAAGGATTTTTGTGTTTTTCACCAGCAGTGTTCAGCTACTGGGGACTAAGTATTAGGAAACCCTTTAGCCAGTTTATCTCCTCTCAGCAACCAACACGATGGGACTGGAGCCAACACTCATAGTTTGGAAAATCTCCCTTGAAGGTGGGAGACTTACTTTCCGAAGATAAGTGTCTGAGGAGGCTCAGCCTGGCCTGTTTCCCTGAAGAAGTCCCATAAACCATCTATTACAGATGGGAAGGAAACTATCAAGGCTGTTGACATGATAATCCAGCTTATTGCTGCTCTTCTTGTTCCCAAAATAGTGAATATAAATATTCACTTATTATTAAATATTCACTTAAAAAGTGTTATCATTTATAATAATATTGCTGGGGATCCCAAACACGAATATAGTAAACAGTGACCCGGACCTCCAGTGCGGTGCTGATTAAAAGGTTTAGGTGAAGAGCTTCAGATGTCAGCTTGGGACTGAGATTGAGAACCGATTTCTCATTTGCTTAGAAAAGAAGCATCATGGAGCATTTTACAAAAGCAGCTGGGAATTGAAGGTGTGAGCATCACACTGACCTGCTGGGACTAACGGAGAGCTTTCCCTATCACACAGGCTCTCTGTGCCCTTCCACATGGCTTTACTTTCTGCTCCAAGCAGCAGCCACTCTGCCATGGCTCTCATCACAGTAGACAGATAAAAGGTCAGTTTGTAAGAGAGGTCAGGTGGGACACAGACCAAAACAGTAGTGATCAGAAGGATAAACAGTAGAAAAGTCTTTCATAATAGTTTATTAAAGCAATTTAAATAAAAACAAACAATATTTACCAAGTGCTTATAATGTACACACCACTAAATGCTTTAGGGAAATTGCTCATTTCTTTTTCACAATGACCCTATAAATTGGGCATGGATTTTATCCCCACGTCACACTGAGCCTCACAGAGTTCAATAATTTGCCAAGGTCACACAAATAGGAAGCGGCGGAGTCTCTATTCAAACCCAGCTCATGTGGCACCAGAGCTTGACACCACACTGTGTAACTATAATGTCAGTCACACCCACGGATCAAACACCTCTTGTCCACATTATTCATAGAAAAATGTTTTGTTTTGTTTTTTTAATTTTAACACTTAAAAGTGCAGAGACAAAGAAATTATGTGAGAACTTGTAGTTTAACAAAAGGCGCATTTTTGCTAAAAACTGGCTCTGTGATCTAAGGAGAGTCACTCATGACCTCTTGGCTCCAGGGTCCTCAGTTCACAAAGAGAGCTAAGCTGCCTCGAATTCTAAAGTTGTGTGGTGTTTCTGTTCACACAGCACTTGGTTTAACATCTACTTACTGCCCTTCACTTACGGATATTTGATTATGAGTCAAGGTTTTTATAACGAGACTTTATATTATTCACATTACACCTCTTGCCTCTGCATAGGGCCTCACATTCAGTTCTAATCTTTATATGCACAAGAAACAAAATTACATGAATCTAAGTAAACTTGTTCATACCAAATGTGCTCCAGAAAACTGCCAAGTTTATATGGATTTTTGAATTTTACATAAAACAGATCCTATCAACTATTTGTCCTTAGGAAAAAAACATGATGAAAGGCCGGAACCGCCTGCAGTTTGCAATATCATTGACTTCCCAGCAAGCATTGCAGCTGTCCTGGGGAAACGGAACCTGAAATATGTTTCTGAAACTGCTGAATTTCAGCTTCCAGTGTTTTTCACATTTTAGAAACAGGGAAACAATCGGCTTTAAAACTCTTGTATTTAATACTTTTTTTCTTAAGCATTTCAAAAACCCCAGGTGAAAAGCTAAGTATGAGAAAGGTTCTCATGCAACCGTTAATCAAATGCAACTAGGTTGGAAGAAGATACATGCTTATTGCTTTGCCGGAGTGGCTTTTGTTCTAAGTGAATAGGTTGAGGTAGATTATTCCTATTTAGACTTAGAAACAGAACCCCTAATACAATTGTTAACATTCCTGCAGTCAGGTCGTTTCATACAAATATAACTGTGACAGGTTGAGATATTTCTTTAGCAAAGCCTATAAATCTCTATGTAGTTAATTAGCATAAAGTATTAAAATCACAAATATGAAAAGAATCTCAAAAGAAAAATGATTTAAATTACTCTAAGACTATACAGACTATCCCTAAAGGCATAATTTCTTTAACAGAAAAAAAAAAAAAAAAAAACCCACAGTTGCTTGGAGAACAAAAAAGATTCTTCTGGATTCTTTTGTAGGACTGCTTGGGCAAGTCCCACCTCTTCCACTTGAAGTTTTTTGGTTGTTTGTTTTTCTTTTAATGCGGAGAAAGTCTCTAGCAGCCTTCCATTTATTCAAGTCTGAAAGTCTGTGTCCTACTGAAGCTCTACAGCTTCTTTTATAACATTTGCCATTTGACACTAATTCCAACAGATGATGATTTTCTAAGTTTGTGTTTTTTATAATTGACAGAACCTGGTTGTAGCCAGAGTCCCTTGCATCTCCCCAGCAGGGTGCGCGGGCCGTACTTCCTGCACCCAGGCCTGACTGGCCCCGCCCACAGGCCTTAGTTTCCTGCCCAGCTTCCCAGCCGCAGTGGGCCTAGCTATAACTCACTGTGTTCTGATGGCTGTGAAGCCATGGCCGCAGCCTCTGCTGTCTCATCTCCTCACCCCATGGGCTGCCTCTAGCTCCCCTGGGGGCTTGGGCAGGCCACCATCATGCCAGGGGTGTCAGAGCCCTGGAAATCCTCCATCTTCCTCAACTCCCAGATGCTCTGGTTGCCCCAAAGGCTGTCTGAGAGGCTCACCAGGCACAGCCTGGAGGAGAGAGGAACTGACACCGGCCCACAGAGAGGAGACGGAGGGCGGAGCCAGCAGATTGAAGGCGCAGTCGTTCCATTAGGGCCTCACTCTCATGTGACACGACAGCCACCCAAAATGTCTTGAGAAACTAAGGGCAGCTCAGTGATGTGTCAGCTTGCCTTTGCTTTGCCTTTTTTCCTGCCTTGTCTTCAGTCTCCTTTCACTCTTACATCCTGGGATGGCATGTCCCCTACGTTCTCCCATCAAGTATTAGCATGTAAGCTTTGCCTCGGGCTCTCTGTCCTAGGGAAACCGGTTAAGTCCTAGTAACAGTAACAATCCAGATCTCGCTGTCACCACTTTGACATGGAACCTCCCATCTCTGATAGCAGCCAAGAGCGTCAGAATCCCCAGAAGGTATCACATACGCTCACAAAGACGTCTGCTCAGCCACCACGGCGTCCTCACCTGTTCGTTTCTACCATGTTTCTTTGTCCTTCCAGCAGGCACCGCTGCCTTCCATGGGGCGTCAACTGGACATCTCTTTCTCTTTCTCACCCTGCCTTTGAGGCACTGAATCCTCATGGCCCCAACACTGCACGTTGTTATTTTGCAAGGAAGGAGAGAACATTGCTGTGTCTCCTAACATGCAGTCTGTCTTCAGAAAGATCCAGTAATGGTGGGACCTATGCTCCCCATGGTGAAAAAGAATTTTAAAACTTGCAGAGGGGAACTCAGTCAGAAGACAAATGGAAATGGCAAACACTCAGGGTAACTTGGATACAAGCCTCTGATTTAACCTCAGCCACTGGCTTGGAGCAGAGAAAGAGGGCATGGAGAAGATGAATAAGATTCTAAGAATTTCCAAATGAGTCATTAGACCAAGACTGAAACAGATTGAGAACACTGCGCTCGGGTTCCTCAGGCTATTTTACCCAGGACTCATTTCTGAAGACAATGACCCTGGCCCCAGGGGTCAGTCCAGTAGGAGGGCTGCAAGGGATCCTGTCTGCTGCATTTACAACATCCATGTATTCGGCGGTCGGAGTTCCCAAGAACAAGCCAGAAAACATTGAGCGCTCCCTAGGGAGGAGGCCTGGGGAGAGCTTAAGAGAGGAATGTATTCCAAGCTTTATGTGCTTGTAATTTGTTTATAGTGCTGTAAAGAGTTGTTTTTCGATGGGATTGTCTTCTGAGTCGTGTACAATAAAGGACACACATATAAAACTCTAACATGTGCATTAAAAGCTGCACCACCATAAAATAAAGGCAGTTTGTACAAACTGAAATATTGGGTGCTTTGGGTCTGGGTGAGGTGGAACAAGAAACCCTAAGTGAATTGTAGCAGCGTTAGATGTTTGGCCTGTTCAAAGAGGGATCCTTAGAGGGATGGAGTCATAAACAAAGGGGACACTGGCCTCAGAAGAGAACTGAGAGGGCTCCAGTGAGCAGAGTGGAGACATAAAGCATCCTGCCATGTGCTTATGATGTAGGATATTGTCAACCTCTCAGCATGAGTCTTATCCTGTGGAAGAAATGGAAAGAGAGGAGAGGAGCATCTCTGACCAGCATAGCTCCAAGCAGAGTTTCACACCAGTGCTTGTCTGTGAGGTGTAAATACAGCTCTACAGCCTGGGAGGACTGGCGGAGGTCACCAGTAGCGAAGAGTGATAGTGAGAGTCCATGGTCATTTGTGGATGAACAGGGGCTGTTCATTTTAAGAATATTGCTTGGGTAAACAAATAAAAGTCAAATCTTCCTATATTATAGAAATGCTCTGAGAAAGGCAACCTCACACAAATGGGTCAAAGAGAATGCCAAGGTATGAAAAGCCTGCTTATTTGCAGACCAAAAATATCTCTCATTCATACAAGATAGAATCTGGCTGGATTTTGGTATGGTTCTTTCATAAGCATCTCTCTTGTGGAGCCAACTGCTCCGATTCAAAAGAATAACAATGCTAGTATCTTCTATAGCTGATCCATGACCCTGCTATTAATTTCCTCTAAGCATGTCTATAGAATATCTGAGTGGTCCAAAACCCTTTTAGTTCCATTCCAATCTTCTTTTTCTATCAAATCCAACTAGGCAGGAGGAAACAAGATGTGTGACTCTTGGGAAAAAAATACCAGCGAGGATCTCTGAGACGTGTGAAGTACTGGCTCTCTTTCAAATACAACTCGATTTCTTTCTCACACCCAGCCTTTCAAAAATAATTACGGGGATCTAATGCACATAGTACTTCTGTGTGCATTTATTCATTCATTCAACCATTGCTGTGTGCTTTGTATTGTAGGTACTTGATACCAAGATGAAGGCAACAGAATCCAGCTCTGGAAGATATTCACTCGCTAGGAGGGAGGCAGACCCATAGACTGACTCATGTCATCAGAACAGAATCACCAAGGAGAGATGCTCCAAACTCAGTTTGGGTATGGGTGTTAGCAGAGGGGCAAGAGGGAGGGGAGGGAGAGGGCGTAAAGCAAGGTGTCCTGGGGCAGGTAACACCTGAGCCACGTCTTAAAAAATAAGCAAGTTAGGTGGAAGACGGCAGGAAGCTTAGTAGGCCATGTGGGTGAGACGAAGCAAAGCAAAGAGGCCAACAGATGTGCGGCGTGCAGTATTGCAGAAGAACAAAGATGTCAAAAGGCCAGGCCTTTCTCCCTCACCTGTGGAACCTGAACTCCCCTTGTGGGTGACGAAAAGCACTGGTGACTCTAAGCTGGGTAATAACACAGTCAGAGGAGTATTTCTGGTAGATTATTTTAAGAAAACAAGGCTGAAGAAAAGCACAACAGTTAGTTGTTGTCAAAGACAATGAGGGCCTAAGTGGAGGCAAAGGTTGGGGGGGATTAGTGGAGGTGAGACGTTCAGATATTTGAGGGAAATGGGTAAAATCGATTGCCCTTGCTTGCGTATTAGAAGTGAGTGAGTTCCTGGGCTGGACTGTCAGCGTTTCAATACCTTTCTTCGCTTCTATACTCTCCTCTGTATTGAAGGTGCCAGAGCCCTGGACTATTATACATTTTCCTCACTCGCTAGCCAGCAGGATCTCATGTTAGATTCCTCCCATGGAGGCCCCCATAAAAGATGCAGAAGACAGAAAAAAAGGAAACCTATTATTTTGCAGCAATGGTGAGTAGGTGCATGGGTTTTGGCAGATGGCAAAATGAGGTTTTGCTGGGAGCTTCTGCACAATCTCCTGAGAATCTACTCCCTGCTCAGGGATTGGTACAGGCACCAGGGACAGTAACTCCTATCAAAACGACAGATGCTCCTGCCCTCACGGAGCTTATCTCCTAGATGAAGAAATAAGTGATATAAGAAACTAATAATGAAATAACGTCATTTCAGATGATAATGTCAGGAATAAAATAATGAGGACCATAGGAAAGACAATGTGTAGGTGGTAGAGTGGTCAGCTTAGACTGAATAGAGAAAATCTTACTCAGGAGGTCACACATGAGCCTAAATGACCTAAATGTCCAAAAAGCTCTAGTCATGTAAGATCTACTTTTGGTTTAAAGTGAGAACGAGCTTGGTTGGCTCAAGAAGAGACTGGAAGTCCATGTGACTAGAGCATAGTGGACAAGAAGGAAAGTGTCAGAAGATGAGACCTGAGAGTGAACTAAAAGTCAGAGCATGTAGGCCTTCTTAGCCATGGTAAAGAGTTACTTACCTGATTTCATGACCTTACTGTAAACCTACAATGTTGAAGACTGGACACTCCATGAAAGTTATACCATACATTAAAAGGTGCACTGGGGCTAAGGGGCAACTTGATCAGATTTGTGTTGAAAAATAGTCACTAGAGAAACCAGCCCATGGAAGCAACAGAGACGGTAGGAGTGATGGAGTAAATATTTAAAATATTAAATGTGGCCAGGCATGGTGGCCCAAACCTGTAATCCTAGCACTTTGGGAGGCCAAGGTGGGCGGATCACGAGTTTAGGAGACCATCTTGGCCAACATGGTGAAACCCCATCTTTACTAAAATACAAAAAATTAGCCAGGCATAGTGGTGCATGCCTGTAGTGCCAGCTACTTGGGAGGTTGAGGCAAGGGAATCGCTTGCTCCCGGGAGGCAGAGGATACAGTGAGCCAAGATCACGCCACTGCACTCTGACCTGGTGACAGAGAAAGACTCTGTCTAAAAAAAAAAAATTAAATTTGACATGTTTCTAGGGCAGGCAGCTTGCAGGCAACTAAATAAATAAGACTGCTGGAAAAGGTCTGGGACTGAACATGGAATTAGGAGTCTACACATGGGTGACATTGGGTACACTACGAATATATGTGATAACACAGGGAGTGTAGGTAGAAAGAACAGAGCACTGGGTTATGGAAGACTTTGTGGAACAACTGCCCTGAAAGGCAGCTGGAGGAAAAGGCCCCTGCAAAAGGAGGATGATTCAAAGGGAATCTGGACAGTGTGGGGTCACAAAAGCCAAGATAGTTTTACTAAGAGAAAGTGAAACAGCAGCTAATACAGGACTGAGACTGGGAACAAGGAAAAGATATCCACTTTCACCATTCTTATTCATTATCGTATTATAGGTTCTAGATGGAGCAATTAGACAAAAGAAAAAAAAAAAAAAAAACCAGCATATATATAGAAAAAAAGTGAAATAAAACTGTTTTTATTCATAGATGACAAAATTGTCTACACAGAAAATCTCAAAGATATGCAAACAAGCTACTAGAATTAATAAAGGAGCTTAACAAGACTACAGGATATAAGTAAATATAGAAAAATCAATAATTCCATATGGTAGCAATAAACAACTGAAAATGAAAATTAATAAACAATACCATTTGGAATAGCACCGAAAAAAATACTTAGAAATAAATCTAACAAGATACATGTAAGATTTGTATGCTGAAAACTATAAATTATTAGTTATAACTCTAAATTATTAGTGAAACTAAGTAAGACCTGAAAGAATGGAGAGATATATCATGTCATGGATGAGAAAACTCAGTTGTGTTATCAATTCTCTCCAAATAGATCTTAGATTCAATGCAATAAATCCCAATTAAAATTCAATTTCCATCAAAATCCCAGCAAGCTATTTTTTGAAATGGGAAATCTTATTCTAAATTTATATGAAAAATCAAAGAAAGTAGAATAGCCTAAGCAATGTTGAAAAAGAAGAACAAAATTGGAGGCCTTACCTACCTGATTTCATGACCTTACTGGAAACCTACAGTGTTGAAGAGTAGACACTCCATGAGTCTATGAGATAACACATCCCTTCCTTGGAGGAAGACAGTTCACATAGATCAGTTGGAGAGAATAGAACCCACACCTTCAACACAAGTGCTAAGGCAGTTCAATGGAGAAAGGACAGTCTTGTTAAACAAAGACTGGAACCATATGTGTAAAAATGAACATTGATAGATACACTGGACCCTATACAAAAAGATGAACTTGAAATGGGTCATGGAGCTAAATGTAAAGCTCAAAACTATAAGGCTAACAACAGAAAGACAAAGAACCCAATTCAAAAATGGGCAAAGGACTCAAAGAGACATTTCTCTAAAGAAGATAAATGAATGATCGGCAGACACGTGAAAAGATACCCAACAGCATTGGTCATCGGTGAAATGCAAAACATACCCACGACAAGATACCACTTCACACCCATGAGAATGACAACAATAACAGCAACAAAACAGGTACCTGATACAGGTAATGTTGCTAAGGATGTGAAGAAACTTGACTACTCATCTATGGCTGGAGGGATGTGAAACAGTACAGCTACTGCGGAAAACAGTTTTGTGATTCCACAATAAATTAAACACAGAATTGTCGTAAGACCCAGGAATTCCACTCCTGTGTAAAAAGTGAACACAGATCTTCAAACACAGCTTGTACACCAGTGCCCACAGCAGCATTATTTACAAGAGCCAAATGGTAGAAACAAACCAGATGCCCACCAATGAATGAATGAATAAAGAAAAGATGGTATATTCATACATTGAAATATTATGAAGCCATAAAAGGGAGTGAAGTACTGATACATGCTCCAAGATGGAAAAACCTTAAGAACTTTATGCTACATGAAAGAAGTGAGACACGAAAGACTATATATAGTATGATTCCATCCCGTTTATATGAAACACTCGGAAGAGGCAAATCCATACAGGCAGGAAGTAAATTTGTGCCTGCCTGGGGCTGGGGAAAGAGAAGAATGGGGATTGGCTGCTTAGTGGGTATGGGGTTTTTTAGGGATGATGAAAATGCTTCCTTTTTTTTTTTGAACAGGGTCTTGCTCTGTCACCAAGGCTGGAGTGCAGTGGGGCAATAATGACTCACTGCAGCCTCGTCCTCCTGGGCTCAAATGATTCTCCCACCTCAGCCTCCCTAGTAGCTGGGACTACTGGTGGACAACGCCACTCCCAGCTAATTTTTTATTTTTAATGTTTTGTAGAGACAGAGTCCCACTAGGTTGCCCAGGTTGGTCTCCAATTTCCGGGCTCAAGTAATCCTCCCACCTCGGCCTCCCAAAGTGCTGGAATTACAGGTGTGAGCCACTGCGCCTGGCCATGAAAATGTTTTTGAAGTAGGTAGTGGTGATGGTTGTGCAATATTGTGAAGGTAGTGAATATCACTGAATTACTTTAAAGTGGCTAAAATGGTAATTTTAATAGGTGCATTTTGCAACAATGAAAATCTATAAACCTTATGGAAGAAAACAAAGGAGAAAGTCTTTGTAAATTTGGGTTAGAAAAAATGCTTTACATTGCACACAAATTGCACAAGCCATAAAAGGAAAAATTAACACACTGGACTTAATCACAATTAAAATATTCTGCTAAATAAAAGGGAAACTGCAGACTGGGAGTAAATATTTACAAAATATGTATCTGATAATAGGCTGGTATACAGAATATATAAAGAATGTACACAACTCAATAATAATAAAATAAACAACCCAATTTAAAAAAATAAGCAAAAAAAATAGGCATAAGTTCTGAACAGACACTTTAACCAAAGAGGAGATGCAGATGTAAATATGGACATGATAAATGCTCAGTAACATTAATCATTAGGAAAATGCAAATGAAAACTATTACACACCTTTAAACTGGCCAAAATATAAACAAAACAAAATCTGACAATATCAACTGCTGGCAAGGATGTAGAGCAACAGGAGCTCTCATTCACTGCCAGTGGTGATGCAGAATAGTACAGACTCCTCAGAAGATGGTTTCTGATACAGGTAAGCATAAACTTCATGCCACCTGGCAGTCCCACTCCCTGGTATTTATCCAAGAGAATTGAAAACATATGTTCATACAACCTGAAAGTGAATGTTTATAGAGGCTGTGTTCATGATCACTAAAACCTGGAAACAACACAAATGTGCATCAGCTGGAGAGCGGATAAAGAAATGATGGTACATCTATATAACAGAATGCTACTCAGCAACAAAAAGGAAAAGGCCGCTGATAGTTGCAACAAATGCATGCCTCTCAAATGCATCACGCCACTGAAAGAAGCCAGACCCAAAAGGCTATGTATTGCACGTTTCCATTAATAACACATTCTGGAAAAATAAAACTATAGGGCCAGAAAGCAGAGGTTTGCCAGAGACTGGGGTCAGGAAGAAAATCAACTGAACTGGCCAAGGACCCTTTTTGAAGTGATGAAAATTTTCTATACATTGATGTGTTGGAAGTTCTGTAATTTGGTGCATGTTTCAAAATTTATTTATCTGTACTCCTAAAAAAGATGAATACTGTATATAAATTATACTTTCATAAACCTGACTTTAAAACATGACTGAGACTGCCACTTGGTTAAGGCTAACCAAAAGGGCATTGGCAATCCTACTGGGAACAATTTCACTGGTAAAGCCCGAAGCAAGACTGAGATAATAGTGTACATTTATTCAATGAAGTAGAAAGCAAGGCAGAGAATAGGAAGCATGGACCTCTGCCTAGTGCTCCATTACTCAACTTAAACTGCTATTTCCTTCCCCCTAGGCTTGTCATTCAAACGAGGGAAAGTTTGGGAGAGGGGAAGGAGGAAAATGGGGTTATGAGTCAGAATCTCCAAGGGCATTTGTGTTTGAAAATTTCATGTATGATATTTAAATTTAGAGAAAAAGACAAACTAGGGAAAGGAAAGAATGACAACACCTTTTGTTGATGAGAATATCCAGAATAAAAACATGACTCACTGGGGCCATGCTCCCTGGGGTTTCTTTGGTGTGGCTGGAGTGGCGATAAAGACAAGATTTTTTATAATAAAAGATGGCAAAGGATAAAACAATTAGATGACTTCTGTCCCCAAAACTTACACTTATCTTGTGTTTAATAATAGATTGAATGTTGATGATTCAGAGAGTATTCCCATCAGAACGTAAGTCCACTCCAGTGGACTTTTACCACTTTGTATTTGAGCCTCAATTAATAGGGGACAATCTGTTCTAAGATAAGAAATCAAAATCTAATTTTGTTTTTCTCCCTAGTGAGTGGACATTTTCTTTGGGATTGGAGAAAAGGGACTGAATTGGTTTCCTTTTAAAATGCCTTCAGTATCTTTTGGATTGGTGCACCAAATTCTCACTCTGCCCAGTGTGGAGGTGACTGCTGAGTGCCGAAATGTCGGGACCAGAAAATCAAGTTGAACACATGCGTCAATGGTGAACAATTATAGCTCAGAATCCATTCTCGCAGGATCTGGGGTCCCTGTGATTGTATCATCCAGACATACCTCCTCCTCTCCTCCCAACTGCAGCAAGTCCAAGCCAGATCTCGCAGGATGAGTAAGCGACATATGGCATGTGTGAAATTCCACTCCACCCTGTTGCCCTTCCCAGAGCTGCTGTAGACGGCAGCAACGATTATAGCAACCTTGACTCCATAAGGAATGTGACAATTTAAACCCTGCAGACTGCTTAGCAATGAGTTATTCCAAGCAGTAAGTTGTACCCTAGAGCCCTGGAATGAACTGAAGAAGTACTGGGCTCACATCTAAGGAGATCTGTTCATTATAATGCAGAAACTGGCTTCGTAGGCAAGGACTAAGATTTTTCTACTGTCATTTTTGATGGCTAGTCTCATCAAAGAGCAAAGAGCATGTTTCAGATTAGAGTTATCAGTCCTTTGGCATTCCACAGGTTTCTCACATTCATGCCAAGACGCAGGGCTGACCTGGCCTGCATTGTGGGGTCTGAACTCTCCCAGAAATTTAAGAACCCCCCAAATTTGTCCCCAGGTCATGGTTTGGGATTGGGGCCACCCAGAAAATTCAATAGACTCAGAGACTCCTCGAGAATTATGCTTTAAGCTCCAGTCTCAGATACCCCAAATTATCTGAGTACGGTGGAATGGAGGAAGAGAAGCGGATGTGTGGTGATGACTTTTTCATAAGGGCTCTAGGATCCAGGTCAAGTCTGTAGTGGTCCCCATGATGATTCTGGGCTTCAAGGGTATTCTTGGGAAAGCCAGTCTGCAAGAATTCCTGAGTGCCTTTAACCACAGAACCCCCAGTATCATGGAATAAAAGAGAAGTAAAAGTTACTGAACAAGGAATGGTAACTTTTAGCTCATGAATAACTATGTGGTATGCCATCTCAACTTTTGCTTTGGCAAATTTTTTTCCATGTCAACAACTGCTGTGACTCTGATTTTGAAACCAGGAAATCAACTTGAACGCAAATGACAATTCAAATGGATGCAAATTTATGAAAGGTAAACTTTTAAAAATTAAACTTTTAAAAAAAGTATTAGAAAACTGTCACACAAATGAAAATTCTAATGGTTCAGAATTAAGTCCAAGTTTTAAATGTTCTTTACAAGGACATCTCTTTTTTTCCTTTTTTTCTTTTTTTCTTTTTTAAGAGACAGGGTCTCTATACATTGCTCAGGCTAGACTCAAACTCTAGGGCTCAACGGATCCTCCTACCTCAGCCTCCCAAGTAGCTGGGACTATAGTCACCCACCACCATACCTGTCTAGGACATTTCTTGACAGAGTTTGAGCCTTTTATCTGATGGTTAAGTCTGCTGGGTTCAGTACTAAGTTTCATTTCTATAGATAATATATCCTAAACATTTTTAAGTTGCTTGAGATTATTAGATGTACTGAGATGAACCAAACTAAAATATCTCTTGCAGCCCGTTCACTAGCTGTGGCTTATTTATATTAAAGAAGCACACAGTAGTGACACATCTGTGTCACAGTGACTTGACCGCTGCTAGGTGGTACGAAAAGGTTGGTTGGTTTGTTTATTTTAGGCAATGCCCATCAATCATGAGAATGATGTTAGAACCACCTCTTATATAGCTGGCCCTTGCTGAAACAAGCACTATTTTTCCAGGACCCTGTCCAATTAGGGCTCTATCAGACTGAAAGAGTAGCTTTTTCCTGCTCAGGGTCTAGTAAAGCTCCTGGCATCTTGGGACACCCTTGTTGACCCTGTTGCCATTCTAGAGAGCAGACACTACACAATGGAGCCACCAGAGCTTCACCAAGGCCACTGCGAATGCTGACTTGAGATGTTGCAAGGCTCAGCCCATTGTATTTTGAAGTAGGATTTTCCTTAATGAAAAAGTCTTTTTCATTATTTCTGTCCAATTGACAGATAAAGAATTTATGAATTCCAAGTCACATTCTGAATTGACCACTCAAACTGGGTTAGATTGTCGCTTGCCAATCTCCCTCTCCCTGCCTTTTTTTTTTTTTTTTTTTTTTTTTTTTAAGATTCTGAGAGTACTCCCATCATAAAATGAGTCCACTCCAATGCAGATAATTCCTCACTCATATGCTCTGAAATTCTTGCTTCTAAGTAAACCCTCTCCTGTCTCTGTGATTACTCTTTTAGACATAATCTTTGAGGCTTCACCCCTTTGTTGCAGAATAAGACAGTAGCCCAGCAGGCCACACCTTCACAGGGGCAGGCCTGGGACTTTGTCTATAAAATAGAAAATCAGCAGCCCATTATTTCAATTCCAATGAATGTGTAACTATCAAAGAGCTTATTCCATCTGGTCCTGTTCACAGGAGACAGAGAGACGACAGACAGGAATGTTGATGGCCAAACCACTTAATTTCTATTGAGACTAAAAAAGAAATAAAGAACAGTTCTAGGCTGCCAGAAAACAGAAGATAAGCATATGGTTGTTAAAATTACAAGAACAACTGGGGCAGAGGAGACAAGCTGCTTGCGATGGCGTAAGGGTTTCTACGTTGCTTTTTGATCCACACCCACGCTGGCAATGACTGCAATTGCATAGCCTTCAATTCTTCAGGACTGTGCAGATCCTGATTTAGAATTGGTCTCTGGCTTGTTATGAAATGAAGCTCTTTCACAGCACAAATGTGGAGCAGAGGCAAACCTGGTTTAAAGATACCTATGAGACCTGTGTTCTCATCTTGCCCCTCAGGCATGAGTCACCACTTCCACCTAAAATAAGGAAAAATGCTAAAGCGACTTTCATGTGGGATGTATAATTGGTAATGACTAGGTTGGGAAAAACACTCAACTCCCTGAACCATCCACATGCCATGAGTTCTCAAGGCAGTCTTGCTGAGATATTATAGGAAGTCTAACATTCTGCTGGCTTGTCCCATATGTCGAGAGTCTAACAACTTTACAAACAAATGTCCTCATGGTTGTCAGAGAGACTCAAGCAAATGACAGCATGTAGCTCCTTGGTATCCTGGCATCACTGGCCTTGAAAAACTTTTGCTGCAGTGATAGCTGTGTTATCCTACATCAAAAAAGGGACTTCATGAATTTGATTGGTGAATGATATTAAAAACCCATCTTCTCTCCTTTGAGCAAGTAAGCCCGGTCAACTGCCTGTGCTGAAAACCACTGAGGTGTGTATATCATATGTTTTACAGGACTCTAGTTTTATTTGGTGTAGTTGAAATATGCTTAAGAGCATGTGATGGTTAATTTTAATGTGGCAACTTGTTGACTGGACTATGGGATGCCCAGATAGCTGGTAAAACGTGATTTCTGAGTGTGTCTGTGAGGGTGTTTCTGGAAGAGATGAGCATCTGAATTGATAGACTTGAGTAAAAAAGATCTACCTTCCCCAGGGTGTGTGGGCATCATCTCATCTGTTGAGGGCCTGAATAGAACAAAAAGGCACATGAGGGTAAATTCACTCCCTCTCAGGTTGAATTGGGACACCGATCTATCTCCCACCCTCGGATGCTGGTGCTTCTGGTTCTTGGGCTCGCAGACTCAGACTGAGATACCAACGGCTTTCCTGGTTCTCCAGCTTGCAGACAGCAGATCCTGGAGCTTCCCAGCTGCCATAATAACATGAAGAAATTTCTATAATAAATATTATAAAACATATATTCTCTGGGGACCCTTGGCTAATACCAAGAACACTTTTTAAAAATCATTAAGAGCGGAGAAGATGAGTAGCTTATCTTCCGTATTTTGCCTTGACGTGGCTATTGTTAAACTCAGAAAACCTGTATCTTCCCAGAAATGAAGAAATTCACCTTCAACTACCACAAAGACCATGATTTGGTGTTTACAATTTTATTTAGAAACAGGTATTTTTAAAATTGTTCCATGTTTTTACATCTCTTTAAGGAAATATAATAATATGATTATAAAGTAAAGGTGGATTGATTCATGGTCATCTCTATGAGACAGGAATAACAAAGGGGTTATACTTACAAGCTGTCCTTAGGGGATTTTTAAAAAAATCATATTTACTTTTTTTTTTTTTAACATTACATCCTGTAGAAGACTTGTGGTGGTTAATACTGAGTGCCAACTTGATTGGATTGAAGAATGCAAAGTATTGATCCTGGGTGTGTCTGGGAGGGTGTTGCCAAAGGAGATTAACATTTGAGTCAGTGGGCTGGGGAAGGCAGACCCACCCTTAATCTGGTGGACACCATCTAATCAGATGCCAGCACAGCCAGAATAAAATGCAGGCAGAAGAATGTGAAAAGACTAGACTGGCTTAGCCTCCCAGCCTACATCTTTCTCTCGTGCTGAATGCTTCCTGCCCTCAAATATGGGACTCCAAGTTCTTCAGTTTTGACACTCAGACTGGTTCTCCTTGCCCCTCAAGCTTGCAGACAGCCTATTGTGGGGTCTTGTGATCATGTAAGTTAATACCTAATAAACTCCCATATATATATCCTATCAGTTCTGTCCCTCTAAAGAACCCTGACTAAAACAAGACTGTAGAGAAAAACTTCATGTATGTAACAGGGACCCTTGCATAACATAGAGCTTAGCTCATACCAGAAGATAATTGCTTGATAAATGAACAAATCCTTTCAGGGTACTATAATTCAAAGCTTTTAATACATTTAACCTAGTAACAAAAATCCATGGAGTCAACACAGCTATAGGCAGCTGATCCCTGTAAACATCCCCAGGGTACTCTCTAAAACTGTAAATTCTGCTCCTATTTTTTATATTCTAACACACCCTCTGTTAAGGCCATTAAGTCACTCATCACTCAGGCAGGATGGAACAGAAAATAGGTTAAGGACTCGTGCTTTTGGCCCATTGCTGTAGGTTCACCAACCTCAATGCTACCTCTTATTCTAGACTGGTATCTGCAGAGTGAGATACTATTCTCTCTAGTCCCAGATCATTTGCTTCTTCCATAGGTATAGGTAAGGTCACCAACGAAAAAAATGGAGTCCATAGTCTAACAAATACGATCATATTCATGGGAACATTTTAATTTGAGTCCATCCTAGAAAACTCAGGTCATTTGGTTGTTTTGCAGTGTTGTGTTCCACAGTTTTGATACGGCTGTAGCTTTCTAGAGATTTCCTTGAATGATAGGAAAAATTCTAAAGAGAAAAACTGATTTCCACATTTGAGTTGCACTTCAAGTGGAATTTGTGGGCTGTCAGATTCTAGCCTCCGCGGTAGGTTATTCTGCTCATGGCTCTTTCTAATACTCAGTAGACCAGGCTTCTTAAGTCCACCCAGGACCCTGAGAGTAGAGGCATGTGGACTCAAACCCTGGTGTCTGGGAAGCATTGGCACACAATGTTTTGTGGTTTCTCTTTTGTTTACTTGCCTTAACATAAAAACAGTGCTTTAAATTATTTACCACCGTGCAAATCACCACTTGAGGATGCTGGGTCTTTGTTTGACCCCTTGGTCCTGGTGTTCACTCTCCCTTTGTGCCTGCCACCCTGCAGGGGTCCTTAGGAGATCATGAAGGTCACCACACTTTAAATATAAGTGATGGGAGTGGGTTAGTGGAAATAAACTCCCACAAATACACACAAAATGAGAGGTGTGTGTGTACAGCATGTAAAATACCTTCTCCCTGCACATGTCTAGTGGTGACCCTGAGCTGGCTTCTCAGCGCCATCCTCAACTGGAAGAAGAAGGGGAAGGAAATGATAATATATGCTTGGAGTTTCAGATAAATAATAGCAACCATCACAACCATCTGGGGAGTGAAGTATGATGAGGCTAATTTTATGGATGAAGTCAACAAAGCTAAAAGAAATAAAACCACTTCTACAATGTTTTATAGGACAAAGTGTATGTGTCCTTTTCCAAATATGTATGTATCAGCACAAAGTATGCTGTCTTTGAGGTATTCTTTAAGGCATGATCTTGGCTTCTTTTAATTCATTTATATACAGAATTTCTACGACACTCCAAATGCACCCCAAGAAACATGCTTGGGATAGCTATTCACACAGGGACAGATTAGGGCAGCTGGATAATGGTTTCTTTCTTGTGAGTATAAAAAGGAGAATATAAGAGGGATACATTAATGAGGTACACCTTCTGCCCACTTTTGGGAAGAAATATGCAAACTTATTTTTAATGTGAGCTATAAGTGCAAACTTTGTTTCTCTATATTGTATTTGTAGAAGTTCTCACTATCCCAGATATGTGTATATGGTATTATAAAAGAAGTAAATCAAATATTATGCCTCAGACTTGGAGTAGAAACGTGGCAAGTGTTCCAAAATATATATATTTTTAATGGAGCTGATTGTCTAAGAACCTGGAATGAGTTTTGAAGAAGAAATAGAGGGAAAATCATTTTTGTATTTTCTAAAATGAAGGCAAAACTATGAAGTCTTTGTATCCGGGACTTTTGGTAAACCTTTCAGTGAACACCAAATGGATGAAGGAAATAAAGATGTGTTATTCACATCTTTACCTCTCGTTACTTATAGGAGTCAGAGTTTAAGAATAGTCTCTGAAATGAAATACCCCATAGGTGGATCATCCATTATAATCTTCAAACAGGTTCTATACTAAAGAGTGTGACAAGCGTTTCTTTAAAGAATGAACAATGAGGTGTCATGGAAGTACAGAGGCGAGTGGTTGAGGAAGTCAGCCCAGAGGAAGGAGAACCTAAGCTGAGCTCTGAGGCGGGTGGTGGGTCAGCAAGGGGGTGGCAGAATGGACATTTTAGGCGACAAATTCACAGGGAATATGAAAAAGACTAATAGTAACAACTGTTCATTTTTAAGCTTGGCTACGAAATGCAATGGTCCCATTTGAACTAAAATCTAACTATAAGAGGTCACTGAAGTAGAAAAATGGAAATGTCCTCACTGCTTCTTCTTCTTGAGGGGAAGTGAGCCTGTCCTCGTATCATTAGAATGGCCCAGTGACATGCTCCTGACTGCAGCTCACTGTGTCAGGGAACGGCAGATGTCTGAAGCCAGGCGAGGAACACAGTTGGTGTGATTCACATATGGGATACTCTTAGCATTGAGATACTGTTTTCTTTCAGTCACTTAGGGTGTAGTATGGTTCTTTGTCAAAAGATGACAAAGCGCTGCCTTTGTCATTCAGTTTGTGAAATGAATCACAATGCTTTCATGTAATGAAATCTGTCTACTGTGAATCTGCATTTGAAGTTAAGAGATTCTACTCTCACAGTGTTTCTCTTAATGGGAAAGATGCCCAACTAGAAACTGTGGAGGCTACAGAAATCCCCGCAAGAAAGAGGAATGAAGAAGCTTCACAGAGAAAAACAGAGAAGAGAGAGAGAGTTAGTTAGCTAGTTAGTTAGTTTACTGAGAGAGAATTTGCTTGTCCCTGATTCCAAATGCATCCTTGCCCTTGAGTGCCGTGAAACTCTCCTGTAACACTAAAACGTTTTCCACTAGAATTAGTGGGTTTCTAAAACTTAAAATAAAAGTGTTTTGTACACACACATTTATATGAAGACATCATAAAGACAATAAAAAATCTCATTATATATTTATAGACACATTTAAATGATGTAATAATAAAGACCAGTCTAATGGTTTATTTGCCTCTGTAGAAACCATCAGAGATTATTAGTTTCTCCAAGAATTAATTGCATTGTCTGATCCAGGGCACACTTTTTCCTTGAAATACAGTCTTACATTCTCTCCAGAATTTTAGGAGCTATTGCTATTTTCAGGTTAGTAAATGAGGCCTTCCCCTCTGAAGGTGTCAGGTTTATGAAGAGTTCATTTGAAGCTGTGTATGTGGTAAATTTACCTTCAGCTACACAACTCAGGTGTGGGATGTAGATAAAGCTTTTGCTCCAGTACATATGTGGACACACACATTCATCTATTTTGGGGCTCCACTTAATGTTGTATCAATGTTTACGAGTGTACCTCAACACAGCACATAGCAAACATAAGCACTTTGCATTGACAGCACTAGATTTTATTAACCACTTGAAATCCCTGGAGGGAAATGTCATTTCATTAGGAGGCTCCTTGGCTGCTAATCAAGCACTTTTCATTTCCTTAAGTACATTGATCTGGTAACAAATTTTCTTTTCTGAAAAACCATTCGGGAAAGCATTTTCTAAAAGCACAGTAAGAGAGATCTATTTTTCTTTGGTAAATACAAACACTGAAGAATCACCAGGAATTAAGACAGAATAGAAACCATGTGTCTATACCCTCATTAGATATTGGGACTCCCACCAAATCCATCCTAGAACTTATTACTCACCAAAGTCTTCCTTCAGCACCATACATCCTATCTAAGATGTCTGCTGTTGTCATTTACATCTGGGATCCTAGTTAGCATGAAGACGCCATGTTCTTTTAGTTACTTGAAGTAAACTATGGTAAGTTGTCAAAAGATGACAAGGCACTGCCTTGGTTGTTAGGTTTATGGAATGAATCACTGTGTTTAATAAAATTAAATGTGCCTTTGTGATTCTCAGCACATAGCTCAATAAATGTAAGTCAGGTCTAAACCGACATTTTGGATTACAACACTGTTGTATTTTCCACTCAAATTTAGCTGTTTCTTAAAACGTATATGATTCAAACAAACACTGGAGTTCAAATCAGTGCATTTCTCACATTCCGTTCTGTTACTCATTTAGTCCAATGTCCAATTTAAACCATGCCTCTGAACTAGGATGTTCCTGGTTTAGAGGAAGCAGTGTCATACAGGAGAAAGATCATGGGTTTCATGATCAGGCCAGATTCTAATTTCATTTCCTCCCACACAGCTATGTGACCAGGGAAAGTTTCTTAACCCATTGAGTTTTTCGCTTCCTTTTAGGTAAAATCCCAAGAATACCATATAGCAAATAAGAAATAAGATTAAGAATTAATATGCCTAGACCACTGCCTGGCATGTAGGAGACACACAATAGAAGTCACTTCTTCCCTGCAACCCCCACATTTATGACCCTTCTATCTTGCCTACAGCTAAATCCTTTGTGAGCTTTATAAATATCTAGATTTTTGATAGCATTAAAACATCTCCAGTAACTTTTTTTTAAAAGAGTCATAAGTTAAAATATTCTATTTTCCTTTACTATGGCTATGGTTTGAAATATTCCCCAAATTTAATGTGTTGGAAGTTTAATCCCCAAATTCACATGTTGATGATATTTGGAGATGGAGCCTTTGGGAAGTATATTAGTTCATTCTCATGCTGCTATAAGGAAATACTCAAGACTAGGTAATTTATAAAGGAAAGAGGTTTAAATTGACTGACAGTTCTGCCTGACTAGGGAGGCCTCAGGAAACTTAGAATCATGGTGGAAGGTGAAGGAGAAGCAAGGCATGCCTTAAAGGTGGCAGGAGGGAGTGTGTAGGAGAAAGCGAGGAGTGTCAGAAGAGAGTGTGCAAGAGAAAGTGAGGAAGTGCCGCACTGAAATCATCAGCTCTCATGAGAACTCCCTCACTATCATGAGAACAGCATGGAGGAACTGCCCCCACGATCCAATCACCTCCCACCAAGTCCCTTCCTCAACACCTAGGGATATAATTCAAGATGAGATTTGGGTTTGGACACAGAGCCAGACCGTATCAGGAAGTGATTAGGATTATATAAGGTCATGAGTATGGAGCTCCCATGATGATGGGACTGGTGGCTTTACAGGGAGGGGAAGAGAGACTTGAGCTGAAAAGCTCTTGCTTTCTCATCAGGTGATGCCCTCCACCACGTAAAGAAGGCCCTCACCAGTCTTGGACTTCCCAGCCCCCAGAACTGTAAGCTAAATAAACCTCAATTCTTTATAAATCACTCTGTCTATGATATTCTATTAGAACAACAGAAAACAAACTAAGATAACTACTTAATTTTGTATTTTTAAATCTCACTTTTTCTCCCCTTTCTCCCTTAAACAGCAGAAAAAAAATATCATAAAATAAGATGCTTAGCATATGTTGGGTATTTCAGATTTGCCATTTGCCACATTTCCTTTCCACCAGATGCCTTTTAGCTGAGGTTGCCATAAGCACCAACGTCTCTCAGTCACGCCGGCAGTGCATAGTGGGGCACTAAGGGAGAGACACAGAGAAGGCTTAAAGAAACCCACATCACCTACCATGATGAATACGATCAAAATTTACTTTTAAACATAAAACGGAACATGTTTTAACTAAAGAATTAATTGGCTTCATGACCATACTCTGTGTAATAATAATTTGAGAAAATCCAAAAGGTATGGAAAAAATGTGACAATTTTCATTTTCTTTCCTTGTGACAACTTCATTTATTTCTTGCAGTAAAAGCAAAAATGAGACTAAGAACATCAACAGGAGTCTGGAGATTTACAACAGTCTCTATTGATGCCTTGAAATTACTGATTATTTATTAGTGCCTCTAAAGCCTTTGAACTTTTCTCATTTTTGAGATTGTAGTCTACTTACACAATATAATGAGTATATACAATGTTTTGGTTAACCCAAAAGGCTAGTGGAAAACAAGCATGAGAAAAATGTTGCAGGAAATTGCCAACAAAACAACAACACACTTGGCTTATTGGAGGTTAAGGAGTCTACTGTTTGCAAGGAGGTTTCTGCTGGCTCTTTAAAAACATATACTAGTGACCATAATTGGACTTATTTCAGTCAGAAAACTTGAAGAAAAAGAATTCTTCTGTGAATGGACTGTGACTTTCTTGGGATTCCTTAGGGTAGAAAGTAAACACTTTCAGTGGTTCTTTTTCCCATGAGACAGAACTCAAATGTTTTAGCAGAGCATACCTTATCCTCCTAGCTGCTCCTCCACGCTGTGCCTGCCTCTCTCTTATCTCTTAATCCACTTCCCTCATACCCTGCATTTCCCACACTCTGCAGTTCCTCAAAGTGCTGGGGGATTTTACAACTCCAGCCTTTGCCAACCTTGCTTCCTTGCTAGGAACGTCTGTTCCTCCTCTGCAAGATCACTCTTCTCTAAAGCATTCCTGACTCTCTCATTCTCATGGAAAATCGACCACTCTGTCTTGTTTGGGCCCCCATGATTCCCCATAAATACGTGTATTCTAGACCCTATGATACGTCTTGTTTTTGCTGGTTTAGTACCCATCTCTTTTAGCAGTTTGCAAGCTTCCTGAGGTCAGGGATCATTTTTAAGTCACCTCTGTTTCTCACTGCGCAGGGCACAATGGGTGACCCATAAAAGACAGTGAATAAATGGGAGCATATGGCAGAGGCAATAGAAACTTCGAGCTACAAGGAGTGCATAATCAACCAAAAACTAAGGTGCTGATGGCAATTATTTCCAAAAGCAGGTGCTTAGAGACAATGAATAGGTCAAGAAACAAACACTGTGAGTCATGCAGAGAGATGAATGGCAGATAAACATGACACTGAGTCTTTAAATTTTTAACAATATGCTCAAGATCCTTCCATAATTTATTATTAACATATTTTTCCTTTTTAACATTGGAGGTTGCTTAAAGATGGTCCATATATAGAAGGTCACTTGTAATTGTATAAACAGGTGCAGGTTGCAGAAAACTTTCCACTAGATATGAAATAGGATCACACAAAATATAATGAGTAAATGGCGATGGAGAAAGAAAACTGGCTCATTTATTCGGGAAGCAAGTGTTGAATCCTATAAGTCTCGAAGACGGCACCAGCCACTGGATGAATAAGGTTGATATGGTTTTTCCTCCTAACAAGCTTGCATTCCAGAGCAGAGGATGGTGGTAAATAAACAAACAAGTAAACAAATTAATACTTGATAATTTCGATAATGAGTGCCATGCAGACAATAAAGACAGCACGTGACAAAGGAGTGCCTGAGGGCTGGCTTTAGCTCGGCTGGTTCGAAAGGGCCTCACTGGGAACTGGCACTCACGCTGAAGCCCCATTCAACAGAAGACTCGTGGGAACATCTGCGAGAAGAATGTTCTTGGTGTTGGTGAAAAGGGTCAAACTCTGTAAAATATTTGAAGAGGCTTATTCTGAGCCAAATGTGAGGACCACAATCCATAACACAGCTTCAGGGGGTCCTGAGGACACGTTCCCAAGGAGGTCGGGCTACAGCTTGGTTTTATACCTTTTAGGGAGATATAAGACATCAATCAAGACATATAAGGTGTACTTTGGTTCAGTCTGGAAAGGCGGGACAACCCGCAAGTGGGAGGCTTCCAGGTGGATTCAAAGATTTTCTGATTGGCAGTTGGTTGAAAGAGTTAGGTTATTATCTAAAGACCTGAAACCAATAGAAAGGAGTGTCTGGGTTAAGATAAGAAGTCGTGGAAACCAAGGTGAAGCCTCCAGTAGTGAGCTTCAGAGACAGTAGATGGTAAATGTTCCTTATCAGACTTAAAAAGATGCCAGAGTCTTAGCTTATTCTCTCCTGGATCAGGGAGCAGACATGGAAAGGGAAAGGGGTTCTCTGTAGAATGCAGACTTTCCCCATGAGACAGCTTTGCTGGGCTTTTTCAAAAGATGTCAAAGAAATACATTTTGGAGTAAAATACTTCAACTTCTTTCAGAACCTGCTATCTATGTTGTTGGTATCTTATTGCTATAAAGAGTGTTTTGTTGGCAGATTTCTGTTTTAATGTTCATGCTAGTCAGTGCCTGAACTCCAAAGGGAGGAGGGTATAAGGAGGGACATCCAACTTCCACTTCCCACTGTGGCCTGAACGAATGTTCTCAAGTTTCTTTGGAATGCCCTTGGCTGAAGGTGGGGGGTGGGGTCCATCAGTCGGGTGGGAGGCTTAGAATTTTATTTTTGGTTTACATGAGCATACGGAATGTGTGAGTTTGTGCAGTCAGAGGGTGTTTTGAGTGCTTGAGAGACCAAAAGGAAGCTAATGTGGGCAGAGGATACGGCGGGAGGACAGGAAGGGTTCAAACGATGAGGTTGGAGCGGGAGATAGAAGGCAGCTAACAGAGCGCCTCAGCGGTCCCAGAGAGGAATCTGGATCTTATTCCAGATGCATTTTAATTAAAGGGGTGGAAAAAGATCTGACTTCTTTTTTTTTTTTTTTTTTGAGATGGAGTCTCCCTCTGTTGCCCAGGCTGGAGTGCAGCGGCGCGATCTCAGCTCACTGCAACCTCTGCCACCCAGGTTCGAGTGATTCTTCTGTCTCAGCCTCCCAAGTAGCTGGGATTACAGGCATCTGCCATCACGCCTGGCTAATTTTTGTAGTTTTAGCAGAGACGGGGTTTCACCATCTTGGCCAGGCTGGTTTTGAACTCCTGACCTCGCGATCCACTCGCCTCAGTCGCCCAAAGAGCTGGGATTATAGGCGTGGCTACTGTGCCTGGCCCTGACTTCTATTTTATAGACAACACTTTGCCTGCTGTGTGGATACTTGATACAAGCGGGCAACCGGAAGCTGGGCAAGGCTGGCAATAGTCCAGATGAGAGATGATGGTGGCAGGAACAAGGTGCTGGGAGCAGGGAGAAGAGCATTACAACCACAGCAACTACCAGAGTAGAGAGTATGCAGAGGAAGGCAATTTCCGGAAACACTATACAAATTGAATCAAAAACAGGGTGTGTGTGTGTGTGTGTGTGTGTGTGTGTGTGTGCAAGTGCAAAAGAGAGAGAGAAGCATTACTACTAAGAGCAACGGCAACTGGGGGACCCAGTAAGAGTTGGGCCCTGACTACAGATCCGGTGTGAAGGTGCCGGGCTTAGAAGCTTCAGACTACATACAAGCAGATTCTGCAGGGCCTTGAGCCTTGCAGGCCATGGTGTGGGGTTTCAGTGATCTGGAAAGCAGTGAAGAATGGCTACTGACAGGTTGTAGAGGCATGAGAGCGACACGATATATTTGACTTTGAGCAAATTGCATTTATATTACAGTAAGGACTGCGACCTGGTGGGTTCCAAGATGGGAGTCCAGGCTCGCCATGATGGCATGACTGCCGAGAGAATTTCCTCTCCTGAACACAAGGTCCGCTTAGATCCCTCTTGTGGCTGAGATCACTGCTTACCTTGCGGTGCACTTATCTAAGCCCTTGACTTCTTTATAAAATTCTTAGCTCATTGAAGGTAGCCACTGCCTATGATGTATTTTTGAAACAGTTAATAGTATCTCACACACAATATGCGAGAAATACATATTTCCTGGATGAATGTTCCATGTTACAGGATCATTTCTGCCCTGGTGTGAGGAAGGTTGCCTCTTCTTCCTCTGTCCTTCAACCTCAGGTCCCCCTCTTGCTTCCCCTCCACTGAGGTGGGTGGTGGGGCTGTCTTCCCTTCTCAAATACACCTGACACCTCTGGATTGGTGGTTAAGCCTGAACATAATTACAGCTGGGCAGCTGGTACAATTTATTATTAGTACCCATCCACCTTCTCTTGCAGAGCCCCTGGGACTCTTGTAGCCCAACATGCTCATGGGTCTAGTGCCTACCTCTATGCCCCCTCATCCCTGCCTGTGCCAATGCCCTGCATGCCAGGCCAGGGGAGAGGTGGGATAGGAAAGGAATCATGAGAAGCTCTCAAGTAGCTTAAATTATCTATTATCTTAATGTGTACTATGCTGATTAGGCTAAAGGCACATCCCTTCACATGGATTTGCATTTTTACATTAGGGAAAGTACAGCATTAAACATTTTTAAAGAGCAGTGGCCTAGAATAGGAATGATGGGATCTGCCTTCTTTCAACAATGTGTATAATATAAACCTTCATGGAGTGCCTGTGTGTGCCAGGCAATGTCAGGTACTGAGGTTGAAAAAAAAAAGAGATAAAAATGATATGCAGTCTTATAAGGATATTTTAATTCCATTAGGGAGACAGGTACACGGATGGATCATTAAAATACTGCACAACGTCCTATCCTTATTTCCTTCTGGAATTTATCACTATCTCCAATTCAGTGTACTCACAGTTTTAATTCATAAACAAAAAGACCACATACTTAATATACTGCCTTCTTATTTGTTTAGAATTAAGTTATTACACAGATTAGTTTAGAAATACTAGTGTTATTGCATAAGATTATTTTAATTATTCAGCTTTCAAGGTTTTTATCTTGCCAGGGTCTTTAAATTCACGTATCATCCTTCTTCTTGTTTAGAATTAAACCTCCAGTTTTAACAGGATTTTTATGATTTCTAAGCAGACTTATATTCAGAAAATGTAATTGGAGTGTGGACCTAGGTGGAAGACGTGTGTCACCTCCAAAGTGTGGAAGACCAGCTTGTCAATTTTTACATTTTTGTTAATCTATCAAATGCTATGATTGTGAATTAAATATAACCTCTTCATTATAGGACTTTAATTTTCTCCCCCTTTTAGTGTTGTTTGTACCATTCAGAAAGGGCTATATTTAACAACATGGGGTTCTTTGTTTAATTTTTTTGCTATGAAATAAAGCATAAAAAGAAGATAAAGGTCTCTACAGGAACACAGATTATCATTTACAAAGATTAACCACAAGCTTTCCATGTTTCCATCCTATTTATTGTGGTCTGTGAGATAAGGTGAAGTATGCGATGGCTAACTCTTGGTTACAGTTAATTTTAACTCTCCTATCAATAAGCAGACGCCTTTTCAAGTTATAAAAAAGGTGCCATTATTATTATCAACTGGAGAGAATGAGGTCATTGTTCTCATTATACTATAAAAGCCAGAGTCTAACAGAAGGGCAAAACATACCTCAAGAAAAAAACTCATGCAACCAATAAAATACCTTTTGAAGCAAAGAATATCACACTGAATTTTCCCACAACTAAACATTAGATTCAAAGAAAGAGATTAAAAGCCCCCAAAAGAAGTGGTCTCTTAGAGTTAAAGGACTGCGTTTATTTTTGTGATGCTCCATTTATTACTTGTACAGTAAGACTTTTACATGCTGATTTGTAAACTCTTCTATAAAGCAAAAAACTAGGACAGAAATATCCAGCTGAAACTTAGATGATTATTACATTTGAAGATTTGAAATCATCACCACTATCACTATATTTGCTTCATCAAATTAAATTTTAAAGATTTGGGAAGTGGGAGCAGGCAAAGAATTATTTAACAGTTTACTAAAAGAAAATGCCTTGATAAGAGCAAATAGATCACTGAATGGCTGGGTGTGGTGGCTCACGCCTATAATCCCAGCACTTTGGGAGGCTGAGGCAGGTAGATTGCTTGAGATCAGGAGTTTGAGACCAGCCTGGCCAACATGGTGAAACCCTGTCTCTACTAAAAATACAAAAAATTAGGCGGGCATGGTGGCAGGTGCCTGTAATAACAGCTACTTGGGAGGCTGAGGTAAGAGAATTGCTTGAACCCGGGAGGCGGAATTTGCAGTGAGCCAAGATCAAGCCACTGCACTATAACCTGGGCGACAGAGCGAGACTCCATCTCAAAAAAAAAGAGAAAGACAGAAAGAAAAAGAAAAGCATATCGCTGGATGATGGGTTGCGTGTACTGAGAATGGGGGAAGGATGAATGGGAGTGGTGGACAGCAGAAGAGGAGCTGACGCTTTGGGCTCAATCTTCACCTGCCCCACCTGGTCCATATTCTTGATACCTTCCCAGCTCCCAAAATGAAAGCTCAGTTTCGACATTACCATGGGCATCTTTCTGTTGCATTTTCCTGTCTTTGATATGGCTGCCAAGATGGAGTAATTTAGACTTCCTTTTATTACTCAGAGAGAATAATTAACATAAGTTTGGTTATCAACCTCCAACTCAAGTGATGGAACCGTTAACAGGTGCGGTGACAACAGTGCACCGTGGCCCCCTGCGCAGGAACAGGGGTGGCAATTTCAGTCACTCCACTGTGGCTGCTGCTTCTCCCTGCTGCTTCCACTCCTTGCCCCACTCCCCCATCCTCATCAGCACCCACTAATTAACTCTATTGGAAGTCATCCTCCTGGTTGAAGTGCCATATGCAAACCTCAGACCTAAAATCAGCAGATGTATTATTACCAGTCTCCCTTGAAAAGTGGTTTTAAAAAAAGCAACAACAACAACAAAACAAAACCTGAAAGACTTAGGAGATCTATAGGCTTTAAGGGGTATAAAGCTCTGGAATGGGAGCACGGAAACATACAGAACACCATTTCAAGAGCGTCCTTCCTAAATGAATGAGTTCATCCACTCAGGACATGTTCAATGCACTCTTAGCCTAACTTCTAGACTTTTCCTTCCACTTTAAGCACTTTATCCGTTTCTTTAGTCCTCGGTAATGTGACCTCTGGTTCTGGTCTCAGAGAACGCTAGTCAAGCTGTAGCACCATCGGGTTTTAAAGTCTGCTCCCAATTTTTTATCAGATACTGTACTATGAAAATTCTAGCTCTTTCTTGATAAACATACCTTTTAATTTCTCTTACACGTGGTGCTGAGATTTTTATTTTAATTATAAAACAGGCTTGGCTCCGAAATACAAACTGTCCACAAACTGGTTTCAAATGGCATGATGTAACTAGGCTTTTTGCCATGTGTCTCTGTGAACTCTCGCCTAGGAAATGCAGGTTATGATATGTACAAATTGCCAAGGGAAATTCCAGAAGGCCCAGAATGCCTCAAAAATGCAGTCATATTCGAGAGTGTTTTCTGTTTTCTAATTCTTGCATTGGTTTCTGTGGTTAAAAGGTTCCTGTCACCAACCAGTTGTCATTGTAAGATACTGATTACCAAGGAGTGGCCGGGGTTGCTGGCGTTCCGTGAGTACCAGTCCTGAGATTAAATGTGCCAGTGTTCCCAGCCTCACAGCAAATAAACCAAGCACAGTGTTTACCAGGAAGCTAAAAAGGAGAACTTGTCCCAAATCAGACTTAATTTCATTGAATTCACTTACTCTAATTGTTAGTAAGAAGACTGAATTTAAAACAAAACACCTTGCCTTGGAACTGGGTTTTACTTAAATAGAACTGCCCCTCTTATGGAAAACAAGTTTACACTCACACATATATTACACTTAATGCACATTCAATTTTGTAAGCGACGCGAGCCCCATTTGAGAGCATCATGTTTCTTCCTCCTGGTTTTTGTTGCATCATATACAGTGAAGGTAATAACGGATTCGCTTGCTTTAGTTCAAATCATTAGAGAGAATTATTTCTAGGCAAAACAGAGACCGTTTCACCTCATTTCTCTTTTTTCTCCATCTCAAAATTCTCAGTTCTAATCTACATAACAAATTACACTTTATGACAAGCTACTTGTTTCCTATCTTGAATATTGTCTAGAAACCTCAGTAAAACCCACAGATTACTGCCACCTCACAATTTATTTTATCACTGTTGCTACCATATCGTGAATTGCCAGCACCAAGCACCAATAAATGTACATTTCTTAATACAAATTGCTTGTTTCAGTGAGTGTTCTATGCCCAAGCACTGGCATTAAGGAACAGGAGAATAAAGGCAGGACTGAGTTATGAGAAAATAATACTCACGGTGCTCTAATGAGGAGAGATCTCCTTCAGGACTAACGCAATGTATACTAAAATATTGAAGGTTTATTTTATCTTGTTTTTTATTTATTTATTTATTTTTTGAGACGGAATCTTGCTCTGTCACCTAGGCTGCAGTGTGGTGGCACAATCTTGGCTCACTGCAACCTCTGCCTCCTGGGGTCAAGCGATTCTCCTGCCTCAGCCTCCTGAGTAGCTGGGATTATAGGTGTCTACCACCACACCCGGCTAATTTTTGTATTTTTAGTGGAGATGGGGTTTTACCATGTTGATCAGGCTGGTCTCAAATTCCTGACCTCGTAATCTGCCCGCCTCAGCCTCCCAAAGTGCTGGGATTACAGGCGTGAGCCACCACACCTGGCCAGAAGGTTTATTTTAAAGATAAAAATAGAACTTCCTATTAGCAAAGGGCTAAATAACTTTTAGCTAATTTAGGCTTAGAGTTATGACAAGCTGATCCCTCTTCACGTGATACGAAAACAGCCACGAGTAGAGAAAAAATGCACCAGGGTAGAAGGAGTTTCTATCATGTCTTCAGGATCTGTGTTTGCATATCTTTTATTTGATTTTCATCTATAATACAGTAGGTGGAAAATCTTAGTCCAAGAAGTCAGGGGGAGGAATGATCACATTTCTTAAGTCACAGCTCCAATTTGAGTTCAACCACTGGACGGACAGGAAATGAAACCCAAATCATCATTGCTTGCGTGTTTCCTTGAGCTCCATTCCAGTCAGGCAATGCAAAGGTCCTGACATTGGTCTAGGCTCAGGATTGAAGGGTGGTCCCAGGCATTGGGACAGATGTTGTCTATTATCGACCCTCTCTAAATTACCTTCAGGTCTGGGGACTCTGCTGTTTGTTGCCATACTTGGCTCTGAAAGTCCCCAGTGAGGCTAGGGCACCTACACCTCGAGGGGGCACCCTCTCTAGGGGCATTACACAGCCAACCCTCAGGGGCCCCAGTAACTACTCACAGCACAAAGAGCGCCCCAGTTCTATCTCATCTGTTAGAAAATCTCTCCCTCTTGGGGTCTTTAAAGGCCAAGTCCTTTCTTCCCTTCCTTCAGGACACTCCCTAATCTCAGTTCATTTCAGCCTCTATAAAAGACAAGAAGTGCTTCGAACTTCTAACAGGAATTTAGTTAGAGGAGTAGAGTAACAAGTAGAAATTGAAAGCTTCTACTTTCTGTTTTCTTTTTCTTTTTTTTGAGACGGAGTCTCACTCTGTCACCCAGGCTGGAGTGCAGTGGCGCAATCTTGGCCCACTGCAACTTCCGCCTCTCAGGTTCATGCCATTCTCCTGCCTCAGCCTCCTGAGTAGCTGGGATTACAGGTGAGCGCCACCATGCCGAGCTAATTTTTTGTATTTTTAGTAGAGACGGGATTTCACTGTGTTAGCCAGGATGGTCTCGATCTCCTGACCTTGTGATCCGCCCACCTCGGCCTCCCAACGTGCTGGGATTCCAGGCGTGAGCCACTGCGCCCGGCCGAAAGCTTCTACTTTCTAAAGGACACCCCAGCTCCTAAAATTTCAAGGAGGGATTAGTGCTAGGTTGAGGGGCATAGAGGGAAAAAACAAAGATGACACAAACAAATTAATATTTTAGTAAATTGCCTCATCACTATTTAATACCAAGAGTGTTGGCTAAGCACCACATTTTTTGTGCTACCGCTGGTTATAATTTTTTTCGTGTTGTGCCCTCTCTATAAAGCCTGTTTAGAGGAATAGAGAAAAGCTAAAGGTGTTTGGCACAACACTGACAGGGAAGTTGTCTCCATCACCAGGGGCAAGTCATGCTCTGTCAATACTCTAGCAAAGAGTATTATTTTTGAATCAGTAGAGGAAAATCCCTTGTCTCAGGCAGTGGTTGGACAGTTTGTCAGCTATAAATCATATGTTCATTAAGTTAGCACAGAATGTTCCACTTTAAGTACAGAGTAATGAAGATAAACAGAATCCCAGGGGTTCAACCTGGAGGAGAAACGATGCTGATTTTATGGAGCACATGAGAAATACACAATCAAAACAAACCTCTGAATGCTTGGACTGTTGGCAAAGAACTTGCCTTTGGTGGTGAGCAAGCAAAAACTGAACAGAGCTCTGCCTAGTGTGGAAGAGGACAGTACCCCATCCACAAACCACTGGAACAGGCAGGTGGTTTTCTATTCCAAACAGCAAACTCTAAGAATAGCGATCTTATACATAATTGATAGAAAATATTTTCTTAATCTTACTGACTCACTGAAGAACTGCATCATTGTGACACTTTTTCAGGTAGGAAATTTATTCAGTTGCTAGGAGGAACTGGAATCACTGCAGGTTAAACAAATACAAGGTTTATTTTTTTCTACTGAAAATAGTAGATATAGGCAGATCAAGACTTTTCTGAAGGGCCCACTGTATTATCCCTATCTCAGCCTCCTTCTGTCTTTATGCTGCTACCTTGGGCTACCCTGGGCATACGCCCTCATACTTGGCTCCTACCAGACGGCTGCTGCACCCTCAGCTCCCACACCCACATTCCAGTTAGAAGAAGGAGCAAACAGGTCAAGAGTGATAAGGCAGATGCGAACATTTCTGGAAGCCTCACTCATTGAACAAGTTGGCTAAAATAGATGCTGGAAAATGTAGTTGTTACTTGTGCATGTTGCCATTTCTGATGCAACTGGGGTTCTCTTAGTAAGAAAGGACATTTGATATTGGGTAGACAAGTGGAGTGTCTGCCAGAGTCACCAGGCAGGGAGCAAAGTCTCATGGACAGATCCATGGAATTGGAAATCACTGAGCCTCATTTCTGCTTTGACTCTGCAGATTTAGCAGATTCTCCAGCTGCAAAAGAAAATTCTTTTCTAATTCCAGGAGAATGGATTTCTTGAGGAATCACTTAAAGGTGTCAGTTAATTTATTAACATTTTCTTCAAATAAAATATTACCATAAGATGCAACCATTCTTTTATGTGTATAAGTTTCAAGAGAATAAAAGTTGAAAATCTTTCTTAATTGTTTACGGAGAGAGTAAGACCTTCAATCAACTGTACTGTAAATTAGAAATAAAATAATTGTGACAACTAACCACTACAGTAATTTACACTGGTAATAAAACACTGCATTTTCATACAATTTTGGGCCATTGTATGCTCTAAACTTCTGCTTTTATCTGCCTTTTAAGTGAGGAAAATGTTATTGTCATTATCTAGAGCTCACAGATTGAGATCTACTGTAAATAAACATGAATGAAAAGTTGGGTTCCCTGCATAGGGGAACTGCAGAATATGTGAAATCTCCAGGAGAGGAGACACTGCAGTCTGACGTAACACGCCTGACCCAAGGGGTGGCACCGAAGACTGTGAGCTCTGAGTCCTGCATCTCCTCTTTTCATGACCCAGTACGGGCATCCCAACTACCCCAACAAAGGAGGCTTACTGGAAAAAACTGGCAGCCACAGCCACGTTTTTAGTGTTATGTTTCAAACTGTTTGTCTCTGATCCTGTTTGAACTTTGATGACAATATCTGCGTCTCTAATGAGAGCCAACTGCTGTCAGCATCCGAAAACGCTGCCCAGCACGTGTCTGAGGTCTGCACGCCTCAGCGGGAACCGTGCGCTCCCGCGTTGCTCTCTCAGGCACCTTCTGCAGTGAGTGCGCAGGTCATGAGGGCTGCCCGGTGAATCCTGGGACGGGGCCTTGGGAGAGTTTTCAGAATCCACCTTTGGGGAGGTGATGTGATGGGAAGGAGCCCACTGCTGTGTTTTACAGACCCAGTGTCAATCAAGGATTCTTTTTTTCCCTCTCTCTCTCTCTGTCTAACTCCATGAACATTAAGGAAAGAAGCCACATTCATTCATTTCAACTTTCTGAACACCTGCTATGCCTCCATCACTGTGCAAGGATTTGAGGAGACAAGGTTAGATGACATTGGTCATTCTCTCTTTAGTTTCTCTCCATATGCACAATAGTGATTACTGGACCCTCGGGCAAGTTTCAGGGAGTCAAACGAAATAACTTCCCGAATAGAAAGTTAATGCAACTATCGAAAAGCAATTAGTACGCACCTTTGAATCAATAAAACCACACAGAGTCTATTCCCCTGTAATCAAACCAATGTTTATGTATCGTCTTTAAACAGTATACATGTCAGGCACCTGACAAACATTTTAAAAGTGAAATTTTGTTTTCTTATACCTTAACAAAAGTTAGCCAGGTGAAATCCTTTTCATTCTGAACAGTCTATTTCAAAATATTCATGTTTCCGAGAATACTGAGCACATGAGACTCAGAAAAATACTAAGCCCATGAAACAAAGAATCCTTAGAGTGAAAATACAAATCAGCAAAAGATGGATTTTACAAATGGAAACACTGAGAGAGCTTAGGTAACTACAAGTGCTACGAGGAATGCCCAGGCCCTCCAGAAAGCCAAGCACAGCTTCCCTTCGCTTATTTATAACGCCTAGCGAAGGAATCCAATTCAGGGATGCTGTCATTAGTGGACACTAAAACCCATACTCAGAAGAAAAATACAAGAGTGGAAAAGCTAAAATTCTTGAGACATGCAGGCAGTGGTTTCCTGCTGAAAGAGGTTCTGCAGTTCTTTCTTTCCTTGCCTTCACTAATGAGAAAATGTCCTCTATGACAGCAAATCTCTCTCTCTCCACCCAAAGGCTGTTCTGTAGTTAACTGGCATATTGCAGGTCCTGTGAAAGGAGAAGATCGTTCCATCTGAGTCACTCTTGCTTGGAAATACACCTGTTCTCTGATGCGCAGCCCCCCAGTATAGTGCTGACTTTCTAAGATCTGATTTTACATTTCCATGTGTGGAATACCTCGACAAATGGCAGATTTCTGTAACTGATGACATGCCTGGTTTGTATGCAGATGTGACCTCCTTCTCTCAGGACTCATCAATCTCTAATGTCGTACTGCTCATCAAAGCAAACCACACAGACGTTCTTTGGAAAACACTGAAATTAGCATGCGTTTACTTTTAAACATTTATTTTCTCTTTTTAAAAACTTTATTTGTGTAAATTTAGGAGGTAAAGGAGTTATATTAAAAAGCACAAAAAATTTAAAAAATACATCAAGTTGTCATCATGCTTCAGGCTCATTTTCATGTTCTGAAGTCACCCTTAATAGAAACTCTGATTTTATTTATATTTGGGGATAAATCCAGGGGAAAGGAGAGAAATTCAATGAATCCTCCTACAGGCAACTTTTATCAGAGGCATGTAACGTTCAGTGAATGCAGTTAATCTGGGCAACTGGTGCATGATTTATAGCTTTGAGGATCTAATCTAATCTGGGTCTTTCCTCTTGTTAGAGGTGTGACCCTGGGCAAACCACACGCAGAGCCTTAGCTTCCATTTTCCTCCATCTGTACAAGGGGGATATGAACACCTCCTTCGCAGAGCTGTGGGAATTTCACAAGATGCACATGCCAGCATCCATGTGTTTGGAATGCACTAAATATCAGTAAGTGACCAATGATGAATGACAATGAAGAATGATGATATTTATCAATAACATTCACTTTCAAGGAAAACATTTTCATTGTGTTTTAAATTATTTAGACTCTCCATACCAGAAAAAGGCCACAAGAAATTGCTTGTCTTTTATCTAAGTTTTTCTAAGCCACCAGAACCTAAAATCAAAACGATTTATAGATTAATTTCAGGAAGAGAAAAAGAGAAATGTGGTTGGGGTGAGGGAGAAAGAGAAAGGGAGGATCTTTTCCTCCTGTCTCCTGAGCTTCTATCTCATCCCACGGAGGTGGGTACCTCGGGCCTTTGTCCTATACAGTGCTGGGAAGGGAGGAACCCTCCACACCTCCCATTCTTTTCAGGAGGACAGCAGCTGCTGTGACTGATCTCACCTTCACATTCATTGGTGACCCCTAGAGGTGGGAGTCGCTGGGATATTATTAGCATAGGCTGGATGACACCTCCGTGGCAGGTACGTCAGCCACCTCTGCTTTAGTCACCAGCATAGGGCCGTGCTTAGCAGAGAGCCTGGCATAGAAAGGATGCTTATTAAATACTGGTTAAAAGAATAAAATAACAAGGGCCATTATAAAATGAATGTTACACAAAAACACGTTTTCCCCAACAATTCACCCAGATGGAGGCTTACAGAGCAGCCCAGCTACTCCTCCCCATATAGAACTCCTCATCTGGTATGTTGCAATGACTTTATTTTTAAACTGCTCTAGAATCTTTTCTGATACACTGTTTGCATCCCAGAAGTGTATATAGGTCTTTTACCTTGTGTGGACCTACGGCGATGGAGCAAGAGGACCCTGTTCTTAATGATGCCTGCTTCTACGTCCTCTTCCCCGAGTGCTAGCTGCCAATAGCTCCTGCCTTGCTACTTGAATTCCCATTGATTCCAATACAAATCCAGCAGGATAAGAAATGTCTTAACATTATAGAGCAAGCTATCTATATTTTTGAGAGTTTTAGTTATGTTTCCAACTTTGAAAATTGATAAGCTTGATCCAAGGAAAGACAGTTTGAAATTCCAATTCAAAATATAGGGAAATTCTTATCTATTTTTCTTTGCTGCTAAGAGCTGATCGAAAAGGTAGATCAATTATGTAACATTGATTATAATCTCTGCTTCTACATAAAAAATGAATACTTTAGAGAAAGACTGGGGTTTGACGCAACTCTATGCTCATAATTTACCCTGCATACCATCCAAAACTATAATTTTAAAATATTTCCTAGAATAATGTGTAAGAAATGGCTTTTTAAGCCAAAATATGCAAACTATTCTATTAAAGAGGAATATTGTACGCAGACATAAAATACAGCATGAACATTTATATTATTCTAAATAATTATGCCAACATAAACTAATGTGATTTTCCCCCTTATTTTAATAAAACATAAACGTCTTTTTGCTTTGCTAGCTTATATCAAACATTAATGTTAATATTAAAATAGTATGTTAACTTTCATCAGTAATTGAAGAGCATCCTGTAACCCTTTTATCCTGCTATTTCACTTATTCTTTATTCTAAAGTAGTCTTAGACATGTGCACACATTTATCTACAAGGATGTCCATCATATTGTTGTTAATAATAATGAAAAAATAAAATTATCTGAACAAATAAGAGATTGAACTACAATTTGCTTAGGCACCAGAACATAGTGTTGTGCCAAAAATAATGCTGTTGAAAAATGTTTACTAATATGGAAAATGTGGCTATATTATTTCAAGTATAAAATACTCACTGTGATTCCAATATTTCTGTGAAAAAAAAGGCATGCATAATTCGAGGAGAAAAGATCAAAACAGATACATCCCACTGGTTTTACGAAGGTGGTGAAATTATAGAGAATCTGCTCATTGGAATGCAAGCTTTCTGAGGGTAGGAATTCGGGTCAGTTTTGTTCAGCACCTGGAAAAGGCCTGGTGCAAAAATAAGGACTCCAAAGATGCATGCTGAACGACTTAATTTGCTTATTTTTCATATTTATGATTTCTAAATTTCTATCGTAATTGAAAATGCATTTTTAAGATCCTAATCAAGTTAAGGAGCAGCTTTAGGGCCAAGGCATTTTCTAATGCCATTTCCCACACACATTCCATTCTCTATGGATATTTTTAGATAGTTTCATAAGGCTGCTAACTGTACATAAATTCTGCTATATCTTTATGTATTTCATCATTGTTTTCAGTTACTTGCTGACATTAACCTTCCATTAGTTGTCCTTGGCTAGAACTGTCTGAATGACTTTCCTCATAACATAGGGACAAGGCCATTTATTTTATCCCAAAGTTAAAGAACTATTATTGTATTTTGCCTTACCTTGATTTTTTTTTTTTTTTTTTTTTGCATGCTACAGTATATTGTGTTTGGCGCAATGCTTCACACATGTGAATATTTATATTTTTAAAATCTTGACTCTTTATTTTTATTATGGAATATCTGGCTGAATGGGATCAGATTTCCTCATGAAAGTATAGGGGTGACTCAGAGAAACTGTGAGGCAGTAATTTGGAAATTCCCTGGAAGTTCTAACACCAGGAAGTATGTTCTCATCTGCTTGTTTTATAGAACATCCAACTCTGACGGTAAAACTTTCCTGGTTAAAAATAAGGCAAGAACAAATAAATAAAATCACAAGGAATAAATTCAAGATATCTATTGGACAACATGGTAAATATAGTTAATAACAATTTGTGAATTGCTAACAGAGTAGATTTTAAGCGTTCTCACCACAAAAAAAATAAGTACATGAGGTAATACATATGTTCATTAGCTTGAGTTGGCCATCCCAAGATGCTTATATATTTCAAAACATCATGTTAGTATACCATAAATATATAGTTTTCATTTATCAATTTAAAACATTAATTTAAAATGACAACAAAAAAACGTCTCCTGGAGGCAGGCATTTAATTCTCCTTGGGATCAATTCCCGTCACTCTGTAACTGAGTGAATCTGCAGAGGAAGTATATTTGTTGAAGCATACAGTTGTAGAGAGTGACTTCATTTTACAGTGCTTAGCTTTAAAAAATTATACACATAAGCTATGACTAAATTTTCTCTGTTGAAGTTTCAGGCAATGCAGATCTGGAGAGAATAAATATGAAAGTCTCCCTCCCGGCCCTGCCCGCAGCCCTCTGCTCCCTTCAGAGGTAAACCCTGGAAAGCGTTTTGCATGTCTCCAGGACTGATCAGGTCCGTGCTTACGTGTGCATACGTAACTACACATGACACACATACACAGTGTTGCTTTGCTTACCATAAAAGGCGCTCTGGAGTCTGTATTGTCTTTTGCTGTTTTTTCAGGTAATAACCTGACTTTCAAGACTTTTTCCCCCTCATGACACTCAAATATTATAATTTTTTAAAGTTCCATAAAATGGAGTCGTTGTCTTTTAATTAATCACCTTCCCCCCGATTCGTAGTCATTGTATCCTTTTCAGTTTCTCTCAATAACAAACCCTCTCTGTGTTTTGTACCCTTCTTCATACAACTTTTGGCGTGAGTGTAAAGTACTTCTAGATGGCAGAATACTAGAAGAACTGCAAGCTTTAAGATTTAATTTTTCTTTTTGTTTTTTTTCTTTGAGATGAAGTCTCACTCTGTTGCCCAGGCTGGAGTGCAGTGGCACGATCTCGGCCCACTGCAACCTCCACTGCCCACGTTCAAGCGATTCTCCTGCCTCAGCCTCCTGAGTAGCTGGGATTACAGGTGTGTGCCACCTCGCCCGGCTAATTTTTGTATTTTTAGTAGAGATGGAGTTGCACTAGATTGGCCAAGCTGATCTCGAGCTCCTGACCTCAGGTGATCCGCTTGCCTCAGACTCCCAAAGTGCTGAGATTACAGGCATGAGCCACTTGTACCCGGCCTAGTTTTAAATATTTTGAACTTTGATCTTTACTGATAAAATGCCTCACCCCCAAAATGGGATTTGCTAATTTATCCTTCCACCAAGATTGGAAGGAATGAGCTGTCCCTGGCAGAATAAGTCTCTGGTGCACGTTGTTTCATCACTAAGCACTTTTAATCCTATGCTTGAAAGAAAAGGATTGGTTTAAGATGTCCACTAAGGGTCTTTAAAAGTTACCACTGGTGAGCTTTCAAATTTCCCTCCACGTCTGAATGACCCCTCTTTTTCTGCCCATGTGTCTTATGTAGCAATAATTTAAATTATAGTAAAACTTGGAAGTACAAAGTAGAGGTCTATCTAACTACTGTTGGCTTATTTAAATGCACATAATAATTCAGTTAAAATAAAAATCCCAGGTTAAGTGCTAAGCCACATGGGATGCTAGAATGAAGGGTACACATTAGCATGATTCTGAAGTGTATGATAAAACTACTCATGGCCCCACAAACCAAACCTTAAGAATCAGAAAATGGACTGGGGGCGGAGCAAGATGGCCGAATAGGAACAGCTCCAGTCTCCAACTCCCGGGGCGAGCGACACAGAAGACCGGTGATTTCTGCATTTTCAACTGAGGTACTGGGGTCATCTCACTGGGGACTGCCGGACAATCGGTGCTGGTCAGCTGCTGCAGCCCGACCAGGGAGAGCTGAAGCAGGGCGAGGCATTGCCTCACCTGGGAAGCGCAAGGGGTAGGGAATCCCTTTTCCTAGCCAGGGGAACTGAGACACACAACACCTGGAAAATCGGGTAATTCCCACCCCAATACTGCACTTTAAGCAAACGGGCACACCAGGAGATTATACCCACACCTGGCCGGGAGGGTCCCACGGCCACACAGCCTCCCTCATTGCTAGCACAGCAGTCTACAATCTAACCGCAAGGCAGCAGCGAGACTGGGGGAGAGGCGCCCGCCATTGCTGAGGTTTAAGTAGGTAAACAAAGCC
>NW_016824749.1:3969059-4000886 GCF_001698545.2 Rhinopithecus bieti | reverse complement strand
AAAATCAGAAAATGTGTTGATGAGATTAAAATAACAAGGTATTCTCAGAGTTGGTTAATTGTTTTTAGTCATGGTTGTAGCTTAAGCCTTTTTCCGATTTTGAAATGCAATTTCTCTTGGATGATGAGGCCATAAGTCAGAGATCTGCTTCAATAAAAGAATAAAATTATCCATAATAACCTCTGGATCATGAAGGATAGAAACCTAATTACATTTCCTTTAAAAATAGCTTCCTGGGGGCACAAATAAACAGCAGCCATATAATGTCATATATTAATATAACCATCCAGAAAAGAACCAGAAAGATAAAACCTATTATTATAATTTGCAATCTGTTCAACATATTAGCTATAAAATTAAAGGCTGATCTTAAAAAACATTAAAGGTTGTATTTTTTAAAAGAGCCAAGGTAAGCAGAAAAAAGAGATTTGTTTAATAAGGTTGCTTTTCTCAAGAAATTAATGCAGTTATGTAACAATTCAAATGCATTTACAAACTATACCAAACTTCAATGTTCTCTTAACCGTTCAGAGTACACAAGCAATCAGCATCACATATATTTGATTTAATCATTGAAAAGACAGCTATTAATTTTAAATCATAAAATGAAAAAAAGTTGGATAATCACATACTGAAAAGACAGAATTCTGTGATAATTGCTCATTAAAAATAGAAATTAGGCCAGGCGTGGTGGCTCACACCTATAATCCCAGCACTTTGGGAGGCCAAGGCAGGTGAATCAACTGAGGTCAGGAGTTCGAGACCAGCCTGGCCAACATGGTGACGCCCCCGTCTCTACTAAAAAAATACAAAAAATTAGCCAGCATGGTGGTGGGCGCCTGTAATCCCAGATACTTGGGTGGCTGAGGCAGGACAATTGCTTGAATCCAGGAGGTGGAAGTTGCAGTGAGCCGAGATAGCACCATTGCACTCCAGCCTGGGTGACAGTGAGACTTTGTCAAAAAAAAAAAAAGAAAGAAGAAAGATGAAGGAAGGAAGGAAGGAAGGAAGGAAGGAAGGAAGGAAGGAAGGAAGGAAGGAAGGAAGGAAAGAGGGAGGGAGGGAAGGAAGGAAGGAAGGAAGGAAGGAAGGAAGAAAGGAAGGAAGGAGGGAAAGCAGGCAGATAAATATAGCAACTCTTTACCCAAAAAACAAAAATAAACAGTATCGTAAAAGGCATAACATTACAAAATTTTCAGTTAAAATCAGGAACTAGGCAGAAACATTTTCCACTGCTGCTAATAGCCTTGAAGATTTTAGTATATATGATTAAGGTAAAATATAATTGCATAAACATTGAAAAAGAAAAGAGCCAATGATCTCCGATTGCTGTGATACGATTTTGTACCTGGCAAAACAACTGATTCTAGCTAAAGAAAAACTGCGAGAATTAAAACAAGAATTTGCATATATACCAGATACGTGTTTTTAAATAAGTTTTCTCTATTTTGGCAATTAAGTAAGAGTGGAAACGTGAAACAGTAAGTATTAACATGATCTGAAAAGCAATACATTTTGTAGAATATCCATATATGAGGATCACTATACAATCTTATTAAAAGACCTAAAAGCAAAGCAAGTGTGTGACTCAAGCCCACCTCTCCCCACTTTACCTTGCCCCCTGCCTTCTTTTCCCATCTTGGTAAATGACAACTCCATCTACCCAATGTATTGAGTCAGAAGCTCAGGAGCCATACCTGGCCCCTCGGTTTCCCCATCCCCGTATCCAAGCCCTCAGCATGTCCTGTGGACTTTGTCGCTAAGGACCTGCTGAATAGAACAATTGCTCATCACCTCCAATGCCAAAGCCTCCACTCGAGAGGATCTGGTCTCTGTCCTGGACCCCGGGATTCCTTCCTGACTGGGGCCCGCTGACACTCTTGCTGTCTGCATTGCGCTTTCCACCCAGCACCCAGGGAAGGCCACACCTCACATCTGATTCTGTCACCCTCCAGTGGAGACCCCGATGGCTGCTGCCTGCAGTGACAGCACAATTCCAGTGGCCCCCTCAGCCCGCACGACCTGGCCTCCGGGGCTCCCGGCAGCGTCCGCTCCCACCCTCCCCACTTTCCGTGTGTTGCAGCAGCGCCGTCTTCCTGCCGCTCGGTGAGGCCCAGCTCACGTGGGTGCCAGAGCTTCCCGTCACCGCAGCAGCTAGTTCTGCACCAGCTCTCCAGCCGCTTTCTATCCGCTACCCGGCCTTGTTTGTCTCACGAGGAGGCCCAAGTCTCGGAGCTTCTGTCTGCTCACAGGCGGAGCGCCCCTCGTGCACACCGGAGCATCAGCACGGTGAGGGCAGGCGTCCGGGTGTCCGCCTGTGTGCCCTGCTTGACCCCGTGCCGGACCTTCTACGCGAGCCACGGTGGCACCAACAGCGGGTTTCCGAGACACGGCAGTTGTGAGAATAAAAGAAGGAAGGAATGAACAAAAGGAAAGTCAACACTTTCCCATTTTACAGATTGGAGAGTTGAGGTTTGGCGAGTTATGTAAATTATCCGTGATTACTTAGCTAAGCTTTGGCCAAGCCCAGCCTCCAGACGGGTTCTGTCTGGCTCTGGCTCTCGGGGCTTTCCCCTGCCCGGGCTGCCTCGACTCCGCCTGACCGCAGCCCATGTGGAATCTCTCAGAGCCGTCCGTCTTCAACAGGAAGAGACGGCCTCTTTATACTGTGTAAGGCAACCCACTCCCATTTAATGTTAGTCTAGATGGTTGTAGGCGTATTTTGTTATGCTGGCTTCTGCTTTACTCTGCATAGCCGGGGGCATGGGAGGGGTGATATGGTTTGCAAATGCCTTTGACTTGTTATATAACTGCACTGAGTCCTTGAAAAAAGTCGCTTATTAAAACAAAACAAGAAATATTATGCCCTGTTGAAGCTGACCTATCAAAAGGTAAAAGACATAAAGTAATGAATGGTGTCTTGGGAAAAACACTGTTTTGTTATTGTGTCAGTTATACTTAAAGACAAAGAATATCTTGAAAGCATATTTTAAAATCAAGACATGTTGAACACTGAAAACTACTACAAAATCTTCTACAAAAGTAGCAAGATAGTATTCATCAATAACTAGGACACTTTTAAGTTTCTCCTTGGTATCTTCTCGCCCCTTTCCATCAACAAACATTGTGCTCAGGACCAGTGACCTTTCCTTTCCTGCCAGGCTTTCAAAGTATGGAAAAGCAAACAGAACAGAACACTCGACGTTCAGCTCACAGGCTGGAAGCAAATAGACTGTGCTCAGACAAGGGTTGACAGGTTCAGAGTAATTTTCCTCATTTGTGATAGCAACTAAGAGATCCGGGAAGTATTGTCTGTGGTAGGCATAAGCAGGATGAAAATAGCATGGTAGCTGTGTAGACAGAGCACTGAGGTGGAGGAGAAGGATGAAGAACAGAAGAGGGGATGGGGAGAAAAAAGTGAAGAAAAAGACAAAGGAAGGAAGGAGGAAGGATGATACAGGAAGGGAAAAGAAGAAAAGAGGAAGTCGCTGAGCAGAAGCTTGGATTTAAAAACTAGTAAAATTTAGTAGCATTATGCAAGGACATAGTAATGTAACGTCATTGAAACAAGGTCAAACATGGTTAAATAATAAAACTAGGGGAGACTGTAGAGTTAAGGAAATTGAGAAATTAAATAGTAGCCCTTTACAATACATTAGAGACAGCAATCAACATATAAGAGTGAAAGCATAGGAAAGGAAATTAAAGAAATGGAAGCTAGACAACAGTGATCCAAATAAATAATATTTCTCAAAGAAGAAACTACCATAGCACCAAACCTTCTTATTATAATTTTGTACCAAGGAAAAGTCTCTGAAATAACAGAAACTGCTCTAGCAAAAGTGGGTACAGAATAATTGACACCAAAATCCTTTCTTTCAAAATTACTTGACATCACGCATGAAGAAAGAATTTTCAGACATCCAGACAAGAAAAAAGAAAGGCAACTACAAGTGGTGAGAAATGTAGACTATAACCATAAATCTCTAGAGAATTCAGAGACTATAGCACGAATTATTTTTGAGGAAAAATGCCAACAACTTCTGACGATGAAATCCGGTGAAATATGTTATTCATCCAAGCAAAAATGCCAGGAATGGAGAAGCAGTGGTGAGAGAATGGGTGTGAGGATTAATTCTTTCTTTAATATGAAACTAAAGCTAAATTATTGTGGGAATTTCCATTACAGAATTTAAGGTGTGATAATCTTGGCAAAATAAACATAACAATATAACCAAAACATTAGGAGGTAGGGGAAGAAAAAAGAAGAAGTACAAAATTGTTAATGTTGTTTATCTTTCAGATGATTGAGTGTATCAATAATATCTAAATTTGAAACAGAGGTATAAAACTTAGTATAAATCCTTATTTTCAAAATCTTTTTTTCATTATTTTAATGTGATCTCTTAGACACTAATATTTCACTTGATAAAGTAACATTTACCTGCTTTTCTTTATTTGGTTTCTTTAATAGCACTTTTCCCTTGCATTAACAAAATTACATTTGGTGTCTTTTGAAAATTAAACTGATGAAAAAGAAACAGTCATATTGATTGGGAAAGAAGGAAAAGGTGTTGTATTCAAAGATAATATGATTGTCTGCATAGAAATCTCAAAGAATCTGCCAAAAACTACTGGAACTAATGAGTGGGTCTAGAAGGCTGCAATATAGAAGGTCAATATACAAAAGTCCATTGTATTTCTATACACTAGCAATGAATAATAGGAACTTTATTTGAAAAAGTATTATGTAAAACAACATTGAAGACAAAATTCTTAGTAAAATCTAACAAAATATGTAAAGATTTTTATGCAGAATACTATAAAACACTGACAAAAGAAATTAAATGAGATCTGTATAAGTAGAAAGATGTACTATGTTCATGGATCAGAAGACTTAATATTGTTAAGATGCCAATTCTTCCTAAACTGATCTGTAGACTCAATGTAATCCCAAGGAAAACTCCAGCAGAATTCTTTTTGTAAATATCAGCAAGTTGATTCTAAAATTTATATGAAAAAGTAGAAGACTAGAATTGTCCAAACAAATTTTTAAAAGACTAACAACATGGAGAACCCACACTACACAATTTTGAGACTTACCATAAGACTGCAATAATAAAATACTGTGGTACAGCTGAAAGGACATGAACATAGGCCAAAAGAACAGAATAGAGAGTACAAAAAAGACCCACACATCTATGCCAATTGATTGTTGACAAAGCCAAGAAAGGAGAGTTTTTTCAACAAATAATTCTGGAGCTTGTGGTTATCTATAAATCAAACATCTCAGCTTATACACAAATGAACTCAAGTTGATCACAGAAATACATGTACATCTTAAAAATATAAAACTTAAAGAAGAAAATACAGAAAAAAATCGTCGTGACCTTAGATTAGAAAAATATTTATTAGAAGCGGTATCAAAAGCACAATCCATAAGAGAAAAAAGTTGATAAACTAAACTTTTCCAAAATTAAAAGCTTCCCTATTGTGGAAGATACTGCTAAGGGAATAGAAAGGCTAGCCACAGACAGGGAAAATTTTGTAAAATACTTATCAGGAGAAGAACTTATATCTAAACCATAAAATAACTTTTAAATGCATTAATAAAACTCAATTCAATTTTAAAATGGTCTAGAGATTTGAATAGATTTTCTACAAAAGAATATATATTATTGACAAAGCACAGAAAAAAGATCCTTAAGTCATTAGGAAAACGTGAATTAAAACCACAATGAGGTACCATTACATTATTTTAAAACTTGACAGTATCAATGCTGGTGGGGATGAGGTGAAACTAGAATTCTCATAACACTGCCGTGGGAATGCAAAATGGTACAGCCACTTTGGGAAACAATTTGCCAGTTTCTTATGGTGTTAAACACAATCCCACTGCTAGATTTTTATCCAAGAGAAATGAAAACCTACATCCACACAAAGTCCTGTGTACAAATGTTCAAAGCAGCTTTATTTATAATAGCTGAAATTAGAAACAACTCAAATGTCCTTTGGTGAATACATAAACAAAATGTGGTACATTTGTATAATGAAATAGTATTCAACAATAACAAAAAATTAACAAATTAAATTATCCGGGTGTGGTGGCGTGTGCCTGTAGTCCCAGCTACTCAGGCTGAGGTGGGAGGTCACTGGAGCCCAGAAGTTCAAGGCTGCAGTGAGCTATGATTGTGCCACTGTATGCCAGCCTGGATGACAGAGCAAGACCGTATATATAAAAAAAAAATTTTAACGAACAAATGATCATTACACACAATATTGTGGAGGAGTCTCAAAAGCATTCTGCTAAGCGAAAGGTATCAGTCACATAAGTCCACCTACTGTGTGATGGTATCCATGAGACTTTCTGGAAAAAGCAAAACCACAGAGACAGAAGACAGACCAGTTTTCACCAGGAACTGGGGGAGGAAGAAGGTTCAAGGTACCTTCCAAAGGGAACTTCACAGGGTGGGGGTAATATTCTGTATCTGGATTGTGGTGAAGCTCACATGACTGTATTTGTCAAAACCCATAGAGCTATATATCTAAAATGGTTGAATTTTATTGTACATAAATTATAACTCAATAAACCTAACTTTAAAATTAAACAGGTGTGTTTATAGATCCTATATATGGGAATTGTTCCCATCTATCATTTCTATCTGGATGTTCTTATAGACATAAATATTAATCTTTAAATCTCTGTTATACAAATGTTAACGTTGATCAGTTAGCATTCATGATGATTATAGCAGGGTGAGTGGGACTTTGAGTGACATTTTGCATCCTTCTTTGTGCATTTCTGTATTTCTTGATTTTTAAAATAAGCGTGTGCTATTTTTTTAAATAAAAAAGTTTTATTTTTGTTAAGCACTCAAAATAAAGGCTCCAAAAAATAAAGGATTAGTAAGATCTGAACAAAAGAAATTCAGAATGGCAGTGAGGGCCCAGTAGAGCTGAGCAGAGGTGAGAATATGATTTCCATCAAATTGGCCTTTGTGGGTTTCAGGACTGGATCTGAGCAGGCAGTCGACCAGTGACCTATCATCTAGACTGTGGTTTCCTCAGCAGAGGACCCCTTTCCTACAATGATCTCTCAACTGCCTTTAGTTCTTGACTCCTAAGAGGTCTCCAACACAGAGACTTGTATGGAGTCAGTGTATTCCTGGAATGCTCAGACAGTAGGGAGTTTCTTTAGATAGTTCTCATATTGTATTGGCATAATCCCCTTTCAGTTCTTGGGAGAATTTACTACATACTTTATGCAATGATTTTAGTGATCAAGTTACAGTCATACTGCTGATTTCCCTACCGAAAGTCGGGCAGCCAAAGTGGTGGCAAGACATAAATTGATTCATCAAATCCACCATCTGTTCTCAATGTACGCATCAGCTCCTCCACACCTGCCTGGACTTATCTTGGGAAGGAGAACAAGAAGAAGAAAAAAAATCAAAATGTTTAATTAACGTTGCTAGAAAAGAAGGTGCTATTTAGCAAAACTGAACCTACAGATACTCACAAGCTCACAGGCTTCTTCAAAGCTGTGAAGGTGTAAGCTAGACGGAAGTGGTCTGTGTAGCCCTCTGATGGCTTGTTGGGGATGGGAGAGTTAGCAAACCCTCTTATGTGAACTCCAGAGCCCGAAGGCAAGGAAAAGCCCACTCTTGTGCTTTCACATTTCTGCCCCTGAAATACGACCTAGCACCCCCGGGCACCTGCTGTCTTTTCATTTTCTCGCACTGCTGAATAAACAAGCATTTTAGGGAAAGCCAAGAACATAATGAAGGCTCAACTCAGAGTGCAGAAGTGTCTAGGGATGCCCACTACAGCTCAGAGGCCGAATGTCACCACGATCACTTCCATACACATAGACTCCATTCACTTTTTGAGGTCACCTCCATTGCCAGTGACAGTTCAGAAGCGTAACATTTCACAGTTTCTTTCTCATGATGTCCTTAGGCCTACTATCTACACATATAAACTCAAATGATAAATGGACTAACTATTTTTATAATCTCTCATTTTACTCTTCAAAATGTTTAGGCAAGAATAAAATATATAACAATGCATAAATGAACCTGAACACTTGGCTCTTTAAGATTCCTCTAGAATATCCTTGGCATCTCTGTAGAGAAAAAAGGTAGCATGAAAAAAAGCCAAATCGTGCTTCATACACACCCACTCCATTTTCCATGACACTCTTTGGGCACATCTTTTTAGAAAATAAGAATTCGGTCTTATTCATTTAAGCTTCCATAAAGTAAGTAATGCATGATTTTTAAACTTTCTGTTTTGAGGCGTAGGTGCCAACAGGCAACTTTCTCAGCTTGTCACCCTATTTAAAAGTTCCGAGAAAATCCACAGCATTCAACATTTCTCTTGTAAGTTACTGCGCCCCTTAGTAAACCACATGACAGGCTGGTAAATACAAGTATTCACAGGCAAATACGATGTGTTACAAGTAAACATAGCAAGCCCCTGGGCGATTGGGGAAAACGATGGACTGACTGAGAAAGCACTTAGGCATAGTGCCTTGTTCCCTGACTATCCAGAGAAGGTTAAATTCCTTGCTAGAAACTCTCATGAAAGGAAATGTGAGGTGGGTGGCAGAAAGGCTAGGGTATTCTAGGCTGCAATAAGAAAAGTATACAATAGACCAGGTGCAGTGGTTCATCCCTGTAATCCCAGCACTTTGGGAGGCTGAGGTGGGCAGATTACGAGGTCAGGAGATTGAGACCATCCTGGCTAACACGGTGAAAACCCATCTCTACTAAAAATACAAAAATTAGCCGGGCGTGGTGGTGGTCACCTGTAGTCCCAGCTACTCGGGAGACTGAGGCAGGAGAATCGCTTGAACCCGGGAGGCAGAGCTTGCAGTGAGCCGAGATGGCACGACTGCACTCCAGCCTGGGTGACAGAGCAAGACTCTGTCTCAAAAGAAAAAAAAATAAAGAAAAAGAGAACAACGTGGCCTGTGGCCTGGTCTGGTTCTGCTCTGCTATAGACGGCTCAGGCCAGTCTGGAACATGGGATTCCATGTGGGGAAGTCATGCTAAAAGGGAATTAGAAGATCTGTAACAAGAAAAGAAGAGCAGCACAATGAGAGAACTGGGACTTAGGAGACGTAAAGGATGACGGAAGAGGGTCTGATCATTTATCCTGGAACAGACTCAGTGCAAGAAGGGACAGTATCACCCTTCTCAAATATTTGAAAAGCTGGAATTTGAAGTGATTTGTTTGCTTTGCCCCAAAGGGTATAACTGAGACCAAATGGTCAGAAACTACGGAGAAACAGATTTCAGCCCAGTAAAGGGAAGAATCTGCCAGCTGTCGGCGAGAGAATGGCCGAAGAGGAAGGACCTTCCAGCCTGTGTGAAGACAGAATAGGCTGCCTTGAGAGGTGAGGCTGGCTTTGCAGCACACTTGAGTTGCACAAGCAGAGCCTGGGCAGCCATCTGCGGAGAAGCCGGAAAAGGCATTTAGTAGGTAGAAGTAAAAGAGGGTCCATGAGCCCACATAACAAACTTGGCTGTTGAGTGAGGATCTGGCACCCACCTACACAGGCACTCACAGTTCAAATGATGATGGAAATAATATCACGTTTCTTTCTGTTAGTAGAACCCTACATGGGCTGGGTAGAAGAGAAGGTGCTCTGTGCATGGAGGAAGCCTTTGAGCAAGCGAAATTACAGTGTTTGAAGAAACACACTTCCCTCTTTTATACAGGTCTGAAGCTGTTATAAAGATTTGGTTGTTTGAACGGTTGAAAAACTACTGCTTCATTAAGAACCACAGTGTGCCTTCAGGAAAAGGAGAAATCACAAGTTGTGGGCATCCCACACCGTGGCCTTTATTATTCAATGGTTTGACACTGGAAATGCATACCATGCAGCCTGCAGATTTATGGACCGGAGATATTGTGGTATGTTAAAAAGATTTTTTTGCAAGTGATTTGAAATATGCTATTTTTGATATTTCAGCAAAATGAGCTACTGTAACCTAAGTTAAACAAGTTATTCAATAGTCTCAAGCAGCAAAGCATAACCTAGCAAGACTTTGGAACCTGAGGGGTGGTAGCACCCTCCTACTATAGGAAACTAGTCTTCAATTATTTGTAATTGTTATTATTAGAATCATTTCATATCTTCTGGAGAGTTATTAAGAAGATGGGGTTGCTGATCTTCTTAATAACAAATTATCTAATTTTTTTATCTGTAATTTTGTTTGTCAAAACTTTCCCCTTCAGTTGTTGTTGGATAGAAAAAGTTGCTTTTCTTGTTTGATTTTTACTAAATTATCATGGATTCTCACATAGTATATATATGTGTGTATACATTGAACTCATATCTTTTCATTATAATTATTAGAAGCATAAACTGTATGAAACCTGACATTCTATATTATTATTATTTTGCTTTCTGGCATTCAATATATTGCCTGTCCCAATTTATTTATTCTGAGTTTTCATTGCATTTATCATACTCTGTAAAGTGCTTGTGCTAGTAATGGCTCCCAAAGATACATCCATATACAGATCCCCACAATCTGTGAATGTTACCTTATTTGAAAACATGGTCTTTGGAGAATGTGATTATCCTGGATTTTCTGGATGGGCTCTAAATACAATCACATGTGTCCCTAGGAGAGAGGGGCAGAGGGGGATTGGAGAGAGACACACAGAGGAGAAGGCAATGTGGAGATGGAGGCAGAGACTGGAGTGATGGGGCCACAAGCTAAGGCATGCTGGCAGCCACCAAAAGTTGGAAGAAACACAGATTAAATTTCTCCTAGGACCTCCAAAGGGAGTGTAACCCCACCTCCATCTTGGTTTTGGATTTATGGACTCCAGAAATGTGTGAGAATAAATTTCTGTTACTTTTTCATCCAGTTTATGGTAACTTGTTACAGCAACCATATGAAACAAATAGTGTTCTTTCTTCTGGAGTTTGTTTTCCTACCTTTTCCCAACTCTAAATTGCTCACACAATGTTTGGGAATTTCCTTCCCCATCTCTATGTACTAAAATCCTGCCAGTGCTTCCAGGCTTAGCTTCACATGGTGTGGCTCCAGCAGCCTACTGTCTCTACCTCAACCCGCATGACTGGGAGTCACTCAACTCCTCCCCTGAACACTCAACACAGGGAAAGCTCCGGAGTCCTCATTGTCTCATCTGAAAACCCTCTCATGATTGTTTGCAAACTGCATGAGATAAACTGAAAATATTTAGCATTGTATTCAGGGCAGAGTAGGTGTTCGGCCCACCTGTCGCCTTCCGAATTGCCAGTGCATAGCTGTATCTCTTTCCCAGCACACACGCCAGCAGGCAACTGCTGCTGTCATTATGCCTCGTGAGGCAATCAGGGCTGAGTGAACTTCCTAAGCTTCTCTCTTTTTGCTTTCTATAATCACCTTTGCTTTCTATCATCCCTTTTCTGTTTTACTTTTATCTTAGAGGAAAAGTGTTTTTCTTCCATTCCAAGGTTAAACTTTTCAACTAGGTTTTAATGTTCATCCCTCGCACCTCCCCTGGAGCCTCTAGCCATTTTCTCCTTATGGAAAACATCTCAATCAATCCCTCTCTGTTTGCACCTTCTTCTAAACTGAAAACTGAATGAGGTGCATCAATGTTAAAACAGAGAAAGAAAACGCAATTGCTCCCTTTCTCTCCCACCCTACTTGATTTTTTCCACATTTTTTTTGTTTTTTAAAGACTGCTTCCGATGCCTCACCATTCACGCATTCTAAATCATTTCTAATCTGGTCTGCATGTTCGCCTCTGCTATTTTTTTCAAATCCATTAGTGATTTCATAGTTATGAAGTCCAGTTACTGCTTCTGGGACATCACGCTGTTGCACCTAACTCTGCTGTGGCCTGCGTATTGGGTATCTCTGCTGGTCTCTTCGATTCAAAATGTTTAAAATCGGTATCACCTCCCGACCTCCAATTTATCTTTTCATGTTCCTCTCAGTCTTTCACTTGGGTGCTAAGTGTTCATCTTTGCTTTTTCCCCTTCCTTCCACACAATCTGTGCTTCTGTCCTCCTCCTCTGTCTGACAATTTTACGTCCTGAACATCTATATAATTTATTGTTACTGTTACTCCATTGGATGTAATGAGGCTCTCATCACTCGCCCACCTGAGCTACTGCAGTTTCCTCCTGACACTCATTCCACCTCCTGCCTTCCTTCATTCCACTCACTCCTCCACAATTCTGCCAGATTAGTTTTTTTTCTTTTTCTTTTCTTTTCTTTTCTCTTTTCTTTTTTTTTTTTTTTTTTTTTTTTTTTTTTTTTTTTTTTTAACACAGTTTGTTTCACTCGGTCGCCCAGGCTGGAGTGCAATGGTGCGATCTCAGCTCACTGCAACCTCTGCCTCCCAGGTTCAAGCAATTTTCCTGCCTCAGCCTCCCAAGTAGCTGGGATTACAGGCATGCGCCACCATGCTCAGCTAATTTTTGTATTTTTAGTAGAGATAGGGTTTTGCCATGTTGACCAGGCTGGTCTCGAACTCCTGATCTCAAGTGATCCACCCACCTCAGCCTCCCAAAGTGCTGGGATTACAGGTGTGAGCCACCGCACTTGGCCCAGATTAATTTTTAAGTGTATTTATTAATATATCACTTTTTTGTAAAAAAAAATCCTTTTGTGGCTACCCATTTTCTATTGAATCAAGTATATTCCATTCCATTTGCTTTGGTTGGCCTTGCAAAGCTCTTCACAGTAGAGAAGTCACTGTGGCTACCATCTATGGAATTCTGCTATGTTCCAGGGCCTCGGAAGCACTTACAGACGCTATCTCCTCTTATCCTCACAAGAACCCTGTGTGGCAGGCTCCGTATTGTTTGGATGTCACAGTGAGAATCCAGAGGTTTAACCAGGATTAGAACTGTGTGTCTCTATTTCTATAGCCTAACGAGAGAGCCCACGAGAGAATCTTTAAGACCGTCTCCACTCACAGCTGCTTCCGGACTCCCCCATAGTCTCACCCTGACGGCTTCAGGAAGTGATCACGCTCCACTCAGTGGTCTCACCTCTGCCTGCTGAGGCCAAATGCTTTCCGGTGCCCCACTCAGGCCCTTTCTAACAGCGCAGTGTGTGTTTGTCTTGCTGCTTTATGGCCGTGTGCACTCAGGAGCGTGGGGATGCCTTCCTTTCATGTTGGTGTCCTCTTCAACATCCTAGCACATGGGCCTGAACATAGAAGTGACTCCATATGTGTTGAATTCCAATGCCTAGGTTTTCTGCCTTGCTAGAAAACAGGTTCTTTAAGAGTAGGACAAACTATAAGAAATGTTTGTATGTTTTATAGTATTGAACATGATGCGTTATACATAGCTGATAGTAACTATCAAATGAATGAATCAATAAATAGAATAAAAGAAAGGGAATCACTTAAGCTGTATGGGTTTCTTCAACTATAAAATAAAGGGATTAGGACAGACTGCCTCTAAGATTCCTTTCAGATCTAAAATGTTATGAGTTTAAGATTCTGCTTATTCTTTGTTTTTTAATTCTGCATATTCTTTGTTTTTTAATTCTGCTTACTGTAACGCTTTTTTATTTTGTGTCAGTAAACAAAAAAGTAAGTGGACATTTGTATCTATGATATTAAACCCAAGAAGCCATCATAATGAAATCACCTTTGCAAAAACTGTAACAGTGAGAAAATGATTGCAGTGAAAGAGAACGTATCTAATCAATCCCCACCTGGCCTTTAACCTCCAAACTGCCTTTAGTCCTTCCTGGGCATGACAGCCGTTGCCAAACCTACACAGCCTTTGCAAAGCTAATAAAAGACCACAAGTTAGGAGAATGGGGGACCTGAATTCTGTTAAGGTACGGATGTGCACGATTATCAGCCATTATCCTGAAGGAAACAAGATTTGCAGCATGCTCAATTATTTCTGCAGATAGCAACACTGTTGTATACTAGAACCTAAGATTGGCCTTTTGAAATGTCTTTTCAGGTTTTTGCACTTCTGACCACCAATGGCTCCACTTGGACCCACCAACCAGCTACATGGTCTCACTCACAAGGAGACCCCCTGGCCTGCCAAACTATCCTTGAAAAAACCTAGTCTCCAAATTTTGGCAGCGATTGACCTGAGCAATCTCTCCCACGTGCTGTGGCCAGTCTTGTGTCAATTAAACTATTGCAATGCCATAGTCTCAGTGAATTGGTTTTGTCTGTGCAGTGGGCAAGAAGATCCCATCAGGTGGTTACAATAACTTTTTTTTTTTTTTTTTGAAATGGAGTCTTGCTCTGTCTCCAGGCTGGCAGTGCAGTGGTGCGATCTTGGCTCACTGCAACATCCGCCTCTTGGGTTCAAGCGATTCCCCTGCCTCAGCCTCATGAGCAGCTGGGATTATAGGCACATGCCACCACACCCAGCTAATTTTTTGTATTTTAGTAGAGAAGGGGTTTCACCATCTTAGCCAGGATGGTCTTGATCTCCTGACCCGTGATCCACCCGCCTCGGCCTCCCAAATTATTTTTGTATTTTATATAAAATGTTAGATTGGGTGCTAAGTTAATTTCTTCTACTCCTGCTTATACTAGAAATCTTTGAGCATCAAAGTAAACTGGAGCATTTCAAGTGCTTCAAGAAACTAACCTGAGTGTACAGAAGAATAAAGAGGTTAAAGAAAATATCCAGCTATGAAGGAACTTGGAAGTTGTTAATGTTCTAGAATTGCACCATGTGTCTTTAAGGGGCAAAGGAGAGAATAATTTAAAACATCCACTAGAGAGCTCTGCAACATTTCCTTTTTGCAAACATTAATCAATGGTAGTTACTCCCCAGAGCAATGTCAGCACTCCCATAGATTCAATTTTACTAGTAAGGACTTAGATTATACACCCATGTTCACAGCAGCCTTATTCACAACAGCCAAAAGGTGGAAACGACTCAAGGATCCACGGACAAATGAATGGGTAAAAAAAATGTGGTGCATACATATCATAGAACATTATTCAAACTTAAGAAGGAAGGAAATCCTGGCACATGTTACAACATGGATGAACTTTGTGGACAGCGTGCACGGTGAAGTAAACCAGACACCGAAGGACAAATCCTGTATGATTCCAATCATAATGAAGTACCTGGAGAAGTCAAACTCATAGAGACAGAAAGTAGAATGGTGGTTGCCAGAGGCTAGGGTGAGGTGGCCAGTTATTGTTTAATGGGTACACAGTATTAGTTTTGGAAGGTGAAAAAATTTTCAAGATGGATGGCGGAGACGGTAGCCCAAGAATGTGAATACACTTAAGGCCTTATGGCTTAAAATGTATTCACATTCTTAAAAATGGTTAAAATGGTCAATTTTATGTTATTTACATTTTCCCACAATGAGAAAGGGGAGAAACCTTGAGCAAGTGAACAAGAAAATTATAGCCTCGACAAAAACAAGAATAGGGAACTATATAATATATTCTTCTATAGTTTGAACACTCCGATTACCATTGAGAGCTAGTGAAGTGACTGGTCTTGAATTTTCTAAGGATGCTAGCCGTGGCGGAGCAGGAAGAAAGAGATAATCAGGTACAGAGTAGGGAAGGCACTGTGGCTGCTATGCTGTGGAAGGAGGAGGAAGAAAGAAGAGAGAGAAAGGCCTTATCATACTTAGGAAATGGCAGCCTTGTGCTGCCCTGTGTTCCAGAGCGATATGTGGTGAGAGGGCTTGCTGTGGGATCGTAACATCCGTGAGTGTGAGCCTGGGGGAGGCAGGATGGATGGGCTGAAATACACCAGACAGTACCACTGCCACGTTGGGAAAGGCTCTGGGAGCTGCTGACTGGAGCTCACTCACTAACAGGGATGGAGCTTGTCAAACTTCATTATTCTCCAAGATACTGAGAGACCCAGGTCCTTCAGCACCTCACTCATGGATGTTAAATCTGGAATAGATAGTGTAGAGGTGAAGCGAATTTTCTTCCCTCCAGCTTCTGAACGTTTGATAATTTGAGTCCATAAAACAAACTGACAGTAGACAGCTTAACAGCCAGAAGAGAATGTGAATTTATTCACATGCAACCAGGCACGGGAGTCCCACAAACATGAGACTCAAAGAAGGGTCAGATGGCTGAAGTTTTTAGACTAGCTTCCATTCCAGACTATGGAAGGAACAGAGGCTAGGGGTTCCCTGAGGAAGGAGGAAACAAGGTTATGGGAGAGTGAAGGCGGGTCAGCCTGGTGAGCACATGGTGTCTTGCTATGTGGATAAAACTCTGCTGTAACCCTGGAGCTGCCCTCAGGAGGAGCAGATGGGAATGGGGTAAAAGTCTCTATGAGACCTTGAGCAGTGTCAGACTTTAGCCTCTTTTTCCCATGAGTTAACCTTTCCTAGATCCAGATGAGGAAGACAAGGGGGCCTCCGAGCCTGTCTGCATGGTCTGTCTACCTCCCTAAAGCAGATTTTCCCTACAGATGCAAATCTGCCTCACAAAGGACAGTTTTTCAGAGCTATTCCTGTGTTCTCTAGCCCCTCTGAATACCGATCTCGAAATATGCCAAAGAAGCGTATTTTAGGGTAAAATATTCCGGTTTCTTTCAATAGAACGATAGAAATATGCATATTTTAAAAGAGCAAAGACAGTATGGGAACATACTGAAGGAAAATATGAAAAGACAAGAGCAAAAGGATCAAACGCAGAAGAAAATGCTGGCAGGAGGTGCTGGGGAAGAGTGGGGATAAGAGTCACGAGCTGCTTCACGGCCCTGGGCGTATTTGCATAACATCAAAATTAGATTTTGACTGATCTGATTTTCCAACAAATTGATCGGCTTCAGAAGTAAAAAAAAGTAAACAGAGATAGTCATTTTTACTATTAGTAATCATCAAAAGTAAAAATCGATTTGAAAATGTCTGTGTAGGTTTTCAGTTTTACAGACTTAATCTCCAGTTCCTTTTAAGAATGGTCTGAACCCAGAGCCTCTCTGTCCATAGCAATGAAATCGCATGTTACACTGAAGACCTGACCAGCGGTGTCACAAGCACCCAGATGTCTTACCTCACAAGGCACCAAGGCCTCCCTGTAACTGCTGTACTGTCAGAATCAGTATCTCTCTGGGGTCTGCTTCTGAGGTTCAGCCCATCAGCTCCGTTGCACTGACACAGCTCAGTTTATGCTAAAGACAGCTGCCACCTCAGTCCCCACCAAAGAACAAAACACACTATCATCCCAGGTGATGCAACCCACTCCCTCAGCAAACATCACTGTGACTTGAAAATCACAGACGCTCAGAGAATGAAGGAGGCCTGGAGACCATCTCCTCGGAGCCCAGCCCTTTCCTGCAGCAGAGACAGGAGGGGCTTGATCACACAGGGAGCCAGGGACTGAGCCGGGATGCCTCCTGACACCCCGGCTGGCCCCACTTCCATGCTGCTATGTATGACCAAACATTCGTGTTTTAATGACCCCTTCATCTGATCACATTGCTTGGCACACTTATTTTAATTTTAGACTTGAAAACATGTGATTTACTGGTTGTGTGCGTCCAAGAATCCACAACACAGAAAAGACAGAAGGAGGAATTAGGACAATAGGCCCACCGGGGCCAAAATTCTCACCCTCAGCCTACATCTCTCAGGAGTGACAGGGCAAGCCCTGGAGCCACTGAGGCAACAGCAGTGAACTAAGTCAGGGCCAAGTTCAGTGGGCTTGCTTTGGTGTCACGGCACCTCCTGAACTCCTTACCTGTATGTTTGAGCAATTCCCTACCATACAAACCTCTACTCTATTCATTTATCCCAATAGGGAATCCAAGAAGGCCAGGTAACACTTCCCTTGTCCTCGTAAGTGAGGCTGGATTTAGCTTCAGATTTCCAATGGGAATGAATAACCCAAGTAGGTGAGGTCAGTGGAGGAAAGTGGCAGCAGCGTGAGCATCCATTCTGCTGCAGCGGATGCAGCGGATGCAGCGGTCATGGTGCCCGGGTGGCACCTGGTGCTGCATGGCAATGGCACCGCCCCAGCCAGGATCCCGGGTGCACTGGGCCCAGTGCCCGGCTGCCTTCTCGCTCAGAGTCAGGTCTCAGCGTCTGTGGCCCCAGCTAGAGCTTTCCGCTGATTGGCGCAGACAGGTCGGCTGAGAATGAAGGACTAGGGTTTTTCTCTGAGAATTTTGCCTTAACAATAAGAAACTTGAATAACAGTGACTTTGTCACACTGTAACATTAACAATTTCTTTTTCAGAGAAGTAAAATGTGGCCAATTTATATTTTTCCTGAAAGGATCTAATTTTCAAATAATTCTGGACAATCCCTCCATTGTTTTCTTTTGAAAATATTATTATTGGAAAAGTTTGGTCCCAAATTCACAGCACAGGGTCTCACTTGGACTAAAATTAGCCAGAGAGAATGATCAGTAAGGACCAGGAAAAGGGACTATATCAAAGTAATGGAGTTTGAAATCCCATTGAGCAGAAATCCCATTGACCACAATTATCCAGCTCTGAACAAGGATCAAATGCTCATAGGCCAAAAAAAGCTCTGGATTAGGTCAAATAATCTCACTTAACCAACTTGTATATAACAAATACTCCAGTGGATTCCACAGCGATTTCGTTTTGGAATTTGTCATGGGAAATAGGTAGGAAAGACAGATTGCAATGGATTCATGCATAAAGAAATGCACTTAAAGAAAAGGGGTAATTTTTTCAGCATTGATGGGTTCTGAATTAGATACAAATCTTCAGATAAAGGATTTAGACATGTTGGCCGGGTGCAGTGGTTCACGCCTGTAATATCAGCACTTTGGGAGGCCGAGGGGGGCGGATCACAAGGTCAAGAGATCGAGAGCATCCTGGCCAACATGGTGAAACCCCATCTCTACTAAAAATACAAAAATTAGCTGGGTGTGGTGGCGAGCACCTGTAGTCCCAGCTACTCGGGAAGCTGAGGCAGGAGAATCGCTTGAACCTGGGAGATGGAGGTTGCAGTGAACCGAGATCATACCACTGCACTCCAGCCTGGTGACAGAGCAAGACTCCTTCTCAAAAAAAAAAAAAAAAAAAAAAAGATTTAGACATGTTTGCTGCCATTAGGTACATTCAACAAGTGTCAAGAATAAGCAGGATGCTGGATTAAAAGAGAACAATAATAGATAGTGACAACTGGATTAACCGCCTCCTACAAAGCAAGGATGGAAGCGCCTTTCCCAGAAAGCGCAGACTGTCCTGGGGGCTGACCTGGGCAGGGAGTGCTGGAAACACAGACCGGAGACAAGGAAACGCCAGAGGTGCAATGTGTTCATTTAATCATGGGCACTAACATCAAAAGTTAATTTGGAAAGCAAAGGAAACATTCTAGCAGGATGAAAGAGCAGGCCTTTACACCTTCTCAACTGTCAGCAGAAGGAGAAGAAGAACTCTGAGAAGGGAAGAATACCAAAGACATAGAAACATTTGAGAGATTATACTGAGCTTAACTAGAATCTTAATATGCGGATGAGGCAAAACTTTAGACAGTAGACTTTTCCTAAGTGAATTTCTTTTGGAAATACAAGCAACACTCAACTTAGAGGACAATATTTTATGCCAGAGGCAGTGAGGCCACAGATTATATAATAATTTTCTTTAAACAGCTAATGGCCAGGCACGGTGACTCACGCCTGTAATCCCAGCACTTTGGGAGGCCGAGGCAGGTGGATCACCTGAGGTCAGGAGTTCAAGACCAGCTTGACCAACATGGTGAAACCCCGTCTCTACTAAAAATGCAAAAATTAACTGGGTTTGGTGGCGCACGCCTGTAACCCCAGCTACTCAGGAGGCTGAGGCAGGAGAATCCCCTGAATCCAGGAGGCAGAGGTTGCAGTGAGCCACGATTGTGCCACTGCACTCCAGCCTGGGTGACAAGAGCGAAGCTCTGTCTCGAAAAAAATAAAGAAATAAACAAACAAACAGCTGGTAACCAGGTCTGACATATGGAAATTCCTTCCTTCTTGTTTCGATTCACTGCTCTTTCCAAGCACAGAACTGCTCTGTAGTGTAACAGGATGATTGGCAAGGGGTGCTCTGTAACCCCTGAAGTGTGTGCCCCTAACAAAGAGCCATATCTCCTGCAGAGAGTTCTTGGTGGAGGATGCTCCACTGGGAAAAGCCAAGCCACGGGGTGACGCATTGCCCTCAAGTTTCCCTGGGATTCCAGTGATACCTGCCCTACATTACAAGTACTGCTTACACATGGTGGAGAAAAAAAAAAAAAGCACATGTCAGTGATTAGTTTGTATTACTGAGCTACTGAAAAAGCTGCCAGCATCTGCAGCAACTGCTGAGACTCAGGACACAATACCCCAAATGAAGACCCCAGAAGCAAGAGCTTCTCTCTGCCCACTTCTGCCTTCAGTGCCTCAGCCCAATTCTCTTGAGACCAGACAGAGAACCCACAATCTCTCCTCCTCCAGGCATGTCACAGTAACCACAACTCCTTTGCCCCAGGGCCAGCCTTAAAACCTAAAAGTATTACCCTAACTTTCCCTCCACCTTTCTGGATAAAAACTGGCGACGAAGACACTCTCTGAGCCACCTTGTTTGAGTGTAGGTCACGAGACCCGATTCCAGAGAGGGCCCTGCCCCACACCAGAAGGAAGGAAAGCTGCCCAGAGAGGCCAAGAAAAATCTGGACAGACAGGCCTTGCTGGGTGTCCCCACTCAGTCTCTTTGCATTAGACCACACCCTTCCGTCCAACCATATGCCCACACGGCTGCCCATCCTTTGTGAAACCTAAGCACAAAAACGGACAGTTTCCCTGTGTCTTTGGGTCTTCAATCTGAAGGCTCCTATGTACACTTTAATAAAATTTGTACGTCTTTTCTCAAATGAATCTGCCTATTGTGAGTTGATTTTTCAGCGAAACTTCAGAGGGTGAAGGGAAAATTTCTCCTAGCCCTGACACAACCATAACTACTGCAGTCTGAAACAGGCATGCTCCACAACCTATAGTCACAGCTATAGAAAGTCATGGAACACAGATGGCTAAGGTTCAGACCAGAACGAGAGAGTTCAAAAAGCTAAGGAGTTAGGCTGGGTGCAGTGGCTCATGCCTGTAATCCCAGCACTTTGGGCAGATTACCTGAGGTCAGGAGTTCAAGACTAGCCTGGCCATCATGGTGAAACCCCGTCTCCACTAAAAATAAAAAAAATTGGCAGGACATGGTGCCAGGTGCCTGTAATCCCAGCTACTAGGGAGGCTGAGACACGAGAATCGTTTGAACCCAGGAAGCAAAGGTTGCAGTGCGCTGAGATCACGCCACTGCACTCCAGCCTGGGTGACAGAGCAAGATCCCATCTTAAACAAACAAAAAAGCTCAGGAGTTGGATAGCGCAGGGGCTAACATTCCATCTAAGCAAAGTGACTATAATACAACCACTTTTTGACATCTAAATAAACTTTGTGCCTTTAATGACTATTTTCTGATTAACATCCCATTACTGCCTGAAGGCAAAACAAAGCTGAAAGGGCAAGATTGTGTGATAGCCAAAGAAACGCTTTCACATATTAAGCCATTGAGCATTTTAAGACATATTCTAAATGGATCATTCTAGCAATTAAGCAGAGGGGAAAGGAACGGTAGGGGATATAAGAAGGTAAACCAGAAAGAAACTTTGACAGTTGATGTCAAAAATAAGAAAGGCTCAAACTAGTACCATGGCTGTAAGGAAGAAAAGAAAGGGGAAATTTTCCAAACATATATTTAGAAGTGAAATCAACCACACTCGATTATTCACTGGATAATGAAAGACTGAGTGAGGAAAATAAAAACATCAAGAATCATTCCTGGGTGTTTTTGGAGGCAGCACTGCTTGGGGTTAGTCAGTAATGGGAGGCAAAATAAGAACAAAATAATGACTACAAAAACACAAATGGAAGTAACTAGTGGCTGCACTGATTTGCCTGTCAGCCTTACTGCTTTGTCTTTACCTCTGGGAAAAAAAATTGAAGAATGTAATGGGAATAAAATGCAGAGCAGTGTGGACAGGGTGTGAGTTTAGCACAAGGTAATACCCAAATCTTTAGAAAAAGCAGAGAATGTTATTTGGATACTGTGAGCTTCACTGTAGAGGCCAAGGCATGGTGAGATTCGATAAAGGTGCACGGAGCATAAATCTAACAGGTGATTATGCTACCGATGACCCACACGATGCTGTTTAATGTGTTTAATGGCAACATCCTGATCCACTCTTGCCTAGGGGATGTTTAATGGAGCTACACAAAACCTGTTCTGCTTTGGTTCAATGAGATATATGTATTTTTTTAAGCTCACACTTTAAGCAAGGAACCTAAAATCTCTTCCATCATCACAGTACACAGAGGCAATACTAATTTTCAGAGCAGGCTGATCTGGAACAAAGGAGATAGGAATCAGGGCAGCCTCTGACAGAGTGGTCACAGGAGAAAGAGATGGTGCCGCCTTGAACAGCCACACCCAGCATTCACAGGTGATGGCTGGAGGTAAGAAGCAGCCGGTCCAGTCCAGATAAGAGCATTTGGGACACACAGTGGATAATCCAATCTGGGACAGGCAGAAGCTACTCCTTAGTCAGATGGTTACGGTTTCTCAAAGAATTGGTGGCTGTCATCAGGACCCACAGACTTCTTTGCCATTCGCTGTATTTAAGTGTGCACAGGGATTTGGACATATTTTTTATTTTACAGTGTAGATTCTGTCGTTCTTGAAAACCTTTTTTCATTTTGTGAAGCACGGAGTTTATTTATGTATTTTTTTTTTTTTTAAGAAAGAGGGTCTCACTCTTTCACCCAGGGTGGACTGCAGTGGCGTGGTCATGGGTCCCGCAGCCTCGACCTCCTGGGCTTAAGCGATCCTCCCCCTCAGCCTCCCAAGTGGCTGGGACTCTGACAGGCATACTCAGCACTGAGTTTAAACCCACCTAACAACCAGCTACGCGACATGCCCAGGAATTCCCACAGCCAAGATTTTCTAGTGGAGTCAAGGGCTTGATATTCAGAGTTGGAAAAATAAAGAGCTCTCCTTAACAAACTATATCTGAATAAGTAGACTTGTGTTTGGGGGAGCTAAGAGTCACAGTAGAGCCCAACAAGTATTATACCTTGAAGCCTTGACACATTCCTTACAGTCATAAGCACTCAGCAAATGGTTACCATGCTAGACGCCACAGAAGACTTCCTAGAAAGGGATAAAGTTGGAAATATGAAAATGAGTTAGACTGTGGCCATAATCTGGAGGAAAACAGGTAAGCGTTGATCTACCTGTTGAAAACAGGTAAGATAGAGGCAACGGCACTAGAAAGGAGGAGACAGCTGCACATGGTGGCACACACCTGCAGTCCCAACTACTAAGGAGGTTGAGGAAGGAAGATCTCTGAGTCCGCGAGTTTGAGGTTGTCGTGTGCTATGATCACATCTGGGAATAGCCACTTCACTCCAGCTCGGGCAATATAGTGAGAACCCACCTCTAAAAATAAAAAGAAGAAGGGGAAGAAAGGAGAAGATAGCTAAAAGAAATTTAGATTCAGACAATCGTTCATAAGTAAAAAGGCAGTGAAGTACATAGGACAAGTAAGTTACTATACTTGAGAGTAAAATATTACATTGGCCAGATCTTAACTTGTGAGAAATAAATAATAGGGCTACCCATTCCACACTGACACGCAGCAGTGTACACACAGCCTTTAGTTTACAACGGGACTTTCTCCAGGCAAGTACAAGTCCCAGTTCTCTTACCAAAGAGAACTCAACTTGGATTTACATGAAGGTCAAAGGATCCAGCTCTGTAAGTCACACCTAAAAACATTCCAGGCATAAAATAATTAGGACTACTAGGCTATAGAGATGGTTATTTGCAAAGTGATAGAATCCCATTTCTCATTAATTTTGAAATAATTTACCACAAAACCAAGAACAGATGAAGACAGGTTATACATAGAGAAAAAAAATTCAAAACATATAGCAAAGGCAGTGACACCAAGACAAATGTGAATTACTACCCAATATTTTCCTATTTGCAAAATGTGGGATTAGATGAGTTGGAAGAAACTGCCTACAATTTACTGCAATACTTTGTGGGTATGTATGAGTGCAAGTGGGAGAGGGAGAGGGCGAGGGAGAGAGAGAGAGAGAGAGAGAAAGAGAGAATTATATTTCAGACCAAAAATCTGATTCAGTCATTAAAACTACAGACTGCTTTTAATCTAGAGCCCAGGGATAGTCTAAAAAGCAGTGCAATTAGCAAGTTGTCTAAAACATTGTTTATAGACAGCTATCTCTTTCTGGGTAAAGACTGACCTCATTTTGTACAAATCTAACATTTGCAATCTCAATTGCATGAAACAAGGTAGATAAACTAGGTTGCATTTATTTCTTTTCCTAAAGAATTAGCCCCAGTATTTGGTTAGTCAGTTTTAAATTATGATACCATTTATAAAATGCAATTTATATCTATCTTTTCGAAATACGTATACTGTGTAGACTATGTTTCCAAATTTGATTTTTCTCCTTGCCTTACCCAAAATGTTGAAGAAGAATTTTTTTTTTTTTTTGAGATGGAGTTTCATTCTTGTCCAGGCTGGAGTGCAATGGTGCAATCTCGGCTCAGTGCAACCTCCGAGACCTCCTGGGTTCAAGCGATTCTCCTGCCTCAGCCTCTCGGGTAGCTGGGATTACCGGCATGTGTCACCACAGCTGGCTAATTTTTTGTATTTTTAGTAGAGATGGGGTTTCTCCATGGTGGTCAGGCTAATCTCAAACTCCCGACATCAGGTGATTTGCCTGCCTCGGCCTCCTAAAGTGCTGGGATTACAGGTGTGAGCCGCCACGCCCAGCCGAAGAGGAAAATTTACAATAACTTATAAACTTATGGCAGAAATATTTTTAAAATATCAAGGGGCTGTTTGGGGGTTATTATATATTTATGCTAATCACTGAAATACTCATGTCTATAGGGATTTTAACAACTGGAATTTTTTACAATGAATTATAATATCTTTGATTAGCATACAAAGATAAAGTTATATTTGCTAAATTATTCTCATTAAGGCAAATGTTGAAATAATTATCAGGGTTTCAAACAATGAATTACAAGCTCCTTAGCAGAGCAAAATATATGTGTATTTACTGGACAAATCTTAGCAAGACAAGTACTGAAAGTAACAAGATATTAAAGCTGAAGTTGGTCAGAAAATTCATGTAACCAAATCATTTGAAACCTGAGTTTTGTGGTTAAAAAGCAGGCTTTCTGTTAATTTAATTTCTGTTAAGTCTTCCGTTTTATAAAATATGAAATAGCAGCCCCTTGGTAAAAATCAAGTACAGGAATCATAAGAAAGATCTACTATAAAAAAGGCTATTAAGTAGATTATTGATAAATCAGAACTATTATATGATTAGTTTGTTCTCTTCTTTGTGAATTACATCAGGAAATAGTATTTTAAAAGCATATTAGTATACTTCTATCCATTCTTCAAAATCTGCATTAAAAATGTTTCTTGTGATATCACTGCTGAAGAAAATATTACTTTGAAATATTATTACTTTTTTAAAGTTCAATTTCTGAGTCCTACTTTTAATACTTGAAGCTAAAATGACAATTTTAAATTTTTTATTTATATATTTTCTAGTATATTAGGATGACTAAGAATTAATTAAAATATTAGAGGCTATAGGGTCTAAAACAGTTATTAAGGACAATACGGAAAGACTATCTTTCAGAAGGCTGAGATTGGAAAGGAAGAAATTCCAGCTGTGCAGTTTGAGAGTAAATGGCCTGTGAAGTAACCGAACCAAGTTATTCAACATCTGAATGTGAGGGCATTTTTAAGTTGTGAAAAATCCTTATTATGAAATTAGAGTTTTATTACATGAATCTTTTGATCGGTTATCTTCTTGGAAAGACTAACTTCAATAATTAGTCTGGAGAGAGGGTGGGGCAAAACTTACATGGGGAATTCTATAGCCTCTGTGTGAAGAAGAGGTTAGAGATAAAAATGGTGTTTTTTTCTCAAAAAAAAAAAAAAGAAAGAAAAAGAAAGGAACAACAGGCATGTTCAGTCCTGATTGCTTTCTGCATCTTGCTAAAGCTGCTGTAACATCTCCCATGTTATTGATTTTGTATATTACCTCAATTCTCCTCTGCTGACAGCAATTGGTTTAGCTACTCTGGGATTCATCCAATATTCCCAACTGTGATGTTAATTCTATGGCAAAGTAAAAAAAGTTCTGTTCTGAAGTCATAATCCCTGAGCTGGAACCTGGCTTTGCCGCTGGCATCCCTTCACAGAAGTCACTTCACTCTCTAAGTCTAGGGTTCCTCATCTGTGAACTGAGAAAAATGAAAGCACTGATTCCATGGGGTGCTGTGAGTATTATAATTCCATGGGGTGCTGTGAGTATTAAGTCCATGGAAGATTCTCAGGGGTGCCTTCCCGGAGCAAAATATGCATGTAACAAATATCAGCCATCATTCTTTCTACTAAAGCACTAAAAGAAACACAACCAAAAGACCTAAAACACAGCTTTCTATTTTATAGTGATTTTTTGGGGGGGCATGCCATAGGAAATGATTTGATATCTGCAGATTTTAAATTCAAAATCTTTCATGGCTAATTGAGAAAAATCTTGGGCTCTTTAAGATTAGTGTGAGGTTTAGAGATAATAAATGTAAAGCATGTGACATAATGCCTGACAGATACTCAGTAAGTGGTAGGAGGTGCTATTATTACCAATGTCATCACGATTCATACATTTATCTTCTCTCCACTTTAGCTTGACATGTGGATGCATGAGGCCAGTAGGAAGAAGTCACCCACAGCTATCTGGAACAACGTTGTGGGGAAGGCCAAGTTTCCGGTCAGTACATATCCTTCAAAATTCCTTTCCCCTCAAAAAGAGGGGTCCCTCTGAAACCTGCTTTTCTAGATCTCTTCCCTCCCCCTCTGACAGATATGTTTTTTGGAAAGCATCCAATGAATAATGAAATAATTGATTTCTATATATTCTCTTCAGGCTATGTTTTTGCATTTGGACTGATAATTCATTAAACCAGGATAACGATGGAATGGCCCATGTGGGTAGCTGTAAGGACCCTGTGATGATCTTTCCCAGAGTCTCAGATTGCACGATAACCTTGAAACTTACAACCCTGGCTTTGGTTATAAAGAATCATGTTCAAGGGAACTACTGAATGGAAGTTATTAAAAGCGTTAAAATCAACAGAGCATGCAGAGATCTACAGGATAATTACTGTGGCCTTCTGTCAAGATCATACTTGATTTAGAAAACTAGTGGCGCATAGATTTGGTCTTATTAGGCCTCCAAGAATACTTACACAGCAAAAATACCCATTCTTCTGGAAATGTACTCTCTTGGCAATTGCATAATTATTTTTTTTTTAAATCTAGAAATCACCATACATTCATTTAAAACTACTTTGAGATAGGAATTTTACTTACCTGAGAACTGTGGTCTCCTATTATGACTTCGATTTTCTAAATTTAACTTATGAATGTCTAATCTTATTAATGAACTGAAAACACGGTTTCTGAGAGAAAAAGACCTGCCTAAATGTCTACCACCCTTACGGTATAAGGGCAGCAGGATCTCCATCTGTGCGCAGGAAGGAATGTCACAGGATTGGGAGTACGGATTTGTGCATTTTAGAAGTGGGAACAGAGGTTGGGAGAAACACCTAAGTTCATTGAAGGTGTGTCCCCCTTACTCCAGTGCTACTGGGTGGACTTGAAAACTGGACAAAAGAATCATCTTACTGGGTGGCAGTGGCCTCTCCAGACGTTGGACTATGGAGAGACACCCGTCTCTCTGTGAGAACAGTAAAAAGCTTCCCTGTGTGTGGCGCTTGGCCTGTATGTAATATCTCAAAGGCAGTTAGGAACAGGAAGAAAGTTCCTCTGACTTGGTGTTTCCCTGAATTGCTGATTAGATAAATAACTGCATGCCGCACAATGGCAGAAGCAACTTATAAGCATCAAGGGTTATGTGAGGCAACCGCAAATCTGATTTTGGTATTGTGGAGTAGACTTGGTATTTCATGAGACTAAAAAGAAGAGAAAGTACAAAAATAAGCAGTTCCCCAGGGAGTTATGGCAAAACTCAGGCCATTAAATGAGACTGAACCAAGTGAGAAGTGCAACTACCTCCAAGGGTCCAAGAAATAGGCCTGGTGCGGTGGCTCACACCTGTAATTCCAGCACTTTGGGAGGCCGAGGCGGGCAGATCACCTGAGGTCGGGAGTTCGAGACCAGCCTGACCAACATGGAGAAACCCTGTCTCTACTAAAAATATAAACTTAGCCAGGTGTGGTGGCACATGCCTATAGTCCCAACTACTCGGGAAGCTAAGGCAGGACAATTGCTTGAAGCAGGGAGGCAGAGGTTGCAGTGAGCTGAGATCGCACCATTGCACTCCAGCCTGGGCAACAAGAGTGAAACTCCATCTCAAAAAAGAAAGAAAGAAACAGTGCCAGCCTACCAAACCATCTGAAGTAGTCCATCTCACTCCAGTGGAGCATCTTCCCCAAGCTGGGGGCCAAAACACCCCAGGGAAACACTGGTTCATAAAATAATGGCTCAAATGAGCTCCTTTTTATATCTCTACAAATCTAAACATATACAATACATGTAAATGTACATATTTGTGTATATAACCATCATTTAAGGATGTGCAGAAAACTACTTAAATATACTGTTGATAGTAGTGTTTTATCTTCTCAAGAGATACTAAAAGTTGTATTATTTTCACACAGAGGTTGACTAAAATGTTGTGGCTCTGAAAAATGATTCTCATTTGCAAATGCTGGAATTTAGAGCAAAACAGTATTCCCTCCCTAAAACAAACATAACAGTATTCCATTTCTGAAGCATAATGAGGCACCTATCAAAATGGTTAACATTTGAGTTTGAATTAGGTTTCATTGTTTCTTCTGTCTTTTTAATAAATTTTAAAATATTTTTTTCTAGAAGCAAAGTCTTGCTGTTGCCCAGGCTGGTCTCAGACTCCTGGTCTCAGACAATCCTCCCATCTCAGCCTCCCAAAGCATTGGGATTACACACACGAGCTACTATGCCTGGGCTCTGTCTTTTTGTAGGTGTATTTATGAACTAAGTAGTGACCCTATATGAATTTCCAGGTCAAAGAGAAATCAGGTAGTCAGGGCCCTTCAGACAAAAATAAGTGCCCTGCCGTCATGAGAATCCACACAATCTCCTCTGGTCCCAGCGAAGAGAGGGCCTCTGCCTCTTTCTCACATTCTGCGTGAGTCCCAAGTGACCATCCAGACTATTGTAGGGCAGTGCTCGTCTGGGGCAAGTCACACTGTGTGATCCACTCCTACTTTTATTCAGATGAAAACAGAGCAAAGTAATATCAAAGGCAACCCAGAAGAAAACTGGCAGAAATGATGAAAAGTGCTCACACATCTCGAGGTCAGTAAGGTGGGTAGAAAAGGGAGTAAAGCCTTGCTCTTGGCACTGGTGATAGATGTTGTGGACTCAGGGCAGGATCTTGAAGCAAATGATATGGAGGAAGTGGACGTGACAGGTGAATAGGACAAGTTCACCTTGGTTTATGTTGGGTTCCCATGCAGAATATATCATCGATATCAGCTACATAGATGCTGGACACTGTTCCTGGTTTTTGTTCTGTTTTTTGTTTTGTTTTGTTTTGAGACAGAGTTTTGCTCTTGTTGCCCAGGCTGGAGTGCAATGGCCCGATCTCAGCTCACTGCAACCTCCGCCTCCCAGGTTCAAGCGATTCTCCTGCCTCAACCTCCTGAGTAGCTGGGACTACAGGCACCCGCCACCATGACTGGCTAATTTTGTATTTTTAGTAGAGATGGGGTTTTTCCATGTTGGTCAGGCTGATCTCGAACTCTCGATCTCAGGTGATCTGCCCACCTCGGCCTCCCAGATTGCTGGGATTATAGGCATGAGCCACCACGCCTGGCATGTTTATTTTTATAAGTCATGATTTGCTTTATACATCTCCAGATTTAATATGCCACTCTATCCAAAACTGGGAAAATTTTATTTATTTCTCAAAGTTTTTAAGAAACCCTCTCTATAGACATTAGGAAGTTAATTAGAGAAATTTAAGATATTTGGGTCAAAACCAAAACATTTAAAATCATTTTAGCAAGACTAATTTTGGTATGAAATAAACACATATTGAAATCATATAAATTTATTATTCATAAACATCGCTTAAGAAAATACCTAACACAGCACTCTACACTGCAGTGACCAGGAATGAATAAATGAATGGCATCTGCCCACTGTTTATATGATTCTATATGTATCTTGGACTATGCATGACTCCAATACATGTGAATATGGTATTCTACCTATACAATAATTCAAAGATCTTTCTTCTAATAAATGAATCTTTTGCTCGTTATACCCCAAGTCCCCATTTGGGAGAAGTGATATTTAGGGGGGAAATACTGGGAAGAGGCCGGGTGCAGTGGCTCACGCCTGTAATCCCAGCACTTTGGGAGGCCGAGGCGGGTGGATCACTTGAGGTCAGGAGTTCGAGACCAGCTTGGCCAACATGGTGAAACCCCATCTCTACTAAAAATTAAAAAAAAAAAAAAAAATTAGCAGGGCATGGTGGTGCGAGCCTGTAATCCCAGCTACTTGGGAGGCTAAGGCAGGAGACCAGCTTGAACCTGGGAAGCAGGGGTTGCAGTGAGCCGAGATGATGCTGCTACACTCCAGCCTGTGTGACAGAGCAAAACTCCATCATAAAAAAAAAAAATGAATGATTAGGAAGACTTGTCCATCTGTCCCATCATATATATGCTCACTTGTCTTGTTGGCTGAAGTCGAACCATGGGATAAAGGATGTTCGGCCAAATTTCCTTGCTACCTTGCTAGTCTGTCTGTCCACCTTAAATGTTTTTGCTGGGTTGCCTTTTGGCATTATAATGTTAGCTTTTATAGTAAGAAACTCATTTAGAGCACTTTAACATAAAATTCCATACAATAAATTTATTTTAGAGCTATGAGGTAGAAAAAGCTGGGTTCTCCTGAGGAGGTGTTATTTATAGTCTTTATAACATAATTGTCATGCTTTCATTTTAACTTTGGCCATGAAGAAACATATTTGTCACCTGCATGTTTATGTTTAGCTGTTCTTCTGGAGAGCTTTGCTTCTTGCCCTTTTATCTTGTTTCTTGATGATGGATGTTTTCTTTAAAATCACATATTGTCCTTATGTATAATGTGATTTTAGTTTCTGGGGTTTTCTTGGTAAATTAAGCTACCTCAGTTCTTCAGTGGAAAATGCAAGGATATAGATGCCATTATAGATATAGATACAGAACTCTCAGCTAAGCACATGCACTCTCTCCCTCCTTCCCTCTCTCCTTCCTGTGCGTGTATTTAAATCACACAATTCGGTTTAAGTCATTTCCAATCTTCTTGTACAAATGTGCCCTCGGTTTTTAAAGACTCATTAGACCTATGCTTTGTCTTGGCAAACATAACCATATACACACTTGTCTGCCTTTAAGGGAATTGAAACAATCCCAGAATTGTGTTCTCAACAGAGCTTAGTATAAGGTGTAATTAAAGATTTAAGGACATTTGAGAGGCAACTGTAGAAAATCAACGTGGAGAGGTCATCCGGCAGAACAAAGCTGAGCCCCTCACCACTACCCTGTGCATTCTCCCGAAACAAGCACATTCTCAGGATATTGCTTTTGCTTTCTTCTTCTTGATGAGCTGCTTCACACACATTCTGTTCTCGAGAACCAACTTCCTACCTGACCTGGCTCCCATCTAACTTAATAAAAAGAAAACCTGTTTTTTATTTCATCTATAGATAAATTATGGTTCG
>NW_016824749.1:3943044-3967297 GCF_001698545.2 Rhinopithecus bieti | reverse complement strand
GAGAGAAAGAAAGAAAGCGAGAGAGAAAGAGAGAGAGGAAAGAAAAGGAAAGAAGGAAAGAAGGAAAGAAGGAAGGAAGGAAGGAAGGAAGGAAGGAAGGAAGGAAGGAAGGAAGGAAGGAAGGAAGGAAGGAGAAAGAAAGAATCACTTCAATTTCATGCCTGGCTGTTTGTTTGACACTGTTCAAGATCTAATGAAAGGAAATTTTAAGACACACCTAGTATAAGATGCAGCCCAAATAACAGCCAGGCCAAGGCGGCTCTGCAGCTGTGCTCTTTGCCACGAATGAGCCTGTGTCCTGCAAAATAAAGGACACTACAAGCAATAGCACTGGAGCACAATGTGTGCCCTAGTGTATATATGTATAAAATGCTATGGTTCCCACTGACGAGAAGGGCCTGGCCACACCCTACCCCATTTTCAATGCATTTCCTATGTTTCTATCTCTTACTGAAAAGAAATGCTGATTATGCAACAAAGAAGCCTTGCCAATCCTTCAAAACTCCTTAACAAAGTTGAGTTCATCTCATCCTGTCCATTTCCATTATCACTCCCAACTCTGAAGCCTTTCTCCCCATTCCTCTCCTGTCCTCCCTTCTCTCTTGCCTCATATTCAGAACACAGGTAGAGCTTGAAGATCATGGCCGCTGGTAGGAAACTTTTATTATTCATTTATGTGTTTGTTTGTTTGTTGAGTCTGGGTCTCACTCTGTCTCCCAGGCTGGAGTTCAGTGGCTCAATCATGGCTTATTGCAGGCTCAGCCTCCTGAGTCTCTGAGATGACAGGCATGAGCCAGCACATCTGACTGAAACTTTTATTCTATAACCTAAATCCTATGGGTATACAAAGATATGGATATAAACAGGTATTACAGATGGTATTATATCATATATGAGAAATAAAATATTTATAATTTCTCTACATCAGTAAATCAGAATTTAACATTATCCAAATTCCCTTCCAGTCTTTCCTCGGGTGTGTGGTTTCACACAGTAGGACTCGTTTCTTATACACAATGCATTGTTGGATTTTTTTTTTTTTTTAAACTTCCCTTGGAAAATACTAAAACTATTATGCACCAAATTATTTAATATTCAGAATAATCTCACAAAGCAGGTGTTAATATCTTCCATTTTACCCAATACAAAATAAACACTCTAGAGGGATTAGATAAATAGCTTGTCCAAGTTTACAAGCACTAAGTAGCAGAGTGAATTCAAGTTCAAGTTTATGCCCTTTCTACTGAGCTACAGTTCCTTTTTTGTCTTATAAACTTATCTCATATGTCTGATAAAAACTGCCCAAAAGGCTTAAAAATTATGATTTTCTTTTCTTTTTGAGACAGTCTCACTCTGTCACTCAGGCTGGAGTGCAGTGGCAAGATCACGGCTTACTGCAGCCTCAACCTCCTGGGTTCAAGTGATCTTCTTGCCTCAGCCTCCTGAGCAGCTGGAGCTACAGGTGTGCACCACCATGCCTGGCTAACTTTTTTATTTTTTGTATAGGTGGAGTCTCACTATATTGCCCAGGTGGGTCTTGAACTCCTGGGCTCAATCCTCCCACCTCAGCCTCTCAAAGTCCTCAGATTATAAGCATGAGCCACCACGCCCAGCCTGATTTTCTTCTTAAGTGCACAAGTTTCCCTCTTGGTGGATACACTTAACTGCACTTTAATGGTTCTAAGATACACATTTTAACATCTAAGTCGGGATTTATCTCACAACCAAGGACAACTGACATTTGCTGTCACATTGACCAGGTGGCAGCCATGACAGACTGGTCACTGCCTACGAGGGCTTAATACGGTGATACTTTCAGTGGCACAACTGGGCAACTGTAACCCATTTATGTCAGGTCCACAGATGACGAGGACCTCTTGCAGAGAAAACAGAAGACCTGGCTGGGTTCTGAAAACCTCTTATTAACACATTATTAGATCAAGAAACAATTAGCATCAACATTTATAGAACAGTTTGTGAGCAACTTGCAGGAAGATCCCAGAGATGGCTGCAGAGCACAAACAAGAAATGCCACATCACCAGTGCTCTCCACGGCACGGAGAAATACTAATGGAAAAACATGGGCTTTGATGACTCACCGTTGAAAAGTGACTCAGAACAGTTGGACTTTGTATGAGAAAAACATTGAAAATAACCTAACCAATTATTTCACTTATTCTTCGTTTTCATAAATGCACAAAATGCATGTTTAAATAACCCTAAAAAGCTCTTTCAGTCAGTGTTATTTTTAACTAGTAGTGCTTCTTTCTTTCCTCATGGTATGCAGCTAGCCTCGTACAGGTGATAAAATATAGGTAATTTATTTGAAGCGTCTCATTGTTTGGCACTCATTATTTTCACATGTTTGCTATTAAAGATAGATAATGCTAGGCTGGGTGCAGTGGCTCACACTTGTAATCCTAGCACTTTGGAAGGCCGAGGCGGGTGGATCACCTGAGGTCAGGAGTTCGATACCAGCCTGGCCAACACAGTGAAACCCCATCTCTACTAAAAATACAAAAATTAGCTGGGTGTGGTGGCGGGCACCTGTAATCCCAGCTACTCGGGTGGCTGAGGTAGGAGAATCGCTTGAACCCAGGAGGTGGAGGTTGCAGTGAGCCGAGATCACACCATTGCATTCCAGCCTGGGTGACAAAGTGAGACTCTGTCTCAAAAAAAAAAGACAGATAATGCTTTAATAAGCCTCCTATATTTGCAACTTACTTCTTTTTTTTACTATAATGGAAAAAAAATACATAAGAAATTAAAGGGTCAGGAGAAATGAATATTTTTATGTTTTTTGTGAAGAAAACCAAATTTGCACTGCTATCATCTCAACATTCTAGTTTTGCAACTGAATTAAAATATCAACATTTTAAAATATTTTTTAATTTAAAATATGAGAATATATTATTTCTTAAATGAGCATCATCCTGATGGTAAGTGCTATAGACTGAAAATTTGTGTTCCACCAAGACTCATATGTTGAAACTCTAATCCCCAATATGGTGGCGTTTGGAGATGGGGCCTTTGGGAGGTCATTAGGTCATGAGAGTGATCGCTATGATGGGATTCATGCCCTTTTTTGAGACGGAGTCTCGCTCTGTCGCCCAGGCTGGAGTGCGGTGGTATGATCTCGGCTCACTGCAAGCTCCGCCTCCTGGGTTCTCCTGCCTCAGCCTCCTGAGGAGCTGGGTTTACAGGCGCACACTGCCACGCCCGGCTAATTTTTTTTTGTATTTTAGTAGATATGGGGTTTCACCGTGTCGCCCAGGCTGGTCTCGAAGTCCTCAGCTCAGGCAATCCTCCCACCTTGGCCTCTCAAAGTGTTAGGATTGCAGGCGTGAGCCACCGCACCCAGCCCAGAGCTTGTTCTTTTCTCTCTCTCTGCCCTATGAGGATACAAGGGGAAGAAGGTCACCCGCAAACCGGGGACAGGACCCTCATCAGGAACGTACTGGGGCAGCCCCTTAACCTCGTACCTCCCAGCCTCCAGAACTGAGAAATGGATGGTGTTTGGTGTCTCAGCCACCCAGTCTGTGATCATTTGTTGTAGGAGCCTGAGCTGACTTGGATGGTAGGTAAAGTTTTCTATTTCCCCACAGGCCTATTTACCAACCATATTTTCTTCTGTTAAATTTGTCTTTTTTCTTTCTCTTATTTATCTATAGCATACGAAGAATCATATTGGCAATTTGTATGTTTCTTTACATGTAATTGATGGAAACATTTTGTCCATTGTATTTCTATACATATTTCCAGTCTATTTTATTTTCTATTCTGTTTAAACTCCCATGGCATAGATGTTATAAAATTTTAGATAGTTAAATATTTTGTGATTTCTACTACTTTACAAAAATTGAGTTTTGTTTTGTTGCTTTGTTTTGTAATTTTTGTTTTTAACTCATTCATTTGAAACATATTGGTATGTGACATGAAATCTGAATCTAAATTATTTGGTTTTAAATAGCTAATTTGTTGCCCTATTTATTATTCATTTTGTTAAGTAGTTTTCTCTGTCTAATTGTTTTGAGATACTATCATGACAATGTCTTTTCTTATATGCAACATAAATTATTTCTTCTTGAATTTTCTGTTTTGTTGATTTTTTTTATTTGTTACCAAATAGGTCCTGATTTTTTGATGAAAGATTTCACATATTAAAAATATGACACAATGGCATGAAATTGAAATGAGTTTAAGGAAAGGAAAAATATAACAAGCAAACAAAAAAATAAACCAGAGGCAAGGATTAAATGGAGCCAAGAATGAAGCTAGCCATGCATATCACAATGTCCTCACAGGTCCTGAGGGCAGCCCACAGAATCAGCTCCGCTTTCTAGTAGGCCATGCAGAAAAGGGATCCCTTTCAACAAGGCCTAGTGTCCTTGGGGCGAGAACAGAACAACTGTTTATAACGCATGGAGATAGATTGTGTGCTGAATTTGGAGTATTTCTCACTAGGCTTGCCACCATAGAGGTATTCTGGGATATAATGGATGAATGACTGGACAATATCCTTACAGTTGATGTAATAATTCCATGAGGAGCAATATAAGTTAGTGGCTCCCCAACAAAATAAAGAGTAAATTCAGAGTGATGCTTTCAGGCAATCTTACTATCTTGTTCTCTGTTGCATCCTCATCACCTGGCACAGTCTTGGCACATAGTAAATAAAAGCAGGTTGTAGATGCTGAATAAGTATTCAGTGAATGAATGAAAAAATAAAGTACTTAGTGGCACCACCCATAAGATTTTACTTCCTATGAAATGCTTATAATGTGGCTGTACAGCAGGTTCGGTATCAGCCCACATGTTTCAGCATTTATTTGATCTGGGGGTGGGTATAGGAGCCCTTAGTGGAAGTTGAGGTGGCCAACATGCCCTAATACCACATTGCTTAATTTATTGTTACTCTGCATGTTTCCTCATCTGATTGGCTAATCCTCTTTCATATTTTTCATATAATCCCCAACATATTTTTTCCTATTACCTAATCTCACCTTTGTAAGTTCAATTCATCACTGAAATGGTCTATTCCATTGTCTCTAGATAGGGGTACCCTTAAGTCCTGCTGTCCTCGGGGCAGCCTGCGTTACACCTGAGGGCCCAGCGTCTTGGATCCTTCTTATAGTGTCCAGACTTGGATGGTAAGTCATGTGGTCACCCTGCTTGCATCTTCTGTCCATCTTATTCATTCCCACAGCCACCATCACAGTCTCAACTCACCTCCCTCCCAGCCCCAGCCCCAGCCCACACCCCACACCCCAGACCCTTCACTCTCCTCCCGCTTCCACTGTTGCTTGGCGCCAACCCATTCTTCCCAGCTTACAGCCCACACCAGTGGTCCTTTCCTGCTTTGAATGCTTTAAAACATGCGTACTGAATAAGTTAACTCAAACTGCAACCTGTTTTTCCCAAAAGTATGTCATCCTCCAAGAAAAATCTCTGTTGAGATCTTGTGCTTAATTTGTGGGAATATTAGTATACTTGATGCGCTGTTCTCTGTTATTTTATGATGCTTTACTTATTGAGGGATTGTTTCCAACCTGCTTTCCCAAAACGTGACCTTTCCAATTTTATCAGAACTCCGAGGCCTCCACACCGCAAAGTCTATAGTGAGCTATGAAGTTTTCTGAACCATATTGTGAGGATACATTAAGTACACACTGTGGCAAATAGTTGGTGTGCCTCTTACATACTTTAAGATAAAGCTAATATAGTACAACAATGTTAGTCTTAAAGGCCTTCCACCTAAATTCATGTTTCATTCTCACAGGATGCCTACTTGGCAGGCATTTTATCCTGAATCAACAAGTGAGGACAATTAAGTGCATGGGTTGTGATCTGACAACTAAATTATAATGAAAGTGGGTACTGCAGCGTTTGTCTTGATTCATAGTTATATTCATTTAATTTCTTTGTGAGACAGAACAGATTAATAAGGAAGTAAAATCTGATATCATTTATGATATATAGTTATATTCTCAATTCTTGAAAAATATCTTTGTTGTTTTTATGAAGAACTGGTTCTGTTTTACTCAGAGATTAAGTGTATCTCTTTAGGAAAATTGGTAGTCAGTAATGTAGATACAAAAATATTTTGGGCTAGGCACAGTGGCTTATGCCTCTAATCCCAGCACTTTGGGAGGCCAAAGCTGGTAGATCACTTAAGGTCAGGAGTTTAAGACCAGCTGGCCAACATGGAGAAATTCCGTGTTTACTAAAAATACAAAAATTAGCTGGGCATGGTGGCACATGCCTGTAATCCCAACTACTTGAGGAGGCTGAGGCAGAAGAATTGCTTGAACCCAGCAGGTGGAGGTTGCACTGAGCCAAGATCACACCCCTGCACTCCAGCCTGGGCAACAGAGTGAGACTCTGTCTCAAAAAAAAAAAAAAAAAAAAAAAAATTGTATACTTTCTCCTTCATCACGGAGGGTAAAGAAGAAATTGATTTAAGTGGGAGAAAACCTCTAGGTCATGCTAAAATCAAATGTGAAAATGCAATTTGTCCATACATCTTAATAGGAAGAACAGTGCGTACTGTTATAGAACATAAGCGTTCTGCAATGCAGCTTAGTTGATATAGATTAGGAGTTCGAGACCAGCCTGAACAACAAGGTGAAATCCCGTCTCTACTAAAAATACAAAAATGAGCCAGGTGTGGTGGTGCACGCCTGTCATCCCAGCTACTCAGGAGGCTGAGGCAGGAGAATCGCTTGAACCCAGGAGGCGGAAGTTGCAGTGAGCAGAGATAGTGCCACTGCACTCCAGCCTGGGCAACAAAAACGAAACTCCATCTCGAAAAAAAGAAAGTTTCTATTTTGTCATAGTAGGAGAAAAGGGAAAGGGTATCGGAAACAAGAAGCTGTCACTAGACAAAAAATCTTAATTACCTTGAGATCCTGGCAGCTTCTGTTTTAGCCCTCCATTTCCCCATGCTAATTAGAAAGAAAAGTAAACTTATATGTTTTGCTCTGGAGAATACCAAGCAAAATATGTGATCCACTGTCTAAGCACTTGACAGTATGAACAACTGGAACTGTTAGACAACAAATAATAGCACTAAACACAAACCTTCCCATTGTGAATGTTACATAAGAAACAGCCGGATACTGCTGACATTAACACCTATTATTGTGCTGCATTAGTTTTATGGGTACAATAAACACTCCTGGATGATGAACATTTTGTAATTCAAAGAATGACTCACGGAAAATATAGTTTTCATTTGCTAAAGTGCTGCAGGGTTGCATTAAGAAATGTCTTGCTGTGCTGAAATTGATTCCATTTGAATGGCAATTCAAAAGCTACCAGAAACTTTACAAACGCACAAGGATGTTTTGCTTCTTTCATCTATTTGGGAAAACAGAAGCAACCAAATATAATAATGTTCCTGGGACCCATTGCACGGTTATGTCCTGTTACATAAACAAGCATTACATAAAACAGAGTGATGATTAGCCTATCCTTTTATGGAACAAACAAACATTAACCAAATAAAACCAGTTTTACAAAATGGCATCCAATAAAATATTACGATTGAGGCTCATTCTGTCCAAAACTTTAAAAAATGTTGCTATACCTTGATTGAGGTGGACCTGACAGACCAACATCTGGACTTTTAAAAAAGGTTTTACCAAAGGAGTCACTGAGTGATTCTTTCAAGACGAGTCTAAACCAATACAATCAAATAGAATTCAGTTTAAACTTATTGTTTTCTTTGATCACAATGATTGTGTTAGAAGCTTTTCTCTGATCGCAATGATCATGTTAAAAGGTAAGCCTGAAGAAGTCACTTCCTATTAAACATTTTCTCATTTCATTTCTTCTTGGGGATTTAATTACACCTGATTCTGAAGAGGATGGTGACTAGTTGGTCATTGTTAGCAAGACAGGAGTTAAAGCAAATGACATCATAACACCAGGAATGTCTCTCTTTAAGATTTTAACACTAGAAGAGATGCTCATTATTCTGGATTTTAGGATGTATGACTGACTCTTCAAAGACTCATTCATTGCAATGGTTTAGTTTGAATGTAATCCTAGGAAAATAAATTTGTTTTTGAGCTCTGAAGATCAAATATCTAAAATGCTCATGTAGAAAACATAATTTAATCTTTATAATATCCCCATGTGGGACATGATTAGCTCTAAATCACACTGAATTTTAATCCAATAGTGCTTCATAAGACCATACACCCTTTTTAAGGGTTTCAGAGCACAAACCTTCAAATGTGTTCAATTATTGACATACAAAGGTTAAAAACAAGAAATTTTGAGTACCAAAACAAGTGTGTTTTAAAGCACTCACTCTTCAGTCTGAAACTCCATCATTCTATACCTGGGTTATTTTCACAGTGGACGATAACTAGCTTGCTCTAGCTTTGCCAAAGTTGCCACAACCATCTATAAACAAACACAAAACTGAAAATAGAAAACAATACTAAATTTTTCATTTTTTCTCTAGGAAAGTCAGAAATAAGTACATTTTCTCTCCTTTCAAGTTCTGAAACAAAAACCTCACTAATCGTGTATAATTTTGCACTGATTGTTGCTTCACTAAATCTCAGTTAAATAGTTTGCTACAGTACCATTTCCTCATTCCAGTATAATTTTTATGTGCAGACTGTTTTCATTATTTAACCCTCATAAAATACACTTTTATAATCTAGTCTACAGAGTTGCTACTCTACTCTGTTACTTTAGAGAAGTCACTCAATTATCATGTTTCATAACAAGTTAAATAGGTACATACTGCAATGTTATCGACCAGCTGGCTTAGAATTTAACAGTTGATAAACATGCAAATATCTGGGATTTAGGGCTGAAAGGTACTGTTATTACCGTGAACGCATGTTCATTGTAAATACTGTGGTAACCCAGGCCTGAAAGAATCTATGAAGTTAACATTATGCATTTTTTGGGTTTTGAGGTTTCTGAAATGCATCCATCATTCCTGACCAATTGACGCTTACAGATACCACAAGGCTCGACCAGCAGGCAGCTTTGTTTTCATTCCCTGCACTGCCCTTGCCCTCTTCCTGTGTCGGCATCTTTATCTAACCTCTGTAACCAGTCACAACTCATTTATTATCATCTGAAAAATAGTGCTGAAACGTTTATACACAATCAATTTGTAATTAATAGGAAATGACTTTATGGGGTCGTTTGATCTCTGCTGGTGGGAGAAAGCCTGGGTTATGTCTAATGGATTTTTTCCATCTCCTTCAGCGGTGATGTGTGGCAAATGGATTGTAAATGAAGACAGACTGTGTAATGAATGGCGGCACTAAAGATTAATGTGAAGGACTTTAGGGAAAACAAAAGGCTTTCATCTGAAAGGATGATCTGTGGACCAAGGTCACTCATACCACTCACTGCTCATTTTCTCATGTTATTTTAAAGCTTTTTTCGGCCTTTATACTGCTTTCAGCAGCATTTGTACATAAGAAGTGGACAATGACTTTAATAAAGAGATCCAAATGGAACTGAATGGAGCATTTGTTTTTGAAGCAACTTTTACAGTCCTCAGTTTCATCTCACAGAAGCCTCCCTCCAAGGGCACGGCCATAGACTCACACGTTTCCTCTAATGCCTTGAAAAGCATTTTCCTAAAATGAAGGTCTTGGGGACATTTTACCTGTTGGCCAGAAGCCTAAATAGTAATCAGCTCAGAAGATCATTCTCATGGCATGGAAAAAGCATTGTGTCCTAGAGGAAAAAGCTAACTATAAGGGTAGCCTGGGGAGGACCAGGAGAGTACATACAAACAGGTTTTGCTGCAATCACACCCAGACGTTTGACATCTATTTTTCTGCTTTTCCTTTCTACATTTCTCTCATTTCCTTCCCTCTTTCCTTCTCTTTTGTCCTTTCTTCCTTTCTCCCAAAAATATTTATTGGGGATTTCCTAGGTGCTACATTTGTACTGGTGAGAAGAAAATTAACAGGTCCTTCCACCCCCACCCCCAGCATTAAGTCTAATGAAGGAGAGACATTAATAATCACTCTACTGAACGTATAATTGTAAAGCAAGATAAGTGCTCTGGATTAAAAGAAAGTAGCTCTATAAGAAGGTTAAACAATACAAAAAAACCTAACCCTGGTAATTTTGAAGACTTGGAATCTTGCAATCAGAAGGTTTGCAGGTGAAATAGAGTTTGAGCTGGAAACTGAAGACTGTGCTATTAACCAGATATAAGGAGCCTGGAGGAAGAAGCAGCATAAGCAAAGACCCCATGGTCATCAAAGGTCTATATGAACTTGTATAAGAAGAAAGCAGAGAGGGAAATGGCAGGTGGATAAGTAAGGAGAAGCGAGATCACAATAGGGTCAAGTGGGTTGGGAAGATACTGAAGGGTTTCCAACTAGGGGAAATTAGAGGGTCACTCAGGGCGCAGTATGAGTCATGGACTGGAGGGAAACAAGAATGGATGCAAGAAGATTGAATCAGGAGGAATTTCAGAGTCCAGGTAGAAGATGGTGGACTTTGATCCAAAATCATTGAAACTAAGTCAGAAAACCAGGGGCCTCCGATGTTATTTGGTCTGTTTTCATCTAAAAACTGTTTGTATGGATATGGCTGTCCCACCAGGCAGCAACCAGAAGTTAGAACTGGGGGCATGGCTTGCAGAGTTATTCTGGACACGTCAGTCTCAGTGCCCGTCATGCCCAAGGTCGCTTTTGAGTGACAACCACCCAGTCACCTGCCTGTGAAGCACAATGAGCCAATTCATTACTAATGATTATCACTGAATCGATCACATTAGCCAACTGACTCAATAGCTGGATTCTCGAAGTGGCCTGGTATCAAAAGAGGACGGTTTGTGAATAGACAACTTGATGGCCAAGATAGGACACTCCCAGCACTTTCATTTTCAAGAGTGGTTCTCACTGGTGGCAATTTTACCTCCCAGGGGACATTTTCTGTGTCTGGAGACACTTTTGATTGTCACAACTAGGGAGGTGAGAACTGGCACCTGGTCTGTAGGGGAGAGCGATGCTATTAAATATGCTACAGTGCACCGGCCAGCTCCCACCTCCCCAACAATTATCTGGCCCCAAATAGTAACAGTGCACAGGTTGGGTATACAACTCGCCAAATCCTCAGACTCTGCAAAGGGCTGTTTTCTGTATGCTAACGAATTGACTCACGGCTGGCAGCTCCCGGGTTGCCACAGGGATGGGGCTGGGTACCAGAAAGACCAAGCCAGGATTAGAGGGTTGGGACTTTCAGCCCCACCCCAACCTCATGGGAGGGTAGAGGGGCTGAAGGTTAAGTGGATCACCAATGGCCAATGGTTTAATTAATCATGCCTATCTAACAAATACTCTGTCAAATCCCTGAGGACAGGGTTTGGGAAGCTTCTGGAGAGCTGAATACATGGAGTTTCCTGGAGAGTGGCGTGGCAGGGAGGGCACAGAAGCTCTGCACCCATTCCCTCATACCCTACCCTGTGCATCTCTTCATCTGTATCCTTTGTATCCTTTTCATGTTTTTGAAACAGGGTCTCACTCTGTTGCCCAGGCTGGAGCACAGTGGCGTGATCTCAGCTCACTGCAACCTCTGCTTCCCAGCCTCAAGGGATTCTCTCACCTCAGCCTCCTGAGTAGCTGGGACTATAGGTGCAAGCCACCATGCCTAGCTAATTTTTTGTGTTTTTTATAGAGACAAGGTTTCACCATGTTGTCCAGGCTGGTATTGAACTCCCGGCCTCGAGGGATCCACCCACCTTGGCCTCCCAAACTGCTGGGATTATAGACACGAGGCACCACTGCTGGCCCATAATATCCTTTATAGTAAAATAGCACATATTTCCCTGAGTCATGTGAGCCCCTCTAGTAAATTAATCAAACCCAAGAAGGGCGTCATGGGAACCCCAGCTATAGCCAGCCAGTCAGAAGACAGGTTATTCAACCCGGGGTTTGTGACTGGTATCAAAAACTGGGGAGAGGCAGACTTGGGACTGAACCTTCAACCTGCTGGATCTGACACTATTTTCATGTAGACAGCATCAGAATGGAACTGAACTGGGGGACACTCTACTGGTGTCTGCTGCTTGATGAGTGGGAAAACGCCCCTGACATTTGGTCACTGAAGTGTTCTGTGTTGATTGTCATGGTGTGAGAGCAGAGGAAAAACAGTTTGTGTTTTTTCCACTCAGATTGAGAAATCCCGACCTTCAACGACAGAACTGATCAAGACTTCCATGTAGGATGAACATGGCAGACAAAAGAAAATTCTTAGCTTCATAATGGAAATACAGCAGAAATGTGATTTTTCTGTGAAAGCAGCTGAGATGCATTCTAACAGTATAGCTTGTTTGCAATAGATTGGGTATTTACTCAACCAGTGTTCACTAGGCATCAATCAAACTCAAAATACTTGTCAGAAAAAAAGACAATACCTAAGGTGTTTTCACAGATTCACTAATCGCCAACATTTCTTTGAATGTAAAACATCTTATAAAGATTTTTTGCAGAAATTAAATTAGTAATTTCCCAAATTTGACATGCTATTTGATTCTGTTAGCAGATAATACAACCAATTTTTTTGGTTGTTGTTCATACGTTTTCATGACTACAGAGCTGAAGAAAGAAATGCTATGTATGATAAAATAATTTGGTTTAAATTGTTTGTGAGTAATTTCTCTCATACTGATGTGCTAAGTGGCTTCTCTGTCCCTCCAGGTCACTCTCCATCTTCTCATCAGCACCCAACTGACTGATCCTTACAGATGCTGTCAACAGATGCATCTACCCTCTGGCTTCAAGTTGAGTTGGCCAATGAGGGGTGAGAGCAAAGTGAAGTAGGGGGTCTTTATTCACCCAACCCTTCCCCAAGAGGTCACCATGGCCTCACGGTGGCCCCCGTGGTTCATGTTAGAGAGACATTTGCATAGCTCTCTGTTTCCACTCACCTCTTCCAGCCTAGGTGGGAACACAGCCCCTACAATGGCTCTTGCATTTCCCTTATACCATGGTCACAGCACTGAAAATAGTCTCATTATTAAACTCTCACTGAAGAAGTGTTCTAATTGAATTGGACTATTTTGTGCTGAGAGTCTAATGAGTAGAACTTATTTAATGATGATGTAAATGTTCATGAAGATTTACAGTTTCCATGTATGATCACACAGTATATTACAGTGGATACACAAATGATCTGTATAATATATCCATGTAATTGGAATGAATCCACAGATGCAGCACTTGATGTACAAAAGTCTTCACAAAACCAAAGCACAGGGCAGAAGAACAGCTTTGTAACTCTTTAAATTATAGATGATTCCAGGCATCAGTGTAGCATTTGCACAGCTCTCTTAGAACAAGGGACACTGGGGACTCAGGAAGAATCAGAACTCTTTTCATGAATTTCTTTAGTGCAGTCAGGTTCCCTCTTTTATGAACCAGCATAGTTAACCCATCTTCTAAAGAATTCGTTCATTACCACTTACATAGTTCAATTGCCAGCTTGCTTGGAGATTGAAAAATATCTCTAAGATACTTTATTACATAAGTGTTCTGCCTAGAAATCCCCAATATCTTGCTCTTTCTGCTGTCATGGGAGGCACTGCTGAAAGCACATGACATTTGCAGTTGTGGGCGACTCCGTGCGGTGGGATGAAACCAGGCTCCTCATCAAGATGAATGTAGATTCAAGTCTCCATCTTAGCCACTTCCTAGATCTGTGATTATGAATAAACTCCTTAACTTTTCTGAGTCTTAGTTTCATGATCTCTGTAATGAGAATAATACTATCTCTTCCCAAGCATTTGATAATAATTAAATGAGATGATATAAACTGCCTAGACCAGTTTTTGTCCATTGAAGTTTTTCTTTCTTACTTTCTTTAATCTACTCTAATTTCACTTCTGGAAAAGTAGTCAAAATGAGAAAAGTCAAACCCGCATCAGAAAAGAAGCAACTTGACACACACATGCAATTAACTCACTTCACCAAGATATGTCACTAAATTGACATCAACAGAAATAGCTGATACAATGGCTTGCTTCACTGTTTATCAGTAATCTCTTCATCTTCTTTTTCCTTTTTACTTCACTCATATCTTATTACCCTGCTGTCATCTTTTCATGCCATGCATCTCTGGGAAACCCAGCCTGAAGTGGCAATATATTTGATGCTTAATAATATACAGCAGATGACATAAGATACCGGCTTTGCAAAATCTACCGCTATTCTGAACTATCATACAAAAAAATTAGTTTTCAGTATGCCATCTTTCTTTTAATCTTCCTCAATAATACGAATAATCTTAATATTTCCATTTAAGAAAAATGTAAGCTATATGTTATTCCCATTTGATAAAAAATTATTCTAAGAGGAAACATTAGAAAATGGGTTTAAAAATAGCGGCACACAAATTTGATTCTACGTCAAATGGTTTTAAATATAAAATAGCATAATCGTAGGGTCATAAATCTAAATGAGGATATTCAGATATTTAAACGGTTTCTACAGGAGAGGACTGTAAAATTCACTCTTTCTCCAGATCTTGAATGGCCAGATAAAAATCAGAACTCCAAGCAGTTCCCACTATCTCTGATGTGAGCTCCTATTTTGTGTGCCGGATGACTTAGTGGACACCGGGGCAGATCAATTTACTGTAGCACAAGGTGTCTCTGTCCCAAGGCTTGTATACTTGCATTTGTGGCAAGTCCAGTCCTATATTACACATCTCCTCTGGCTGTAACTGGAGACAGTTAAGGTACAATAGTGCTGAAAGAAGTGTACTTTTCCAGCCAGGGAACTTGTAATAGATCCTGCTTCATCTTGCATTGCCATACAAAGTACCTCCATTCCATCCTTCCTAAAAGTGCTTCAGCGACTGAAAGTGGAAAAAGTGGAGCATAACAGAGTGCGTATATGCCTCAGAGTCTAGCCATCCAACAGTCCTAACTCAATGTAATTTAAATCTTGCATGTTTTTACTTTTTAAAAAATTTGACAACTCTAAAAATGTTTACCTGAAAATAGTGTATCTGTGAAATTTCACTAGTTTCCTTCAAGAAGCTAGGATTTTCATAGACTGAATACATTAATATTGAGATTTAATAAAATTAATTTTGCTGATACAAATGAAAAGTGAAAGAAGAAGTGAGAGAGAATACTACAATTCTCTCTTTCAGTGATGAGTAAATGGTAACAAAAGTCACCTGTACAAAGTCACAGAATGCGACGTCCATAAAGATGGGTCATCCAAATGCTTTCCAGTGATCCATCCAATAAGATGTCCCGTCATGAAGGTTTGAGAAGCGAATAGGAAAGAAAGTTGTGGACTTCCTCCTTTGATGGGAGCCCCTCAGCACATGAGAAGCAGAGGGCTGGGTGGGCAATGCTGATACTTTCCTTGTCAATTAACCAGGCCGGCTTCCCCTTCATGAGCAAGGAGCGGAAAGGGGCAAATCAGATAGCTCGTGGCTTAAGTCGTTTGCATTACGTGTAGGTTTCAATTTTCCATGGTTCCCATTGTCCCAGGTCCCAGGGTAGACGTTAGACAGCTACCCTTTAATCTTTTCCTTGGCAGCTTTAATCTCTCTCCACTTAGCCATTTCTAAATTGGGGATAACATCAATACCGTGAGGATTACCTAAGCATATCTGTAAGTACACGACAATCACTCTAGGCTGTTTTTTATAATGTGACTTCAAACCGAATCTGTTATCGAATTGCTCAAGTTAACCATCTCCTGATAATGAGTTGTTCATGGAAGTGAAGATGAACAACTCAGATGCTTTGCAATGATGGCTTTAGAAAAATATTTTATTAAATTGTTCCTTATTATCCTGGAGGAATATGTCACACAACAAAACATGGAGAGAGAGGAAGAGAAAAAAAAAGGATATATTTTAATTGATCAGGAGTTCAAGACTAGCCTGGGCGATACAGCAAGACCCTATCTCTAAAAAAATAAAGAAGGATGAAGTAGAGAGTATATTTGTGGGAAGATACAGGTTATAGAGATCCTCAGTTCACAAAGCAATGGATATTTACTCTTCCACTCTACAGCCCTATCAGCCAACCACAACACTGGTTGCTATTTTTAGCCAGTTCTTTTCTGCAGGATGTCTGCAAGCCTTCCGGGATTTCAAAGCGATCCTTCCAGTCTTCTTGAAAAAGAGCAGTCTTTCATTCCCCAACATTTCAAGTATCAACACTCTTCAGCACCTTCACCTCCAGAGATTCCTTTATTCAGACTGCCCTGCTATTGGAGCTGCCTGTTACAGAAACACTGCCAATCACGTAAGCCACACAATCGTTCAAAACACTGCCTCACATTGGGAAAACAGGAGTTGTTCATTTCATGGAAAGCATTCTTCATCTCATGAATGGATTTAGTTATCAACATAGTCCTTTCATTGGTGAGCCCCTGATTTAGTTACAATTGGCACAGCTCTAATCAGGCACATGGTGGCTGCGTATGGTGAAGCATTGGCTTTCAGGAGAATTCACTTAGCTTTAACAGTCGTGGTTAGCATAACTATGTGGTTATCTTCTATTGTAAAAAATAATTCTAGGACATAAATTTGATTATCTTCTGGAAGGTTGTTGATAATAGTGGTCCTCTCCCCTGCCTCACTCTGTCCCAGCCCTCATCAGAGTGCATCACTCAAAATGATTTCTAGTGAACTAAGGAAGAACGCACTGGGCAGAGCAGCCCAGGGTCTTGGCTCTGGCTCCGGCACTAAGCAAGTCTCTGAACGCTCCCCATCCCTAATCCTTCATGGAAGGTTCCTTCTAGCTCTTATAACTCAAATTCATAGGAACAAATCACGGAATTGGGCCTCAGAAATGAATCCTATTTCAGGGACTTTTCTCATTTCTTCTGGAACACATCAGGTTTGCATAACCTATGTTTTTTATTGAGAGTGATATGACATTCTGCTTTCCTTCTTGTTTTATCATTTGTAATTAATGACAGCTATTGGCCTACTTTCTCCTTCATGAAATTATAGTGATTATCATTTCCTTTCCTTTTTCTTAGAAAATCTTTTGTAGACTTTCTGTATTTCTTAACATTCAGCAATTGTTATAGTTCCCAGAGTGCTTTATGGATTACAAAATGATTTCATTTAGCTTTTCCTTTAAAAATTGACATCCTCATATGGCAGATATTATTCTCATTTCTAGGTGAGGAAAGGAAGATCTAGGAAATATAGTAACCCACTTTAGTTTCCATGCTAGTAAACTGAAGGAACTGAAACTTAAAATTCTTATCATTTGACTCCTAACTCAAGCAGGTAGGATTGTGCAGTTAGATACAAACTCTGAACGAAGTTGTCTAACTAAGAGGCCTTTGGGAAAGCTATTTAGTCTCTCTGAGCTTCAGTCTTCTCCTCTGTAGAATGGGAAGAATACTGGCTAAGTGTCAGTGAGGTTGTGAGGATTAAAGAGGATAATCTTTACGGAGGGAGCTCCACACAGAGCCCAGCAGATAATGAGCAGACACTCCACAAAGGTGAGTGTCTGGTCCCATCTTCTATAGTCTTCCTTGTCTCTGTTGTGGTCAACCTTGGATCTATGCTGCTTATGCTGGAAAAGTACACCTGCATCCTTTGCTGAGTAACTTATTTTTTTGGATCAGTCATATAATACTTAAAAAGAATTATTTTAGAGATGGGGTCTTGCTTTGTCACCCAGGCTGGAGTGCAGTGGTGCCATCCATGATTACTCACTGCTCAAGCGATCCTCCTGCCTCAGCCTCCTGAGAAGCTGGGACTGCAGACACACCACCATGCTTGGCTGTTTCTTTTTTTTAATTTTTTTTTTTTTTTTTTTTTTTTGTAGAGACAGGGCTTTGGTATGTTGCCCAGGCTGGTCTTGAGCTCCTGGCCTCAAGCGATCTTCCTGCCTCCGCCTCCCAAAGCTCTGGGATTTGTGAACCAGCGTGCCTGGTCTAATACTTTTTCTGTAGACCTTTGTATACTGAATTTGTGAAACTTGCAATCTGATTGGCAATGAGCACTCCTTTCCATGTGATGATTACTCTGGAAATGTAAGCTCAACAACTCCCTACATTTGTAAATAAAAAAGACACAAAAGGAGAGAAACACTTCTCCACAACCTCCTTCCTTGGATACATTATCAGGGTTCTAACATTAACTTCTTACATTAAAAAAAAAAATCTGAAATGTATTTAAAAGAACCAAAGAAGAAAAATATCTCTCTTATTTCCTTGGATACTTTCCTAAATACTAAAATCAGTTGATTTTCAAGACAAGAATTGTTAAGAGACGCTCGATCAATAAATGACCTTCCTTTGTGCTGTGTATTACTCTACTACAATGGAAGCAGCATGAAAGCAGATCGCTGTCTCATCTGTTTTGCTCTTTATCTCCAGGTGGTACAGCAGGGCCACGAACCCAGGAGGTCACAGTAAATATTTGTGACATGAATGAATGAATGAAATGAGTACATGAACAGGCTGAGTGCTCTGTGGGTGCGAGGATAGATATACAGAGATACAGAAGAAGCTCTCCTGCCTTCAGGGAGCTTGCAGTCAGCCTCAAGAGGTACAATTTACAAGAAAAGAGGAGTACCCCACATTGCCAGGGAGTGAGTGTCTGGTGTCCATTAGTGCAAAGGGAGGGAGCCTGCCTTAGAAGTTTAGGAGAGCAAAAGTTCACTGTGGGGACAGAAACCTCACTTTGTTACAGCAGTTATTAAGAAATTATTTTAGGCAGATAGAGAGGAAAACGGGTCCTTGACAAGTTTTTGTTTCTTTTAGAGTAGCTCGAGAAACATTTCTTGCCTAGCAGGAAAGCCCCCTCCGGCAAGCTTTGACATGCAAATGCACGCCATTAGAAACTGGGTCCACCCAAACAGGGCGATTCCCGCTGTCTTTTCGGGGTCCCCACAAGTACCTGGCAACATGGCTGCCCCACCTATCCCCACGTGTGCAGAACAACATGGCGCCCTGAATTTGCATATTAAAAGCCAGGGTGGGAGGGCCAGTTATTTCACGGGCTATGTGAATGACATGCCTGGTCAAACCAATCCCCTGTGCCCCATGCAAATGAGACACCGCCTTCTCCTATAAGCAGCCACTTTTCTGCCGCACAGCGGGTTTTCTCTTTGTTCCAATCCCCACTCCCTCCGTCTCTATACTGGGGAGCTGTTTTCTTCTGCCTTCCTTCTTTCTTGCCTATTAAACTTTTCACTCCATTAAACCACTCCATGTGTGTCCCTGTCATTAATCCTTTCAGTGTGAGACCAAGAACCCTGGTGGTTCCTCCAGTCTTCGGAGCCGTATCAACTTGTTCCCACCCCAATAATCCCTCTGACAAGGCTTTTCAATGAATACACGCATCATTAAAACAATGGCCATATTCAAGCCAAAACGTTGCCACTGATTGAGTTGATATGAATGTTGAGACCCAAAACACAAAAACACCTTGCCATGATATAAGACGATGGTTTTGCTTGCATCTATGACATTCTCATTGTTGTATTATTATTTAATATTGTGATAAACTGTGATTTGGTGAGTCCACTTTGGACTTTTCCCCTTTCCTATATCCTCTAATGCCACGGGTCCTTAAATATGGACCTGTACAGCTGGGTTTAAAATTGATAAACGCATTGTCTTAAGAGTCCTAGCCCCAGAGGCAGAATAGGACGTGGGGGGGTGGTCAGAATTATAATTAGTGAAAGAAAGGGTCACACTTTACAAAATAGCACTGTTTTTTCTAATTTTAAAGATGAAAGTACTCAATGGATAACTGAAAACACAGAAATATATTTTAAAATGCATCTCCCCAGAGATAACCATTACAGTAATTTTTGCTTGCATTCTTAGTATCATAGTCACATATTCAAAATATGTATGAGACGTGTATATTTGTTCATGCCTATTTAAAAAGATACATTTTGGAAATATGTTATGATGACTGTTAAATGTCAGACATTTCACTCTACATATTTCACTAAGTGACAACTGTCAGCACCTGCAATGTATCTGTAGGCAAGGGGGAGGTGACTGGAGAAGAAAGCACACAATATTACCTCCTCGTAGGGTTACGATCCAATGGGTCAAGCAGATGTCAGAGCCAAATGAAATTTTATTTACAAACTGTATATGCAATATTGAGTCCGGGTGCAGGGTGACAGGGCACTATAAGAAAGAACTAACTAGGGACTCAATCCATATCACAGAGCATAGAAGTCTTCTCTGGCAAGACCCGACTTAAGCTGAGAGGTCAAAGATAAGAAGGCAAATCTTGGATGGAACGGAGGAGTGCTGTGTGGGAGGGAAGGATTCCAGACACAGGCAACAGCACACACAGACTCGGAGGAGCCGCACCACCCTTCCTGGAGTGCAGGGAGCGAGATGGAGACTAGGCTGAAACAGAGCTGGAGAGCAAGGCAAGGACTGCGCTATAACAGAGGCATGTGCCAGACTTGGGATCTCACAGGAAACAAATGGAGGACCCGATGGCTTTTAAGCACAGGAGTGGGCGTGGTCTCATTTACATTTTGAAAACGACTGCTCTGGCTGCAACGCCAAGAAGGTCGTGGTAAGAGGCCACAGCATAGTTTCCAGGCAAGAAGGCATGGTCTGCTGACCTAGCGTGGTGGCAGCACAGGTAGAGAAAAGTGGATGAGTTTAGGCTGAGTCCTGGAGGCGGTGCCTTGTTGCCTACAGACTATGGGGCTGTATTAGGGAGATAAAAAAGGAGAGAGGGGAATTAGACAATTTTTGGTATCTGGCATGATCCTCTCAGGGGTGATGGAAACACTCATATATAAATGATGGGAGGAGATCTGGTTGGAAAGAGTTTAGTGTTGAATATGTTGAGTTTGAAATGTTCAAGTTGTGTGTGTGTGTGTTTTTAATGGCAATGCAGAATTCTATTATAAAAGCCAATTTTTAAAACACAAGTATACTACTTCTGGAGCACAGTTTCTTTACATTTTATATTAGTATAGTTTAAATATTGTTCTGATAAACATCCTTATAGGTTTACCTTTGCCCATATCTCTGTTTCCTTAGGAAACGTGGGAGGTTAACTGACACATTTAAAAGCTTTTTGATGTGGCACAAGGATCTTTACTTCTGAGGAAATGACTTTCATCACCACTTTTGAGCACGTGGGCTCCCCTTAGAGACTCATCCATTGCTGACCCTGACATTAATTATATCAATTAATCCTAATCACGAATCCTTAACCAGCAGAAGAAATCTAGGATAACACTGTATAAGCCACAAGCCAAGGAAAAGTCGAACGAAGAGGATTTTACAGGTCCTTACTTTCCTCCTTCTTACTGAATCTGACATGCTATTGTAAAATCAAGTCAACTTTATATACAATATATATGATATATGATACCACACATTATATAAAATATATATTATACATTGGCCTATATTATATATGTGAATATATGTATATAAAATATATTCTTATATATAACAATACATTTACATATACAAGATATACATATTATATATTATATATATTTATATATAATTTTTGTTTGGTTTTCTTAACTTATAAAAAAATTTTGAGCACTCAGTCCTTTTTTTTATTTTTTATTTTACTTTAAGTTCTGGTATACATGTGCAGAACGTGCAGGTTTGCTAATAGGTATACAGGTGCCATGGCAGTTTGCTGCACCTGTCAACCCATCATTTAGGTTTTAAGCCCCGCTTGCATTAGGTATTTGTCCTAATGCTCTCCCTCCCCTTGTCCCCCACCCCCTGACATGCCCTGGTGTGTGATGTTCCCCTCCCTGTGTCCATGTGTTCTCATTGTTCAGCTCCCACTTATGAGTGAGAACATGTAGTATTTGGTTTTCTGTTCCTGTGTTAGCTTGCTGATAGAGCACTCAGCTCTAAACCAAAGGCTCCTAATTAAGTATGTGAAATATTAGTCAAAATTCCATTACCTCTTAATTTGAAAACTACATATATTTAGTTACAAAATAAAAGCCCAATTACTTCTAATTACCTATATTGATGAAGTAAAGTTAAGTTTTTATGTCGTTTCTACTATTCTTTCCTTTGGTGGTTTGTCAAATAAGTCATCTTTTCCCAAAAATGAATCTTGATTATTTTGACAGTTTTTCTTTTCAAAGCCCTTATAGGTACTGTTGTTATATGGTGAACACTCAAGAGATACACAAGTCCTATCATTTTTTATCACCAACACCGACATCTGATTTGTTTTATTTGGCATGTCACCTTCTTGATTTAACATAAATTGTTTTATTTTCTTAATTTCTGAAAAAAACTCATATTTCTGGTTTGTTTTAACATAAATTGTTTTATTTTCTTAATTTCTGGAAAAAACTCATATTTCTGGTTTGTTTTCACTGAGGGCCTCCTGTCCGTTTTTTCCCTTCTACTTTATCAGAAAGGACTGAGGTCTCAAATGACAATGAGAATATCTGAGTCACTTATAGAGGGCAAGAAGAAGCATAGAAAAAAATATTTCTGGCTGGGGGCAGTGGCTCACACCTGTAATTTCAGCACTTTGGGAGACCAAAGCAGGAGGATTCCTTGAGCCCAGGATTTCAATACCAGCCTGGGCAACATAGAGACCCTGTCTCTATAAAAAATAAAAATTAGTTGGGAGTGGTGGTATGTGCCTCTGGTGCCAGCTCACTGGGAGACTGAGGTGGGAGGACCACTTGAGCCCGGGAGTTTGAGGCTGCAGTGAGCTATGACCCTATCATTGCACTCCAACCTGAGTGGCAGAGCGAGACCCTGTCTCAAAAAGAAAAAAGGAAAAACTCTTCTTTGTCTAACTCCCTGAACAGAGAGAAAAACTACCCTAGAGACAGGTCTGGAGCACTGCAGGAGAGTCAGGCACACCGGGCCCCAGGATCTCATGGATTTCATGTATAAGAATGTTCTTCCTTCCTGCTTTCTTGAGGGATCATGCCAGTATCTTCAAAGTCTAAGATGCTAGGAAATCATGGGCAGTGGATTGAAATAGAGGGCATATGCCTTACATAAAGACATCTAAACTCTCATGGTAACAAACTGTGCTGGCTAAAGGAAAAACTACTGTCATTCAGTCCACGAGTTTGCAACTCCTGGTTTATCATAATTATAGTGATATTCCTTTAAACTAAACATTTGGATGGAATCTTTTTCCGCCTATAGAAAGAGAAATCACCCTTATAACAGTGGTTTTAAAACTGTAGTTCACACAAGAATCCTATGGTGAGCTTGTTACCACTCTGGGTTCCTGGGCAGCACCTCACAAGATTTCCTGGTCTGCAAATCTGGGATAAACATCTTTGAGACAGGTGGCCCAGGCTTCCACAAGTGCTGCAGGGATTTGGATTCATTCCAACCAGTTAACACTCAGAGGGTGTTAATCCAGTTCGGAGAAACTTCAAGAAATCAATCTCACATGATGTAGAAAGATTCAATCTGTAAATCATCATAGCTCTTCTTTCCAAAGTCTTTTATAATTGAGTTTGAAGCAGAGTACAAGCAAATATCTCATTTGTATGATCCATCAAAGGTCAATTTTTTTTCATTAAGATAGCAAAGAGGTTTGTTGTTGTGTTTGTTGGTTTGTTGTTGTTGTTGTTTGAGACAGAGTCTCACTCTGTCGCCAGGCTGGAGTGCAGTGGTGCAATCTCGACTCACTGCAACCTCCGCCTCCTGGGTTCAAGAGATTCTCCTGCTTCAGCCTCCCAAATAGCTGGGACTATGGGCACGTGCCACCATGCCCAGCTGATTTTTGTATTTTTAGTAGAGAAGGGGTTTCACCATGTTGGCCAAGATGGTCTCGATCTCTTGACCTCGTGATCCACCTGCCTTGGCCCCCCAAAGTGCTGGGATTACAGGCGTGAGCCACCACGCCTGGCAGCAAAGAAATTTTTAAAAGCCTGACTTTGGGCATGAGCGACACTAGGGATTGAATCTCATATTCTGCTATTGACGGGGATGAACTTGGCAGTTTGGTTCACTCTCAAGCCTCAGCTCAGCCATGGATAAAATGGAGATAAGAAAAGAAATGACCACACGATGTGGTTGTGAGGAATCAACGAGGCAATGTACGGAAAGTGCTTACCACTATGCGTGGCACACAGGAGTGCAGAACAAATGTGTGCGTGTGTGTTTCTGAAACGGAGCCTCACTCTGTCGCCCAGGCTGGAGTGCAGTGGCGATCTCAGCTCACTGCAAGCTCTGCCTCCCGGGTTCACACTATTCTCCTGCCTCAGCCTCCCGAGTAGCTGGGACTACAGGCGCCCGCCACCATGCCTGGC
>NW_016824749.1:3918653-3941442 GCF_001698545.2 Rhinopithecus bieti | reverse complement strand
TTTTGTATTTTTAGTAGAGACAGGGTTTCACCGTGTTAGCCAGGATGGTCTGCATCTCCTGACCTCGTGATCCACCCACCTTGACCTCCCAAAGTGCTGGGTTGTGTGTTATTTTTGTCACTATTTTTCTACAAGATTAGAACATGATGCTAAAAACATATGAAACTGGTAATTCTGCACTTGTTTTCAGGGATGTTTTAAACAGTCACCTCCTCATCCCCCAAACATAAGAAAACCCCACAGAATTATAGTTTTTGTTATTTTATGTTAGTGAATAAAACTTGTATCTGTACTCTAACACTAGGATAGAGTTTTAAATTGGGGGATTTTAAATCCTTTCAGCTTTCTCTGTTTTGATAAAATATTTCTCCTTATCACTATCGTATGCTATTCTGAAGGTATAACTCATGCAATATGATCTTTCCCCTCCTCCAATGCGATCCACTTGTTTCCAAGCAATGAAAAATCATAGTTTCTATATTCTTCTTATAAAATAAAAAGAGGCAGAATTCTGTGATGGAAAAAGTAATAATGACATGTATATGAATTCCGTGGATTTTTACTTCTCCCTTAATTAATGCATCAATGCCACATATTTTTACAAAATACTAAGTGCCTGTGAAATGTCCCTCTAAAAACTCAATGCATTGATATACCTACCCTATTGAAATGGATAATTTCATTAATAGTATGTTAGAGAATGCTGATTAAATGAAGAATGCTGATTAAATGAAAAATGCTGATTAAATTCTTTGATCATATCAAAGAATTTATCATTATGATTCATCATTTTTATGTTAAACAGAGAAGGAAAAAGGAGGCAAGACAATAAGGAAGGTATGGGGGAAAATGGGAAGGAAGAGGAGAATCCATCTACCAGCCAATGTTCATTGACCAACTACTATACACTCATGATTCAGGAGCCCAGGAGAAAAGTTATACCTTGGAAAAGCTTATGGTCTAATTATCAAAAAAACTCTTTTACTGCTAGAGAAAAAAATATTCATGACACTTGTTAAGGACACGCAGACTTTATGAGTGGGGATGCCACAAGGAGGTTTGTAGTAGGGAAGGGTGACTGAGCTCAACTCCAACTACAAGGACGAGTGGAGACTGATGGCCAAGCAGGCTGGGGATGAGCGGATGGAAAATTACTAAGTGGGAACATCAAGGCTGGGGGTTGTTGCTAGGCTGACTCAAAAATATTCTTGCTGAAGGCAGGCCAGGGTGATAAGATATCAAGGCTAGGGGATGAGGCATTTGATCAGGTACTAAGAGGGATCAGATACTAAGTGTAGGCGACTTTCACTAAACTGACGCAGCAGGATTCTTGCTGAAATTAGACTAAATGGGCCTTATATACACACATACACACACTATATATATACACAATTATATATATTTATATATGAATTAATATATATTATATATTATATAAAAATATATATAAATATAAATAATTTATATATAGTGTGTGTGTTTATTATATATTTATTTTATATATGTGTTTATTATATACACATAATAGACACACACCTTGGTAAACCACTTAGAGGATGGGTCCCCAAGATCATGAGGAACGAGCTGACTCAGAAGCAACTGCACAGCGATGCCTGCGGGATGAAGAGGCATTTGTCAGAGGGGCAGCTAAGAAGGTGGCAGTGGAGGGAAAAAAGGATGGATCCCCGGAGAATCTGAAGAAATCTTGCAACGGACAGTGGAGGGTAGAGAGCAGGGTGTTAAGTCACCTTTTAATAAGCACACGTGGTTTTGACATGCCCGCGGCTGCCCGTCTGCAAGCAGAAATGGCTGTGATTTGATGACAGTCTTACTGCTGGATGGCAAGGATGATTCTTTGGCCAGACAATACCGTTATCATTAACAACAACAACAACAAAATCCCCACACAGTAAGTACTGGGCTGGCTGAAAACAGACCTATACCAAATCAACACCTCACCATTAAGGAGCTAAGCCTACCGCACGGCATTTTCTCTTTAGCCAGAGTCACGTTTTTATGAGAAAATACGAAGAGAACAGAGAGTTGCCAGAATGCAGTGTCACTGCATTGCAGGGCTATATTTGTTGGCAAGCATCTGAGACCAGCCTCTGCAAACTGCTGTAGGCAGGGCCTGGCCTAAAGCGGATAGCGCCCCCCTGGGGCTCGGTTGCCCTTGCCACACCATGATCCTTCTCTGTGACTTAGGATCATAGAGAAAACACAGCTTTTCCTAGCAGTTAACAAACAGTTTCTCTGGACTTTTATCTTTCATGATAAATGCAGATGTTTAAGGATCACTTTGTCAGTTATCCTTCTATAATGTTTTCATTTCTCAATAATCAACTACTTGATACTCACGAGAAAAGCAGAATTCTTCTTAAACCTCTGGTTCAAAACGCTTCTCCTAAAAATGCCTTCCTCTGCTGAGAAAGTGTTTCACATCATTACAACATGGAGAAAACATGCAGATCCCAGGCAGTCCAGGCTATGATGAGTATCTTCAGCGTTTCAGAAAGACAAACTTGATTCCACATCACTGTGACTCCTAATGACCAGTTTTCTCAAGGGAGGTCTGAGTCACCGTCCCAGCAGTGTCTCCAAAGGCAGCACGGTGCTCATGGATAATTATATTTTCGTGCGTTGGTAAAAACACAATCCACCTAGTGATCTTATGTCTACTTGAACATTACAGCAGTTCTAGAGTATGACTGTAGAATTATCATGAACTGCGGTATTTTGCAGTAACCATTAAAGTACAGCAGTGTTTGAATCATCTTGTGGGTCTATTCGTCTGCTTGGGCTGTGATAACAAAGTACCACAGACAGGATGGCTTAAACAACAGAAATGTATTATCATCTCACAGTTCTGGAGGCTGGAAGTCTGAGATCAAGGTTACAGCCGGCTGGTTCCTTCTGAGGCTGTGGGGGAGAGTCTGTTGCCTGCCTCTCCCCTTGCTGGCGTCTTCGGCTTCCTTGGCTTGTAGACGCATCACCTGGATCCCTGCCTTCGCCTTTGCATGGTATTCCCCTTGTGTGTGTGTGTCCGTGTTCAAATTTCCCCTTTTTATAAATAAGGACACCACTTATATTGGATTAAATGCCCACCCTACTCCAAAATGACCTCATCTTAACTAATCAGTTAATTTACCAGCCACTCATTTCCCATAAAATGTCGTATTCTTAGGCACTGGAGGTTAAGACTTCAAAATATGAATTGAAAGGAAACAGAACTTAGCCAACATCAGTGGCATTTCAGGGAAAGTAGGCCACCTGAAATGAAGACCCTTCTTGACAAGATTACAAAGCTTAGGGATATAAATTGACCTCCAACCAGCTTTAAAGTCTCTCTATAGCTGGCCTGCTAAGCTGCACACTTTCCAGAGACTGTGGTTTTGTTCTCAATTAAAGTCTTTCCTTCAAAGCATTTTTCCCCATAGGAAAAAATAAAATCTTTAAGGAAGACACATCCGCCAATTTTTCCCAGCAGGTTTCACTGAAAGCCCCTCTCTGGTTGGCACTTTTGCTGACTGATTTCTCTTTTAACCCTCCTGTCTTTTCCCGCATGCCCTTGTTGGATATTATAGCAACTCGTACACTGTTTGAATAAGAATCTAGAGGACAAGAGCCTTTCCTGCTTTCATTCATTTATTCATTCCACAGATGATTTTCAGAACCGCTCTTAATGGTGTGACCTCTGTAAGCTCTTCGGCATAAAACATGAATAAGACACTGTTCCTGCCATGCAAAGGCTTGCACTCTACCAGTAAAACGGGATGAAGACACTCTTCTAGAATAAAGGCATCCAATTTGCTTTTGTTTAGAAAACTCTCACCCTTCCACAAAGCAATATGAGATTTTACATAGTAAAGAAAAAAAATTTTTTTTAGTCAAGCATGGTGGCTCACGCCTATAATCGCAGCACTTTGGGAGGCCGAGGCAGGTGGATCACCTGAGGTCAGGAGTTCGAGAACAGCCTGGCCAACACGGCTAAACCTCGGCTCTACTAAAAATACAAAAAAAAAAAAAAAAAAAAAAATTAGCCAGACGTGGTGGCAGGCCCCTGTAATTCCAGCTACTTGGGAGGTTGAGGCAAGAAAATCATTTGAACCCAGGAGGTGGAGGTTGTAGTGAACTGAGGTTGCACCACTGCACTACAGCCTGGGTGACAGTGAGACTCCATCTCAAAAAAAAATTTTTAAGAGAGAAATCAAGGCAGTTGTTGACATTCAACTCTAATCAGATACTCAAGACTAGGTCTATCTTTCTAAACATTGTTCTGTCCCCCACTTCCTCCCCGGCCCCCAGTGCATCCCTAGACTCCTCAAGGAGAAGAGGCTTGATCATGGCTCTTCAGGATAGTTTGTTACTGAGTCAGGTCGCTTCTCCATCATTTGCACTTTAGGTATTTTGGGTGGTGCTTTCTATGTATGAACTATGTTCTGTCTTTCTATCCCAAGTCAAATCATTACAGATATCAAAATCCGCCAACAACCAAGGCTAATGGAGCTCTTTCCCTAATTCTTAAGAAAAATCCAAAGAAACACAGTTCATACCCACAAATCAATGGGCAGTGTATCAGTTAGTAAAACCCAAGCCAAATGCAGTAACTGAGAAGCTTCTCTGGTCTTAAAGGCACAAGGGGTTCAATCCCAAGTATCTACTATTTCCACAAACTTCTGTCCCACCATAAAGGGGCTGAGTCTCTGCTGTCAATACAACATTTTAAATTTATTATTTTGTGCTTAAACATTACTTATCTATAACAAGAAACTCAAAACTAAGCCATGGGAGATAATACGTTTAACAGACTCGACTTTTGCATCAGTTTTCTTTGCCCCCATAAGCTTGTTGAGATATAAAGCAAGATAATGGCAAACACATAAATGTCTCTCACTATGTCCCAGCACTACCCCAAGTGCTATGGCAATATTAAGATATTAGGTCATCAGAACAAACCCCACCAAAAGGCCAGCATTTTACCATGAGTAGCCTTTGTTAGTACCCAAGAAGTAGTTCTTTAGACATACCAACTTTAACTGCAGCATTGATAGGGTTAATTATCACCAATTTGAAGCTGTCCAGTTAAAACCTAGAATGGTGGGCTGTTTTTGAGACATGTATATAGGTGGAAAACATGCTTTATTATCCACAGAGACACCAATAATCAATCGGAGACATAGTTGGTAACGCCTAGCATCATGGGAGAATGTGGAAAAGAGACATAGGCTATCTTTGAATATTAAGTGGGAGAGTAGTGTACAGGTACGTTTTCTTTTTCTTTGTGACAGAGTCTCACTGTCACCCAGGCTGGAGTGCAGTGATATGATCTCGGCTCACTGCAGCTTCTTCCTCCCTGGCTCAAGTGATTCTCCTGCCTCAGCCTCCCGAGAAGTTGGGATTACAGGCGTGCACCACCACGCCTGGTTAAGTTTTGTATTTTTTGTAAAGACGAGGTTTCACCATGTTGCATGTTGGAAAGGCTGGTCCTGAACTCCTGAGCTCAAGTGATTTGCCCAGTTCGGCCTCCCAAACTACTGAGATGACAGGCGTGAGCCATCGCATCTGGCCAATGGTAAGTTTTCAATAAGGAGACTTGTGCTGTTCAAACTTAGTCCCAAATTTAGTTGTACCAAGAGAAGTAAACATAAAGCCTTCACAAGAAAAGCACCAAGGTACGTGGTTTATCCTGGCTCTGGTTGGCTCCAGTTTCACCCACCCTCCATCCCTGCAACAAACATTTATTGAGGGCCAACTGAGAGTGGGCAGTATCCTCGGTTCCAAAACTACAAAGGCTGGATGCAGTTGCACATAGGCAATGGGTACTTAAACCATCAATGACACAAAGTTATAAAGTAGGTAGTAGGGATGGAAACTCATAAAGGTGATATTTAGGAGAAGGAGGTGGTGGGAAGCTTTCAAGACAGAGAATTGAATGTTCACAAGTGTGATATATTCAGAAATTAATGTTTAAAGTAAATTTCCTCAAATCTCATCTAAATTTTCATTGTGAATTCTTCAAGCTGCCCCTTGCCACCATTGATAATAGGGTGATGACTTTAAATCCCGTATTTCTAATCTGTGCCAATTTTCAGTATTCTCTTCATCAAGTCACATATCCCAATTTTAGGGCTAGAAAACATGGTCATCATGGTGATTAGAAATGCAATTTACAGAAGATTTCCCTTTCTCTCTGTTTCCCAGACTGCTCAAGAGTCTCCCTTCCTCTCCCACACCCAGCTTCTGCTCTCACTACCAACAGCATAGCACACGCAGCATGGCATGGCGTGGCACAGCATGGCACCGGCTGTCAATTTCACTAAAGGTGGAAATTCCTCAAGAATGTCTAATTAGAATGTTTTGAAAAATAAATTCAGCTTCTTAGAGAGTAAGAGGACTACTTCTAAAAGATTACATAGCACAGTTATTTTCATTCTAAATGTAATTGAAATACCACTCAAAATTGTCTTCTTGAATGACAAGTCATTCTATTTCAACATGACATTGATTGATTTTAATTATGACATGGTTTCCTGTCAGCCTGGTGCTTGAACCCAACTTTAAGGAAAACTCATTTGTCTTGTGCTTGTGCCAGAGTGAGTGAGAGATTTACGAGAATTGGATGAGCGTGTTTCCCAAAGCTTTGAGAAACATATGTGACCTTTTGAAAAGTATATCAAGTTCTGCACTGTACTAGCAGTCTCACCGTGGGTGAGGTAATTTCTTGAAACTTCTGTTTATTTACTCTTACAATGAGATAGGTTCAATTTTTTTTTAACAGAGCTACTGTAAGGGTTAAATGAAACAGCTGCTTGGCCATGTATCTGAATCCAAGTTTTTTGCTCTTTACGGACACCACAGTACCTCAGTCTTAAGGTTGATGGGCACTAAAGTGCTTAACTTCAGAAGTGGAGAACTCCATATTCCTGAGCACAGGAACAAGTGCACTAAATCCTTCATCACACAGTACCTCTAGGTCTGTCCTCCTACCCCAAAGTGCTGAAAGATGCATTTAGCAGGACTCTACATCTTTGGTTAAGTCCTCCTACAGGCTCCTGATTCGAGAGCTCACCAAGTGATGCCTCATTAAAACCACTTTATTTCAGCTGGAAGTGGAGGGGAGGGGGAATGAGGAATGAGGGAGCAATGAACACAATATGATGTGGAGAGGGATGCTTCCTCAGCAGGGACCGGCATCCAGCCCCACAGGTGCTGTGCTGTGGAGTCAGCTCCAGCATCTACTCCTTTCTGTGCCAGGTAAGTGGAGAATTACACATCTCTTCAGAGTTGGAATATCTTCTTCTCTCTGCCCCTTCAAACTCAGTGTCATCTTTGTAAAAAGCATGCTCACACCATTACTCCTGTTCAGAGACTGTCAGTGGCTGCCCACCTCCTAGGTTTTAGAGAAATCGTTCTTTTTTTTCTTTTTTTTTTTCTTTTTTTTTTTGAGATAGGGTCTCGCTCTGTCACCCAGGCTAGAATGCAGTGGCACGATCTTGGCTCACTGCAACCCTCACCTCCCAGTTCAAGTGATTCTCCTGTGACTAGCTGGGACTACAGGCACCCGCCACCATGTCCAGCTAATTTTTGTATTTTTAGTAGAGACGAGGTTTCACCAGGTTGGCCAGGCTGGTCTTGAACTCCTGACCTCAGGTGATTCACCCGCCTCGGCCTCCCAAAGTGCTGGGATTATAGGTGTGAGCCACTGCACCCGACAAAGAAATCATTCTTAACATTATGTAGTTCAGATATTCTTTTGATAATCCTCTCTCCCAGAAAATGTAGACACACACACACCCCCTTTTATTCTAGTTCCATGCTCTAAAACTTGTCCACAAACTCCAGATTGAACAACTTGCTCAAAAAGATCAGAATTCAGACTTCTTGTCCTGCATGTCAAAGATCTCTATAATCTCACCATTCATCACCAATGACTTGACCATTTCTGAAATCTCAGTGGAAAGCATCCACTCTGATAATTATCTCTGATCATTCCAGGCAACTTCTCCTGCTGTCTACGCTCTGGTTACGTTCCACCTCCCTGAGAACCCCAGTGCACCAACCCTACGAGTTTCCCACCGGTCAGCACTGCTCCCTACAGGCTGCTTTCCTCCCCAGCAGCCTGGAGGCCAGAACCACCAGTGCAAATGTCCCTTTGTATTCTGCCCTCATCCCCTCCTCCTCTGTTCTCCCACTGTACACGTGCCTGGCAATACACCAGTCTGGACATTCAACCCCGTAACTACATTATGTCTGCTTCAAAGCATGAAAGCAACAAAGAAAAGCATGCAAATGTGCTCATGAGTCTCACTTTAAATATATCACTACACAGTTCCATCAATATTTAAAACTGCCTGCTGATTCTAACAGATTTCCCGGTAAATATTCTTGTTCACTCTCCTAAAGGAATACTCAATGCCTTTTTATCTTTTGTTCAGTCCTTTAACCTCTGCGGTCTGGCCATATGTTGATGGTCTTGCTTTGAACTTTAAGAAAACAGAAGTATTGTGACACAAATTACTTTATTTTCCACCCCAAATGCACCATTTTACTTAAATTTCTCTCCTCTCTCATTTTATTGAACTGTCCATCCTTCTCTCATCAGACAAACTGACCCACTGTCAACAGCGTATTTTACCTCTTCCATTCCTCAACAAATTCTTCCAAGCAATCATTCCTAATATCCCGCTGGATCATCAGTTTCCTTCTCTTCATTGGAATAGTTCCATCGGCATTCACATACGCTGTAATACTTCCACCTTAACCAGAAAGCTGTGTGTTCTCTGGTCCACATTCCTCTCTGAGTGCTGCTCTATTTCTCCCTTCCCCTTCCCAGGCACAGTTCTCCAAAGAGGTATCTGCACTTCCTGTCTCAACTTTCTTAATGCCCACCCACTGTCTCCAGAATGAACTCCAGCGAGCCCTTCATCCCCATGCCCCCAGTGAAACCGTTCTCATCATAGTCACCAACGCTGTCCACCTTGTCAAATCCCAACATCTATCAGAGTTCTCTTCGTACTTGACCTCTTGGTAGCATTTGACCCAGATGAGCCACACCCTCTAGAAGCATTTCTTTTCTTTTCTTCTCTTCTAAGACACCACACACCCTCTGGGCTGATCGACATCACCGGCCATTTCTGTTTTCTCCACCTCTTCAGAGAATGTAGACACGCTTCAGGACTGGTCCCTGGCCTTCCCACCTCACCCTCCTGTCTCCTTTGGTGATCTCAGAAGGTTCCATGGTTTAAGTGCTGTCTAAACACTGATAGCTCCCAAACATTATCTATCTCCAGGACCAACCTTTCACTTGATCTCCAAACTAGTCAACTGCCCACTTACCACTTGCAGGAGGCAAATGGCACACGGCCTAGACAGAATTACTGACTATTAAACTCCTTCCTCATAAACGTGCTCTTCCCTTTCTACCTTTATTCCCCATGCATGAAGAACCATTCTACATGTTCTTCAACCATCATACATTGCAATCCTATTGCAGCTCACCACCTCCCCAGCCATGGCCTCTGACTGCTCCTATGCAAGCCCCCTCATCTCTCACTGGACTTGCATTCCCCTCCTCACCAGCTTTCCTGCTTTATCATTCTCTGGCTTAATACCCTCTAATAGCTTCTCAGCATATAAAGAATAAAATCCAAACTGACTGCCACAGTCTTCACTGCCCTTCAGACACTGACCCCGCCTACTTCTTTCACATAATCTTACTCTTCACCCAAGCTGGCCACACCAACTTGTTCCAGCCTAGGGACTTTTTTTTTTTTTTTTTTTTTGAGACGGAGTCTCGCTCTGTCGCCCAGGCTGGAGTGCAGTGGCGCGATCTCCGCTCACTGCAAGCTCCACCGCCTCCGGGGTTCATGCCATTCTCCTGCCTCAGCCTCCCTAGAAGCCGGGACTACAGGCGCCCACCACCACGCCCGGCTAACTTTTTTGTATTTTTAGTAGAGACAGGGTTTCACTGTGTTCGCCAGGATGGTCTCGATCTCCTGACCTCGTGATCTGCCTACCTCGGCCTCCCAAAGTGCTGGGATTACAGGCATGACAGCCTAGGGACTTTTATCTTTGCTGTCACCTCTACAGAACAGTCTCCCCCAGGTTTTCTCATGGCTGCAAAAGGTGTGCAAAACGTCATTCGGAAGTCTGTTTCTGTTTTTCTTTGAGGAGTCCTATACTGCCCTATCTAAAATGTTGCACTCTTTATTCTCTAACCCAGTTTTTAATCAGGAGAGACTTTTGCCTCCCTGGGGGGATTTAGCAATGGCTAGAGACATTTTTGGTGGTCGTTACTGGGAGTTGCTACTGGCATCTAGTGAGTAGAGGCTAGGGATGCTACAATGCACTGGACGGCTGCCCACAAAAAAGAATTTCAGGCCCCCACAAATGTCAGTAGAATTAAGGTTGAAAAACCATGCCATGCATCTACTTCATTATTATCACAACACTTATCTGCATAATAATAATAATAATAATAATAATTAACATGTATTTCAGACTTACCAGGTGCCGGACACCATTCTAAAGTTTTACATTTATTTCCTCTTTAATCCTCATCTGCCAGCCATATAAAATGGGTCCCATTATTACACAGATGAGACACTAAGGCAGGAAAAAGTTAACTATCTTGCTCCAGATCAAGTTGGAGAGCTGGAATTTGAATGTAGATGGTCTGGCTCTAAAGCCTTTACCTTTAACCATTGCATTAGAGGGCTACGAGGTTACATTTTTTTCCTATAATTTATTACCTGTCTTTTCCCACTAATATGCTATCTCCATGAGAACATGGAAATAATATACTTGTTTATCTCTGGATCTTCTCTGTCTAGACATATAGGAGGCCCTCAAAAATCTTGAACAAATGAAGAGTTCTGCATACCTTTCCAAGCATTGCTTCTTGTAATCTTCTCCCACAAAGCTCACTTCCCTGAAAATGACCTGCTTTCTATCCTGGAGACAGTCCAGGCTTACTTTCCCTCTGATTCAGCCCACGCTGTCTCAGGTCTGGTTTTTCCTCCTCACTCCTGTCCCCAACACGAATATGATTGCACCCATTTCTCCAGCCCCACCTCCCATCTTACATAACACATTTCAGACCCATGGATCCACAGAGTCATTTTGGCGGAAAGAACGTTAGATATTATAACTTTCAGATTATTTATTTTACATGTAAGAAAAACAAGACTTGGATGGCTGGGCCCGGTGGCTCACACCTGTAATCCCAGCAGTTTGGGAGGCCAAGGCAGGCAGATTATCTGAGGTGAGGAACTCGAGACCAGCCTGGCCAACACGGTGAAACCCCATCTCTACTAAAAATACAAAAATTAGCCAGGTGTGGTTGTGCGTGACTGTAATCCCAGCAATTCGGGAGTCTGAGGCGGGAGAATCGCTTGAACCCAGGAGGCAGAAGTTGCAGTAAGCTGAGATCACACCACCGCACTCCAGCCTGGGGAGCAGAGCAAGACTCCATCTCAAAAACAAAACAAAACAAAACAAAACAAAAAAAACACTAAGACTTGGAGAAACTAAGCAAGATACTGACGAAAATTCCAGTTTTTCTTCCTTGTGTTTGGAATTTCCATGTAGCTCTGAAATGCTGCTGGGAGGAAAGAATTTGTAGAAGCTCTTAGGACAACAAGCCCCCCATAGCCCACTTAGCAAAGCACTTTTTATTTATCTGACTACATTTCCCTAGGTTCATATTTTCTTTTCTTTCCTTTTTATTTTTATTTTTATTTTTTGAGATGGAGTCCCGCTTTGTCACCCAGGCTGGAGTGCAGTGGTGCGATCTTGGCTCACCGCAACCTCTGCCTCCCGGGTTCAAGTGATTCTCCTGCCTCAGCCTCCTGAGTAAGCTGGGATTACAGGCGCCCACCACCACGCCTAGTTAATTTTTGTATTTTTAGTAGAGACGGGGTTTAACCATGTTGGTCAGGCTCATCTCGATCTCCTGACCTTGTGATCCGCCTGCCTCGGCCTCCCAAAGTGCTGGGATTACAGGTGTGAACCGCCGCGCCTGGCCCCATATTTTCTTTACTCTTGTCCCTCGGTACAATGTGTCCCCATGCTCTTATTAGAACAATTTCCACCTTTGCCCCTTATTTTATCCCCACCCCAAAATCAGAACTATGATTCTTGCCTTTAAGGAATTCACAAGGTAGATAGGGAAAGAGATCATGTATGTCTTATCTTAGATCTTCCATTACTTTGCAGACTGGTTCATAATCTGATAGAATTACTGGAAAAACAAGTGATAGCTTTCTCTCCAACTTGTTCTACTTGTTTCTGAGAGTAACAGAAAAAATGTGGTTTACACCCAGATGATGAACTGACAGTTGTACATTTAATAATTAGGACACAAGAAAATAAATTCCACAGATAATCTGTTTGACATCATCTATTTTTTCTTTAATGTAGGTGGTTTAATGCAACAATAACTTTTAGAAGGCTTATGACATTTTTCCTGATGAAACAATTTGGATTAATGGTACTTCTAGGAGAAATCATTTCCTCATAGATCACCTTCAAACACATTCAGAAAAGAGATATTCAGGAAAGATCCCTTGGGTTGCTTAAGGCCATTTCAACCTACAATCCTAGTAGTTATTGACGAATAGGATATTCCACATAGTAACAAATTACCACCCCTCAGATTACCTAATGATTGCAAAAGGGAAAACCTTTCTTTTTGGAAAGATCTGGCAGTCACCACCTTAACTAAAAAATCAACTGCAGCATCACTGAATTCTGACGTCATGAAATTGTGTGCCTCCAGGGGTGATGCCAGAGAAACATCATCTAGGACATATTCTTGCCAAAAACATACAAATCGTACCTGCTCAAGCTGTAAGAAGTAATTTCTAGTTAATAGGAACCAAAGGGACCATCATTTCAATAAAGCAATCACACAAATCCTCATTGTGGGACATTTTACAAGACAATTGGCCTGTTCGCTTCACAAAGTCAATGTCATAGGGAAAAATAGCAGAGGGAATATATTAGATCAATAGAGATGGAATTCCTGAGCCTCCAGTATAACCTGGTTGAAGAACAAAAGAATAAAATAATTTAAAAGGAACAATTGAAAAAGACTAAAAGTGAAATGGATGTTAGATTGTATTAGAAAACTATTAATTTTCTTAGTTGTATTATAAAATTGAGGCCATGTAACATAATGCCCTTCCTCTTGGGGTCTCCTGTTTCTAGGAGTGAAGTGCATCACGATGCGTGCAATTTATTTTCAAATGCTTCTTCAAAACACATGCCCGTGAGGACCTAGCAGTACGGCAACGCGTTAATAATTAAATCCAGCTAGTGGGTATTTGATGTACTATTCTTTCAATCATTGTGTTTGTTTAAATGTTGAATGTAAAAATGTTGAAATGAAGCTAATGGTAGTGCTTCAGAAAATTACTCAGCAAAGCTATGTCCTACTTACATTTGTCATTCTGCACTCCTTATTGGGAGCTATTACATTTGTCATTCTGCACTCCTTATTGGGAACTATTTTATGAAACCTCCTGTAATAAAACTGATCGTACATGCGCCACGCAGGAAGGCCCTCATGTGGAGAGCCAAACGCTTACATAGCCAACTACTTTTTCTTAAATCTTCTGCAAATTCTAAGTGACTGGCAAGAAATGTTTTTGGGCCCCCAAATAGAGATGAGAAGCACCCAGTTAAAGCCACTGTGTGGCCACTAGCCTGGGCCTAGTTTCCAAATTGACACTTGCATTGACATCAATGTGATGTCAGCCACATCACTTAAATGCTTACACAGATTGAGTCTCAATGTCATTTCATTTCCAGAGATTCAATTCTAACAAATGAGACCAGATATGAATTTATACAATATAGTCAATCTAGAGACTATAAAGACACAACACATCTAAAATTTGGATCTGAAATGCATAGTGCAGAAATCACACAGCGCTTTTGATGCATTGACACTTTTCAAACTATAGAGAAGCTGAAATGTGGCACCAAGTCATTATAAATATTTAACAGGAAAATGCTGGCATAACTAAAAGAGTTCAGAAACATAGATATATCCGTGAAGCTTCATTGCAGATACTCATGAGACAAGCGCATCAAGTGACTTTACATCCTGGAAAATGAAGATGAGTATGAAGAAATATGATACTGTGAAAGTCATTTGTGGGACACTCCGTATTATGGTGTGTCTCACAATCATAAAACAATGGGCTTTTCCCTTCAATCCCATGGCACAGGTAAGTGCAAGATTAGTATCACCACCCACAGCTGAAACATTTGGTGTCAAACCCCTGTTACAAAATCACCCTGTCACTGAATTTCTCCAATGCAACAGCCAACAATTGATAGGAGAAAGAACCCTAATACCAAGGCTTTCAAGGGCGCTCCAAACATAAAATGGTGAGTGCTCTAGGACATTTTGGGGCTTATGAATCACACTACGCAACGTGTTCATATGTGCCAATGCCCACCACGTTTTAGTCAAAAGCTGGTGTTGATTTGGAGACGGGCCCGGAACATTAAGTAGAACATAAACCATCAGCAGTTACTAAGCTAAATGCATTGTGGTAGCTGGGAGGTTTAGTCCACCTATTTGATTCTGTCAACTTGTTGATACAGTAACCATTGTAATGACAAGTTGACCATTTTGAGTTCATGAACCCCATCAGCTCTCTCCTGAGAGAATAATATTGAATAAATGAGGAAACAAAGCCAAAAAATTGGACAGAATTATCAACATATAAAAGGTATAATATATGACTTAGCAAATTTTTTAGCTATGTTTTCAAATTTTTGACTGAGGTTAGGTCAAGGGGAAGCACAGTTAATGGGCAACATTTCACAACAAGAATGAAAATGATGATGATTCAGATTCCAAGTTATGTCCTGATCATTGGGCAATTTTGGTAAATCTTTAGGAAGAAAACTGGATTTCCTCTACACATCCTCTTCTAGTGTTCCACTGATTATATTCCTATAGGAAATATATGTTCTTTGCCATTTTCATTTTAGGAATTCTTGTTTTTGTCATTATTCACTCAACAAACATTTCTTGAGAATCAGGCAAACATAAATGAAAAATGGTTGATGTGTTAGAAACACAAGCAGGTGTGAATGAGCGGAGAGGACAGATATCTGATCCATGCTGGCTGAGCGTGTGAGCAGGCGCTTGCTGTGAGATGTGCCACGCGCCTGGAAATGGAGGCCTTCGGGCCGGAGTAAAAAGTGACTGATGGGATGGAGGGGTAGGGAATGATGTTCCAGGAAGCAGCAGCAGCAGTCAGAAAGGCAAGGGTGATGGAGAAACACCACGTGTTTGGCAGCTACACGGCAATGGGGCAGAGGCTGTTGGGAGCTTGCAGGTTGAGAGATGGTCAAGACTTTGTAATCCATGAGCAAAGCTGGACCTTCTTCTGAGAACAAAGAGCTATCTTTAAAAAGTTTAAGAAAGTTACTCACATGAGGAAGTGATCCTTTTGGGGTTGATGAGTGTGATGATTGTGTTTCTATGCACATGTCTGACATGTGCCTCCCTCAGACCTTGTTACCACATCTGTACAGCACCCATAGGATGTGGGAAAGAAAAAAAGGGAAAAACAAGAAGAAAAGGAAAAAGAGAACATAAGTAAATGTGTGTTTTTGAAAGCCAACTCTGTCAAGTATGTAGAAGTTGGAGGAGGCGGGCCTAGAAGTCTGTCACAAGGTTATTGTCATAATTGGAACCAAAAAAAATGTGAGTGTGAGTGAAGGCAATGGTGAGAACAGAAGAAACAGGAATGGGTTGGAAAAAGCAACAGGCTTACAAATATGTTTTGTAAGGTTAGCATCTGAAAGAATCTGAAAATGGATGAAGCTTATAACTAGAGATGAGGGTTAGACATAGACATGAATTCCAGAAAAATCAATGTATGATACTTCTTGCCCATTTTTGCCTCCAAATATATTTTCTTTGTAGTGTTCTAATCAAAACATCAGCAAAGGAAATACAAAGTCAATTAAACAAACAAACAAGCAAACATCCTTCCATCTCCTCATCCACCCTACTTCTCCTCTAAATGATGAACTCATTCTTTTCAAAATATAGCAATGAAATAAATTCAACACTTAATGTACATCTGAACCTAATTTTGTAAATAGAACATATTTTACAGCACATATCTTTCAATTAAAGTGCCAAATAAGACAATAAAACCTTCAGTTGGCTTTTTATTTCATTGAACAGATAAACATGCTTAATTCAATTAAATAAAATGCAAAATTATGACCTGTCAGATTGCTCTCTGATTCCAGAAACTGTCTTTCATCCATGACTATGTGTGCTAGGGTCATACAACCAAACCTCTCCCTGGGTGTACCCCCACAGATGGGTACCTGACCCATGACTTGGTGCTGTCACCTCCTCCCATCAATTTCTACTCCATTCCCCAACAATTACATATCCAGGGTAAAATGGAGTCAAGGGAAAAAGGAGGATTTTTGTCTCCACAGTTCACAGCCCTGGCATTTATAGCTTTTCCCCTTTCAGTTTTCTTGAATTCCTTCCCCATCCTCTCCCTACCCCTCATCCAGAAAAAATGCAACCCATGCATTTGGTTAGTCTTCAGTGTCCACAGCAATCTCCCTGTCACAGTAATGGGACTCTCAGGGGATCTGCACTATAGTCAGGGAAATCTCACAATCCTCAATGAGTTTAGCAGGGAACGGAAGCCTGTTTCTTCTCATATTTTAATTTCCTGGGCTTTTCATTTCTTGATTTTCCTCTAGTGTCAAACTTTGGAGGTGATGTGAGGTCTTTTCTTCCTAGGTTAATTCACTTTTTTTTCTAAGCCCAAACCATCTCCCACAGTATCCTTAGAAGGACAGAACTGCAGAGCCATAAAGGGCAAAAGTGAGGCAAACCTGGGTTCCAACCCAACCTTCCAATTGCTACCTCTGTGGTCTTATACTAGTTCGGCTACAGTTCTATCATCTCAGCTACACAATGGGGATTACAAAAATTTTTTTTTTTTTTTTTTTTTTTTTTTTTTTTTTTTTTTCTTTTGAGATGGAGTTTTGCTCTTGTTGCCCAGGCTGGAGTGCAATGGCATGGTCTCAGCTCATTGCAACCTCTGCCTCCTGGGCTCAAGCGATTCTCCTGTCTCAGCCTCCAAATAGCTGGAATTACAGGTGCATGTCACCACACCCAGGTAATTTTTGTATTTTTAGCAGAAACGAGGTTTCACCATGTTGGCCAGGCTGGTCTCGAACTCCTGACCTCAGGTGATCTGCCTGCCTCAGCCTCCCAAAGTGCTGGGATTACAGGTGTGAGCCACTATGCCCCGCCCTCTTGAGATTTTTAAAGGAAGTTCAAATGAGTCAATTCATGTAATGTGCTTAGCATGGAACCTGGCACTAAGGAAGTGCTAATCAAATATATTATGAATGCCTCAAGAGGCTGGTTCTTTTTTTAATCCATGTTTTTTGTTGTTGTTGTTTTCCATCTAGGCTACTCTGGCTCATTTCTGTAGGAAGTGAAGCCCATTATTAGTGCAGTGCTAGACTGTTCCTTCAGAAATCCTCTGATGCAGCTTCTCTCAGTTCTTAGTTTCCTATCAGGCCATCTAGCTTACCTGAACCTCTCCAATCTGCAGCAGACCATCCTGATTTAAGCTTGGTTTGCTTTGCTTTTATTTATTTGTTTACATAGCATCTTTTCAGGCATTTCTGGGCTTTGTTATAATTCTCTTCCTAAAATATCGGCCGTCTCAGGGAACAGTTTCACCTCCCCTAATACACATTAGCCCTCCCAATTTTCTTCTATCCATCTATCTTTCTGTTCATTCATCCATTCAAGCTATGATAAGCACTGGTTTCCACACTCCAATAGTTCATAAATGTAATGGAGAAGACAATATATTGTGATTAGGAGAATAATGAATTTCAATTTCTTTCTTTTTTTTTTTTTTTTTTTTTTCTTGGAGCATAGAGTCGTTGCCCGTCCATTGCCCCAGATCTGTGTGCCAGTGGGCACAGGTCTTAGCTCACTGCCAACTCTGGCGCTCCTGGGTTCAAAGCCAACTCTCCTGCCTCAGCCCTCCAGGTAGCGTGGGTATTACACGGTGCCCTGCCGAACCACTCTCCGGATTAATTTTTGTACTTTTTCAGTAGAGACAGAAGGTTCTGCACATGTTGCCAGACTGGTGTCCGAACCCTCGAACCTCAGGGTGACTCTAACCGCACTTCGGACCTCCAAGAGTGCGTCGGCCTCCCAAAGTGCTGGGATTACAGGCGTGAGCCACTGCGCCAGGCTATGAATTTCAATATTAAATTATTATTTTTTTCTTTGTTACTTCATTTTAATTAAAACATTACATGTCTTTTCTTGTAAGGTGAAAGGTGATCAATACTGAATTAGATAAAATGTTTAAAACACCTAAAAGAGCTCCTGGCACATAGAAAGGATTATCAAATGTTTGAAGAGTTATTATAAAGAATTATCACCGAGAAGAAACAGTGCTCTTTATCTGTGTTCAATGATGCACAAGACATTTCCAGGAAATGGGAGGGGATTGAGGAGAGATGCCATACTCCATATTGAGGAAACAGCACATAGAATGGCAAACATTGAGGAATGCAGACTAAACCACACGTGATGTTTGAGAATTCCAAGTATGGCTAAAGAATACAATGGCAGGATGAAGCAGTGGGCTGGGAGGAGCAGGAGGCTGCTAAGGGAGGCAGGTGTCAGAGAATGAAAGTCTCTTTGATGGCACACCCAGTATTGAATCTGGACTGGACCTGAGCAGAAAGAACTGTTTCCAACTTTGTCAGTGTCTGCTCTGAAACAGATAGCCTCTTAGATACCTGACATTCATTATTGAAACCTCAAGCAAAATGCAACATAGATAGATACCAGTCCCACTTTATTCACAGAAAAATCAAGTCATCAACTACTAAAATGGAGCAGTCAGGATTTTAACTAAAGTCCACGTGATTGCAACCACACTTTGGAAGAGATGAGACTAAGGGGGTGGGGGGCAGAGTGAGGAGTGGCACTCTTGACATGTTTTAAGGGAAGGAATAGTGTTAAAAAATTGAATTTTAACAATCATAACTGTGCAGTAGTGTGGATAATAGATGAAAGAAGAAAGAGTCTTACAAGCAGAAAAGCCCATTAAAACCTAGAGCAGTTGTCTGGTGAGAGACGTCGGAGTCTAAACAAATACAGTATGAAATTCAAAGAAAATGCTGCATGTGAGACCTATTTGGGAAGTGTTACTGGCACCAGCATCCTCACGGTGCTCACTGACATTTCATCACGCGAAACTCAAGGAATCAAGGGTCCACCAGCTCACCATGATAACTGGAGGCCAAGAAGAAGAGGGGAAGAGAAGAACAAAGAGTTTCTGCTACAACTGGTAACTGGTCCTATGAAGAATATATTGAGGCCGGACGCGGTGGCTCATGCCTGTAGTCCCAGCACTTTGGGAGGCCAAGGTGGGCAGATCATGAGGTCCAGAGTTTGAAACCAGCCTGGCCAACATGGTGAAACCCGACTCTACTAAAAATATAAAAATTAGCTAGGTGTGGTGGCAGGCATGTGTAATCCCAGTTGCTTGGGAGGCTGAGGCAGGAGAATCGTTTGAACCTGGAAGGCGGAGGTTGCAGGGAGCCAAGATCATGCCACTGCACTCCACCCTGGGCAATGAACAAGACTCTGTCTCAAAAAAAAAAAAAAAAAAGAGAATATTTTGAGAATGAATTTTTAAAGTAACATTGGGCTACAGCTCAACACTCGAGCAATTTTTGATAGTGAATTAGGAAGTAATCCTAGACCTGATGAATACAATGGAATTAGAGGCAGATGAAGTATAAAATCTCTGAGAGGCTGCAGTCTGGGGAGAAGGTCATGGTCATGGTTTGGCCACAGTTGATGGAAGAGGAGACCAGAGAGGGTTAGAGAACCTCTATATTCTGTGCAGGTTGAGGGTTTGGAGGCAATTTTCGGAAGTTACCTCACAGAGATTCTTTATTCAAACATTTACCTAGAATTCACGTGTACTCAGGAGTGATCAATGCCCCTTCCAGGACTCCAGCAACAATTTTTTTAAATGCATATTTGGAGCCTTAATACAAGACCATGCCGGGAACAATATTTTAATATTTAACACACATTTGGACTTGTTGAGAGTCTCTGTTTTAACAATGTTGTCCTTTTTTCCTCTAACAGGCTGAATATTCCTTAGAGAGACACTTTGGAAATCACACTATGGCCTTCACGGTGGATATCTGTTCTTTTGGGGTTGGGGGAAGGAACTTGGATGTCTCTGTGAACAGAATAGGAATGGAATAGGGTTCCCAGATGGTTCCAGAGGAAGCTGAATGTTCACTGAATGAACCCCTATCAGTATTTCCCCTGTGCCACTGCTAGGAAAAATACTGACAGAGTTTAAAGCAAGGAAGGAAGGATGGAATGTAAGACGGATTGATCCACAGGTCAGAAACCCAGATGCTACCTGCAAATGATCCCTCAATGACATCATACTCAACAAAACAAGACAAATGTTTCTGGAATCCTTCCAGCGCAGAACAACTTCATTGTTTTTCATTACCTGCCTTAACAGGATTTAGAATCACACAGTCCCAGTCCCAGCTGTTAACAGGTATGTACCATCATGCTACCACTTCGGGCACATCAGGGAAAACATACACTTGGCTTCCTTTCTCAGATCATACAAGCATTTTGAAAAGACGTGAGAGGAGTTTAAGAAATTGTGGAGGGTAAAACAGGACCACACTTCTCATGTCTGACAAATGGCTGTGTTCTCTGAAGACTAGCGTGGGATCCATCACCCTGCCTCATAATAGAGGTCCTTTCTCTGGCCCAGCTCACTGCCCTGGTACTGCCGCCCTGTCATCTCTGCCCTTCATCCCTCTTAGAAACCAACCCCCACTTCCCAGTAGGTGGCAGACACTTCTGGTGTCCTTTGCACCTGTTCTCAACAGCCCTCCCTGCCATTGCACGTTCTGGATTTGGCTCCTACACTAATGAATGAGAGTAACCTGCTATTTTATCAGTGTGGACTTGTCAGACTTGCTTGGGCATAAACACAATTCCCTGGTATCAGCAGTACCATAAGGTGCCAGGATCCACTGACCTAAGTTTGCTGAGAGATGCTGAACAAAGGTACATTTTCCTAATTTGCAGATTGTATTGTGAAGTCAAATTGAGACTATTAATTTGGCCACTTTTCCCTTTGTGTAACTTAGGCAGCTTGGTAGCTCAATGTGCATGCATCAGTGAGCTTCTTGGGAAATAAATCGTGTTAGTGAGTTAAACAAATACTTATGCAATATTTTCTATGTGACAGGCATTTTGCTAGCGAGGCAATCATAAATTAGAAGACCAACTCTATTCTTTTTTTGGAAGAATTCCAATCTGGTAAAGGAAACAAACATCCCCCAAATTATAAAAAGATGGCGGAATATCAAAAGTGGCAGAAGAAAGTTAAAATAGCTGCTTCTTCTTTTTTTAGATAGAGTCTCACTCTGTCGCCAGGCTGGAGTGCAGTGGCAAGATCTCAGCTCACTGCAACCTCCACCTCCCAGGTTGAAGCCATCCTCCTGCCTCAGCCTCCTGAGTAGCTGGGATTACAGGCACATGCCACCACTTCTGGCTAATTTTTGTTGTGTTTTTAGTAGAGACAGGGTTTCACTGTGTTGGCCAGGCTGGTCTCGAACTCCTGACCTCAAGTGATAAACCAGCCTCGGCCTCCCAAAGTGCTAGGATTATAGGTGTGAGCTACCAAGTCCAGCAAAATAGCTTTTTATAGTGTCACTTCACCCCCAGGTGTTTGTATTTCAGTGGGATTAAAGGTGGTACTGAGGCCTGGGCCAGTGGGTAGAGGTCACCTGAGAACATTGGGGCCCTCCCATTGCCCATGCCTGGGCAGTGCCCTGAGTATTTGGTCCTCAAGTGGCATGCAACCCTCTCTAGATTTAATCACTCCTAAGTCCTAAAGGTGGGAGTATATGAGATTCATTTCAAGTCTGAGAAAATCAAGGCATGCAGTCCAGTTCCCTTGAATAGGGAGAGTCTGGAGAGTTGCACAAATTTGAAAATTATTCCTGCTCAGGGGCTGTATCATTCTTTGTTGAGATCAAAGTCCAGCATGTATGCAGACAGCATTAATTTTGAAGCAAGCCATTCCTCACATTATCTCCTCACATTTTGCCTTCTCCTGGCAAAAAATAAAAAATGTTGTTCTGTCCCTTACATTTGATTTCTTTTTCCTCTAGTTTATTCCCCTTCAAACCAATAAACAAATTCTTCCTACAAACAGCATGAGTCACCACTCATAGCAAACATCCTCACAGGTGGCCAAGAAAAAGAAAATGTGTGTGTGTCACGTTCCCATTAAGGTTGCAGCCTGAGCTTCGAACTTCATTTTGGCCCACAGCCCACCTGTAGGTTCCTAGTCAGCCTGGTCTCCCTGTGGGCATTTATTAAGTTACATTGGTCTCTTTAAATGTTTCTCAGGCTGGGCGCAGTGGCTCACGCCTGTAATCCCAGCACTCTTGGAGGCCGAGGCAGGTGGATCACCTGAGGTCAGGAGTTCAAGACCAGCCTGGCCAACATAGTGAAACCTCGTCTCTACTAAAAATACAAAAATCAGCCAGGTGCAGTGGCACACACCTGAATCCCAACTACTAGTGAGGCTGATGCAGGAGAATCCTTTGAACCCGGGTGGCGGAGGTTGCAGTGAGCCGAGATCGCGCCACTGCACTCCAGCCTGGGGGACAGAAAATACAA
>NW_016824749.1:3899550-3915334 GCF_001698545.2 Rhinopithecus bieti | reverse complement strand
TATATATATATATATATATACACATATGTGTGTGTGTGTGTGTGTGTATATATATATGTATGTATATACATATATATATGTATATATATATATACACACACACACATATATATATACACATATATATATATATGTTTCCCAGACTCCAATCAGCCCTTCCTCTCTCATTGGCATCATTTTGGTCCAGTATTCCCATCCTTCCTTTTGAAAAATCTCTCTTCTACTGAGCATTCCCCACCAGCCTCCATGCTCACATCCCACCAGGACACCAAGGTGGGATCATGTGTTAAAGTGCACTTCCCAAGGCTGTTTGCATTTGAATAGGCTTCAAAGAATTAAATCCAAGGCAATACCTCAAAAGGTAGAAGTCTTAATGTCAGCTGAGAGATGAAAGAGACTGGAGAGAGTGAGGACAGAGATGAAGACACTAATAAGGGCCTTTCTGTTGCTGCCTCCATAGCCAGGCCTTCTTCTCAGGAGTAATCATGTCAACTCCATCATCCCCAGTGAGGTGGGAATCGATTTTATCACACCTTTATAATTACACCCTTCTTGTATTTATGTGAACTGCTTATAATTATGTGGATTTCTTACAACTCACATAAGCCGCCCAAGTAGGGCCCATCTACCCGGTGTGGGCAGGGAGTAGGCGCAGAGCTGGGCTTTCTGCCAGGTCTGTGTGTGTCCAAGGCCAGCCTTGGTCCATTATCTCATGCCTGGAGGACATCCTCGAGGGAGACAGCCTTTCTTTTGCTTTAATCCATTCCCTAAGTTAACTCATCTCTTGCTGTCCTGAAATGTTTTATTGATGCTAACTTTATTTTTAAAGATTATAATCTGCCTGTTCTTTTTATTCTTGCTTTACTAGAAATAGATTTTATATATCTCAGGTATAAGGACACTTCTTACAGTCCACGATATTCTCCTTCTGTATTCTCTTCTGCAGAATAATACCCACTCTACATTCCCATTGCCGTTCTTTGAGGTTGCTAACAGACCCTGTGACCATCTGATTCATGGGTTAATTCACCTTCTCAAAAGCAATGCCTTTTAAACATAGAAATAAGTAAGACAATAATCTCACATACATTTAAAAAATCTTATTTTTATCTTACAGTTGATTTTTAAATCTTAAAAGTTTGAATTTTAATTTTGTATTATTTTGATGTGAGTTATATTACATGTAAATAAATGGCTTTTTAAATATTAGATGTACATTTTCATCTTACTTGCTTATAATATTTTACAAATAAAATTATGTACATTGTAAATATTTTGAGAAACAAAATCACAAATTGTATCATATGCCAGCATAATCGATGATGCCACAGAGGCAAAGTGTATTTTCACTTGCCAGACCATAATTAGTAAACAAATGAATAATGAATGAATAAATGAAGCATCTCTTATTGTTTCGCGCTCATTATTTTCAAATGTTGGCTATTAAAGAGAGATAATGCTAGGCCAGGCGCAGTGGCTCACACCTGTAATCCAAGCACTTTGGGAGGCCAAGGCAGGCAGATCATGAGGTCAGGAGTTCGAGACAAGAGTGGCCAACATGGTGAAACCCCATCTCTACTAAAAAATACAAAAATTAGCAGGATGTGGAGGGAGGCACCTGTAATCCCAGCTACTCAGAAGGCTGAGGCAGGAGAATCGCTTGAACCAGGTAAGTGGCAGTGAGCAGAGACCTTGCCATTGCACTCCAGCCTGACCAACAAGAGCAAAACTCCATCTCAAAAAAAAAAAAAAAAAAAAAAACCAATACCACCAGCCTAGCAATTTAGAAACTATAATCAATGCCTTAATAGGTCCCTTGATTTAAAAAAAAAGTAACTACACAAAGCATCTGCATGACTTATAAGAGCTTCCACAAATATACCATGAAATATTAGCCCTGATAATTTGCTGTGACATTTAACATTTCTATGGGCCATGTTTCTTAGAGGTCACTAGGAAATGAAGCAGAGCACTCTTTGCATTCACTTCTGCTCCCCGAGAAAACACTTTCTCTCCACTTCACTCAAGCCACCATTCATAACCCAGTGATATGTGATGTCACTTGTCCCACAGAGGATAATGAACAACTTCCCAGGGAAATCTTTCCATATGACTAACAATTTAATGTCTTAGACAGAAACTGAATCTTGCCTACTGTATAGAGGAAACAACTGTGTTAGTTTAACTGTATGGTACATGATGAAAGTCCCTGGTATAACTATTCCTTCTAACAGATAATTGATGGGGCCAAGAGACAAAAGAAGGAACTCACTCTCAGAAATAAACGCTCCACAAAGCAATGTCATGCCTCACCTAATGCAATATGTTTCTCATGGGTCTTTTGTTACTCTAACATATTAAATTATCCTTCCAATTACCTTGGCAACTGAAACAAGAGCGCCTAACACGCTGATGACTGTTGGACGAGCACACCAGCTGTCAGTTATAAATGATAATTAAGGCATCTTAATTATTAAGCACAGTGAAAATATGCAGTGTTCATTTTTTGTAAAACTTGTGTCCTAAGTACAGAAGAATCCTCATACCAACCAAATGCTCTTTCTCTACCTTTGATCAGCAATTTGGCCCTTTTTCTCTCTGAGGCTGATAAATTGCAGCAACCTTTGAGATACTAGACCCTCCACCCCCTCCCCAGGGCTTCCCCAGGTCTCCTTAGTTATCAAGGTAGCAGAATGTGAAGGTTGAAAGCTGCATTTGTAACCAGTTTACCTTCCGAACAATAGCAAGAGTAACAAAGAATCCATCCTCATAAAAGGTCTGTCTGTGCACAGTCAGCTTAAGCAATGTAAAGTGTTCCTTTATTCTGCTTAGTAGTTTCTCCCCTAGAGGTTAACCATTTTAAAGCTGGCACTTAGCCTGAGAACAGGAACAAAGCATTACTAGAAAGCAGTGATCTTCCTCCAGAATCAGCATCTCTGCTCTCCGTAATTCTTAAGAAATACAGAAACTCAATGAAAAGGAAGTGATACCTTTGGATGGGCACATTCCAGCACAGGAAAATCGCTGTCTCGTCGGCTGCCGTGCAGAATGAGTTGCTTGGACAGGTACTCGTCTATTCCCAGCTCCCGGGTCTGCCTGGTAGCTGCAGCCAGCCTAGGGAGCATTCACGCCATGTGTGCGGTGTTCATCCGCAATAAAAGGAGACTAACCAGCTCAGCCTGGCGCTGCTCGCCTGGAGGCATCAGAGCTTTGGACCCTCCCCATCTGATTGGCTGCTTCCCAATCTAGCCCAGCTCCTCTGGCTTAACCTTCTGCTGCGTTCAATATATTTTCCCTCGGGATACAGTCAGAGACGCGCTGGTTAGGGAATCAGTGGCAGGTTAAATTGAACTGGCTTTAAAAATCAGTGACATGATTTTCTATGAACATGTCTAATGTTTAATTTTCCAAAGTTCTACGTAATCCACCAGGAGAGACCTAATAAAAGGGATACGATTTAACAGGATTGGCTTCATGATTCTTCCCTGAAACACCTGGAGTTGAATGCATGCATAACACACTACTGACGTGATCAGGTGGCTTTTTGCAGCGCGGCGTGTCTGTAACAATCAACCTTAAATCAAAACAGATGGGGATGACAGACTCTATTAAGAGGCTTATTAAAAATGCCAGGAGATGTAGTTGAAGAAGGCTACTGAAGCCATCTCAAGAAAGTGTTATAAATCATTTACCCAAAATGCTCTTATGACATTTATGGTTGATTTTAGATAGCTCTGATAATAAAAAACATAAAGACCAATGACAGACAAAAAGGTAAAGCCTGCCTTAGCATCTCTAGAAGACAAGTAACGGAAAGAAAAATCAAATCTTTTACTCTATGAAAATAGTGAAATGAGAAAAGAACAAAAGTACACCTTCGTCATCTCCTGTCCACGCACCGGATTCAGTTTGGTCAAGGACCTAGAGCAGGGTATGGAAAAGTCCCCACTGGGGTTTTGTTTTGTTCTTTCTGTTTTGTTGTTGTTGTTGTTGTTTGTTTGGAGACCGAGTTTTGCTCTGCTGCCCAGGCTGCAGTGCAGTGGCATGGTCTCCGCGCACTACCCCCTCTGCTTCCCAGGTTCAAGCAATTCTCCTGCCTCAGCCTCCCGAGCAGCTGGGACTACAGGCACCTGCCACCACACCCGGCTAATTTTTGCATTTTTAGTAGAGACGGGGTTTCACTGTGTTGGCCAGGCTGGTCTTGAACTCCTGACCTCAGGTGATCCACCCGCCCCGACCTCCCACAGTGCTGGGATTGCAGGCGGGAGCCACCACACCCAGACAGTTCTGTTTTGTTTTTTCAAAATGAAAGGCATCGAATGGAAGATGGTAAATTGACCACATACATTTAACCCTTTCTCCCTCACAAAGCCCCACTCAAAGGACAATAAAGTTTTTATTTTAAGAACCATAAACCCACAAGGGCAAAGAAATAGGAGAAAACAGCAACCCGATTGAGAAAAAGAAAGCAGATGGGTGAATGGTAGTTGGACAGAGAGAGCTGGACCCCAAACGAGCAATGGGGAGAGTCAAGAAGCAGCAGCATTTCCAAGTCAGTGGCCCCAATATGCTCTGGAATTGGCAGAGATGAAAACGGGGCTAACGACAGCAGGTGTCCTGACTGCCCATCATTCTCCCTACAGAACACAGCAGGTTTACTCTCTGAAGAAACTAACAGAGGGCCTCTGGACTGGCATGGCTGGGAATAAAGGCACCAAACTAAAAATATTGCTGTTAATGAGAAATAGATATAAAAACCCTGGGCCTTCCTTCACCACTCAACTCCTGGGAGCCAGGTAGCAAGGTGAATGGGCTCCAGAAAAAAGATGTGAAGAGCACTCTTTAGGGATCCCACCATCCCAAAATATAAAACTTAAAGGCATCCCTATAGGGTACTCTCTAAGACATGGCTGGGCTAGATCTCCCAGAAGTTCAGGTCACATTAATAAGCTCTACACGTGTATTTTGGTGCCCCTCTCTTACATGTAAGCAGATCAGACAAATCTCTAACATTAAAGCAGAGAACAAAACAAACAAAAAAGAAACAGGCAAAAACAGACAGACAAGCAAACATGGAAAAAAATAAACTGACGGAAACAATGGGTGTGCAGGGAGAAGAAGAGTTTCAACACTATCGTTAATGGCCTTGTCAAAATAAGAGATGTACAGGCAGTTCTCACTCTGCATGGTTCCAGTATTTACAAATATCACCTATACAGTGTAGTTGATAGCACCAGTCTTCCAGCAATACTGTTCAAATTTCAGTTACCATGGCGTGTTAACCACGAGTGATTATGCAGTATGCAAACTCTTTTAGCTCTTCCACCCACAGTCACTAAATAATAATAGATACACATCATGATCAGTGGCCAATCACAGCACTTCTTCAAGGCCTGTCAGTGACTGGCTACGGTATGCCTGTCAGCTCATGTACGTTGTTGTTGTTGAGTTGTTGCATCCAGTGTGTTGTTGACCTGCCTCCTTGTCTCCCAGTGGTGCACCCGTGCAACATTTCACAAGAATGGATCATTAAAAGAGGGAATTCACCAGCACAGATGGAAGTGCAGCAAAGAAATAAACAATTTTATGGGAAGTGAAATTGGAGATGATTAGAAGATTTTAAAATGGGAATAGCAAAGTTTAAGATTTGAAGGGACCTCGCTTTGAATAAACCATACTGCAGAAGCCTAATCAATACTTTTTTAAAAGGCAAAGTTTCTTCAACATCTTTTTAAATCGCACGAACGAAGGAAAGCACTCTGGTTGAATTGAAGATTGCAATTTTTGAAAAGTCACTTGGCTAATATTCGGGTCAAAGTGTTGATGTTCCTTCCCATCTGAAAAGAAAATTACAGAAGAAAGGAAGAAGACACTTTTTTTTTTTTTGGAGACAGAGTCTCACTCCGTCACCCAGGCTGGAGTGCAGTGGCCCCATCTCGGCTCACTGCAAGCTCCATTTCCCGGGTTCACGCCATTCTCCTGCCTCAGCCTCCTGAGTAGCTGGGGCCACAGGCACCCACCACCACACCCGGCTAATTTTTTGTATTTTTAGTAGAGACAGGGTTTCACCATGTTAGTCAGGATGGTCTTGATCTCCTGGCCTCATGATTCACCTGCCTCGGTCTCCCAAAGTGCTGGGATTACAGGTGCGAGCCACCATGCCCAGCTGAAGAAGACACTTTTACTGCCAGAAAATCTGGTTTCAAAAGTTGGCAGAAACTGATTAATGGTAAGCCATCTTGTGAAGCTGCCAGAGCAAAAAGGTGTCCTGCTCTGAAACATGCACCTCAATTCCAAGGACTGGTTAAACAGAGGGGCATGATGGTTGTCAAATATTCTATGCAAATAAAAGTGTTTGTGATGAAAAAGACGAAAATGTCCCAGAGGAAGTGATCCTGGCAAAATAATTTACACTAAAGAATTCTGGGGCCAGGCACAGTGGCTCACGCCTGAAATCCCAGCACTTTGGGAGGCCAAGGCAGGTGGATCTCTTGAGGTCAGGAGGTTGAGACCAGCCTGGCCAACATCGTGAAACCCTATCTCCACTAAAAATACGAAAGAGCTGGGCATGGTGGCGCACACCTGTAATCCCAGCTACTAGGGAGGCTGAGGCAGGAGAATCACTTGAACTCAGGAGGCGGAGGTTGCAGTGAGCCGAGATGGCGCCACTGCACTCCAGCCTGGGTGACAGAGTGAGACTGTATCTCAAAAAAAAAAAAAAAAAAACCTCTTGGAGACATTTCATGACATTGACAGCTGAAAGCACAAAGGAGAAATGATGGTGGGAAGCTACTCTAAACCTAGAAGTGAGGATGACAATTCCCCAAGATGTGGGAAAGATGTGGGAAAGATGCTCCTTTAGTATTTTAATTCACATCATGAGAAGGGGACAAGCTCTGTTCCAAGAAAGAAATAACTAACTTTCCATGTTTTCAATGCTTTAATTACAGCATACTCAGTAAATCTTAGTTTTGTTATTTTTATTTCCCTATGCATTTATAACTGATAGTAAGAGTGTTTTTAATGTTATAGGAAAATTATTAAAGCCCACAGAACAATTGTCATTTTTCTCATTGATTATCGAGATTGCTTTTCATGGTTTCGGCTTGCATGATCAGTTTTACAATCCTGTGCTATCACACAAAGTGAAGACTGACTCTACTTTTCTTTGAAATAACCAAAAGCAACTGTATGAAAGAAATCTATAGAACATAAAAAGCTCTTGGAAAATTCAGTAGAAGAATTGGAAGATAGAGTTGAGGAAATATCCTTGAAAGTTGAGTAAAAGGGCAAAATATGGAAAACTGTAAGAAAAACGATAAGAAAATTGGAGGTATAGTCTAGGAATTCAACATCTGGATAACAGGAGTTCTAGCAAGAAACAATTAAGAAAACAAAAGGAAGAAAACTATAAAAAATAATTTTTAAAAAGTTCTCATGAGTTTCCAGAATAGACGTATGACATTAAGACACACAGTTGACTCATGGTTGTGGAATTTCAGAAAATTAAAAATAAAGAACTTTCTTGGCTTGGTGAGATAGCTCATTCTGGTAATTCCAGCATTTTGGGAGGCCAAGGTGGGAGAATCACTTGAGGCCAGGAGTTTGAGACCAGCCTGGGCAGCACAGCAAGATCCTCATCACTACAAAAAAATTAAAATTAAAAAATTAGTCAGGCATGGTGAGGAATGCTTGTAGTTCCTGCTACTTGAGAGGCTGAGGTTGGAGGATCACTTGAACCTAGGAGTTTGAGGCTGCCATTGGCCTTAAATGAATCAAGACCCTGCCTCTTAAAAAAAAAAAAAAAAAAAAAGTTCTTTAAACTTTTAGAAAGATAACTATGAATTTCATATAAAGGATCAAGAATTTGGATGGTATTTTTCTCAATAACAATACTAGAAGCCGTAAGACAATGGAAAAATGTCTTTGAAGTTCTGAGTGAAAATGATTTCCAATTTGGAATTCCATACCTAGCCGAAATATCTCTAAGACTTTAGATAAGACATATTTTTCTTGGATTTGAAAGGTCCTTAAAATTTCCATCTCAAGAACCTTTTCTCAGGAGTCTCTTGCAAAATGTGTCCCACCAAAACAAGCAAATAAAACAAAAGAGACAAGGCTTGGGATTCAGAAACTGGGATCCTCCAAAACGAAAAGTTCAAGGATCTGCTCACCCTGCAGAATGGTCTTGGAGACATTTCAAAATAAAGACAACGAGCAGATCTAGGGAGCTGTCAGTCCAGATTGCCTCAGGTCAAAAGGAGGAACAATTTCAGGAAGACGTAATTCATAGGATATATAATATATTTGAGATTTTTGAGAAAAGGCTTATACAATTGGGAGAGGGCTCTAGGCTGTACTAATTATAAGTATATAAACAACTGAGTCACAAAAAAGACACTTTTGTTGAGTAGGAAAACAAAGTAATCGCAGTAAACTTCATGATTCAGGCTTGAGTAGTTTTTACTTAGCCACAGTTACAAAAGCACTGAATATTGATATAAGCAAAAGTATAATATTTGGATCTAGCTGACTGCAAGTGTAGGTGCATAGTGGGTATAGGCCGTATGACTGAAAGAGAAATAAATCCTCACCTTCCAAAGGGAGAAGTCAATATTTAATGCCTAAAACCAAAATATCAAGAAGTGGAAATAGAAACACTTAGAGGTGAGGAAGTAAACACTAGAAGAGCTAACTTTCATATGATTGCCTCCGGCAAACAGGAAATGCCAGAAATTCCAGTGTTTGTAATTGCTGAATACAACTTTTCATGTACATCCATTAACTGTAATGAGAACAAAAATTATAACAAAATATTAAAACGAGATAGACTTATAAATCTTTATGTGCTAAGGGTAAGTGGAGAAAATGCAAGATGTAAAGCAGTGTGAAAAAAGGAACTCATTTACGTTAAAAAAAGAAATATTTATACCTTTTAGAAAGATGTACAAGAAAATAATCTACTGATGATGGCTGCCTCTGGGGGGCAAAATTGGAGGGTTTAAGATGTGGAGACGAAACTTATTTTTTCCTATATAATTTTCTAAACTGTTAAAATCTTTACTTATAAACATTTTTCAATAAAATTAACAAATTTTAAATGATAAAATTTCTAATCCAAGAGAAAAAAGTCTACTTTTCTTATTTAAGTGCTTGCCTTCTACAATAAATAATCTTACTAATTTGGTCTTCATACTGAATTTGTTTTCTAGTTAAAAAGCTTGAGACTTTGGAAGCAATGAAAATTAGAGAAGTATGTCATTCTAAAGAAGCATGTATAATGTTGTATGTATAATGTTGTATGTATAATGTATGTATAATGTTGTGTGTATAATGTTGTATGTATAATGTTACATGTATAATGTCACAGACATAATGCATTTCAATAACGTATTTAAATTGTCTATTAGAATTTCTTGCATGGTCATGGCTGAGAATTTCCTTTGTAAAACATTCCTTGAAAAGTCTCCTTAGCACTTAATATGGGAGGAACTTTTTGGGGAAGGGAGGTAATTTTGCTGTCTGTGGAGGCAGAGGAAGAGATCAGGAATTCAGAGAAAGCTGGTAGTAAGATGGCAAAGGGCCTCTCACCAAATCATTAGTAAAGACACAAAATGTATGGAATATTTGCTGGGAACAGAATTTTCAGAGGGGGTGAAGAGGTTAGCCTTCTTGTCAATGTTACGGAAAGAATAGAAGCAGATCATATTGGAATAGAATCTTGGAGGCAGAGAAAGGAAGCTCCAGGAACCTAGAAAAATTATGTGGAATGCTTTGGATGGTAACAGGTGGAACTATAGTTACAACCAAGCGCTGCCCAGTTTACTTCTAAATTATACATAGAAACTATAGACATCCCAAAACTTTAATTCTAACGCTTGTTCCACCATTTACCAAATGAATAACTCTGGAGTAAGTAATATAAATATTTAGAATCTCAACCTTCTCAACTCTCCCTACCACACTACCAACACTATTTTAATCAAATACTCGTAAACCTTTAAACATTTTTAGTGCGAAGCAAATCTATGATACAGCAGTGCTCTTTACAAAATGCTTTATAATTTTCTCATTTCTCAAACTGTAGTTCTTTCACCTATTTCTTTTTTATATCTTAGGTAAGTGTAATAGTTTATTCTGTATTTTTGGTAGGCTACTTTGCAAATTATAGAAGGCAATAAAAATTCCTAGTGTCTGAGCATTTTGTTATTTAGCTCCAGCTTAATTTACAAGATCATCTCTGGCTTCAATGTAAAAATTTGAATTTCCTCTGGAATCCTGAGTATAGTTAAGTTCACTGGCATTCTCCTTCTGACTTACCAATTTCAGTCACTTTCTTGTTAGAGGCACTTCAGAGAAAATAACAGATCTTAAAATCAATACTAGAACATCCAAGAGGCATTATTTGAAATTCTGAAGTGATAAGAAAAAAATAAAATGACATTCAAGAGCAATATACAAATATAGTCAGCATATTTTTCTCCAAAATAACTATAATTATTTTAAAATAAATTTAAAACTCAACCATAAATATAAAAGAACCAGTGAAGTAAAACATCCTTAACACTTTACCACCAAAATCATTTTATAGAATTTAAAAACAATGATAAATTTTACTTCTTAGTGACTTTTCAATAACTGAAGTCAAAGTTAATCAAAAATGTGAAAACACACATTTAGTGCCTGTTGAGGAATTTTGAGAAGATAACAATAGTTGATTCAGCTGCACAGATCCACAGGATTTGGCAGTCACAGAAAACATTTTGTAAATTCAACTTTTTGGTTAAGAAATAAAATAAGTATTCTTTAGCACGTAGAGTATCTCAAACTTCAGAATACAATCTACAAGGCTAACTTATTATAAAACAATCATTTTCACAGCTAATATTTGTATTTCTAGTTGATCATTTAATTGTTCATTTGTTTATTCATTAAACATTGAAAATTTCACATTGGTACCCAAATTTGTGTGGCACTGTGGATTCTGAGGTTTAGAAAGGGGAATCAGAAGGAATAACTAGTAGGAAGAAGATACTGACCCATCCTGTGATCCTGCAGTATATTCTGTCCCTCCCAGACGCTCCGCTCTATAGGACACACCCATATTGGAGGGCTGTCTCTCTAAAGTTACCTCTTCCTGTGTCTATGTGATACATATGAGCATGCTTCTTATCAATCTAATCCGCTTTCATTGGGTTTGCCAGGAGTGATGACAGACTTTTTCTTACGTCTTCGCTTTTAGAAAGTAATTGGATAACTTCTTATGCTATATGGAAATGCAATAGCTACCAAAATGGCAGACTTCCTGTTTAATTAAGTTTGTACATCTCCAGCACAAACTTGACTGTACAGATTTACAGCAATGAAATCTCTAAAGTTTTTAAATATAAGCTTTAACTGCCAATTCCGATTCCAAAACCAGGGATATAAAAGACACTTTGGAGAACTAACCAATGCGATAAAAAGGGAGCCCCCTTCCTCAGCGCGCTTTCTCACTGTACACTACAGTTTCATTCTTTTGAGTCTGTCATTGGCTTTGCCTTTTCACTTCAAAACCATGCTCAGCTGCAGATCTCAAACACAGTGCAGTGGGCTGGGCTCTGCTTACTAGAGCTGAAATGCCTTGTTTTAGAAGTGCCTTAACAGCTCCCCTTATTGGTCTAGATTTCCCACCTTGACCTACTTCATTCATTTATTTTCATGAAAGTTGAACCTTCTGATGCTTATTCACATGAAAGCATCCATTAGACCAGAGTTCAGATAAAAATAAGGCCTTTTGTTATAAATTGCTTCATTCACGTTAGCTCTTCTGGGCAATAGGTAGGAGGAAAGAAAACACTTATATCTCTACAAGTAATTCATGGGGAGCGCAGATGTTTTACACTAAACCATGTTATCAAATGTGAGTTTAGTCTCTGATAAAAATAAATTATCCCTCAACCAAACTTCTAGAGGAGGCACAGGACAACTTTCTCTTTGACCTCTGAAGGGTCACTGAAAATGAACAGACAAAAGCAGATTAGGCCAGGTGCAGTGGCTCACACCTGTAATCCCAGCATTTCGGGAGGCCAAGGCGGGTGGATCACCTGAGGTCAAGAGTTAGAGACCAGCCTGGCCAACATGGTGAAACCCCATCTCTACTAAAAGTATTAAAATTAGCCAGGCATGGTGGCACACGTCTGTAATCCCAGCTACTCAGGAGGCTGAGGCAGGAGAATCGCTTGAACCTGGGAGGCTGAGGTTTCAGTGAGCTGAGATCACACTGCTGCACTCCAACCTGGGCAACAGAGCCAGACTCAGTCTCAAAAAAAAAAAAAAAAAAAAAAAAGGCAGATTAATAGGAGAAAAGGCACATACATTTCTATTTTAACATGTATAGCACCGGGGAACTGCAGAATGATTACCCAGTGGGGTACAGATGCTTAGATACCCCTCTTCATACAATAAATGTGGCGATTTGAGGGACAGCGAACGATTTTTAGGGGAAAATGAATGGATTTGGAGAACATACGATGGCTTGGGACAAGGTGTGTTGTGCCTGGAGAGTAAGCAATGGTTTGTGATAAAAGTGTACCCAGGTGCGCCGACGGACTTCAGTCTTTCTTCCTGTGATGTGAGTGCAGTTAATGGAACTCAGGGAAGCCAGTTGTGTGTTCTTTCGGCCGGTCTGGTTTCTAGGAAGATAAAGGATCCTCAGAGAACAACTTCATCTTGTTCCCTGGAAGAGACAAACACTGAGAGATAGCGGGTGAGGGGTAGGTCAGGAAGACCTTGAGGTTGCTTTTTCAGTTCAGCATGTCAAAGGACCACATGTTGGAGTTCGGGTTTCTGAGCTACAACACTTCCCGTTGTAGCAGCAGAAAAGGAGTGACCCCTTTCCTCCCTGTCATAAGGGTCACAACGGACACCTCTGACACAAAGATTAACAAGAGAAAAGCCCAACAAATATACCTGACCATAGTTTTACAGGACACAGGAGCCATCAGAATGAAGACCCAAAGGTACCAGGGAAACGCTCCGATTTTCTGCTCAGGTTTCAGGGACAGGGACAGTCATGCAGAAATGTGGTTGGACAGAAGGAAATGATGTAATGGTAACAGGCTAAATAGCGACACTCAGTAAGGCCTGTCCGTTCAGGTTTTTCTCGGCCTCCCTGTGCAGCTTTCCTTCCTCCCAGGTATCAGGCAGGGCCCTTTCTATAATGGGGGGCCTATTACCTACAATTACCTAAGATAGGTCGGGACATTTTTTCTGGCCAATTCTTACACAGAAAAACAGCCAAAAGTGAAAGTGCCTTTAGGTTACATGTTGGCTTTGGGGAAAAGGAACTCCGGTTTCTATGACACTGCTTGGGGCAGAGGGATTCTAGTTTCTGTGGCTGGCCTCAGGGAAGACTGGGGCTGAGAGACAGGAGGGTGAGAGAAGGTCACAGGGAAACTTGGCTTCTGAGGCTCCTTCTACAGTCTTCACTTTGAAGTATCCTTTTTCTGAGCCTCAACATTCTTCAGTCTGAAACTTCCCCCCAGTAGCTTTTTTGTTTGTTTGTTCGTTCTGAGACTGAGTCTCGCTCTGTGGCCCAGGCTGGAGTGCAGTGGTGCAATCTCGGCTCACCGCAACCTCCACCTCCCAGGTTCCTGCCATTCTCCTGCCTCAGCTTCCCGAGTAGCTGGGACTACAGGCACCCGCCACCACACCGGGCTCATTTTTGTACTTTTAGTAGAGAAGGGGTTTCACCACGTTAGCCAGGATGGTCTCAACCTCTTTCCCTTGTGATCTGCCCCCGAAGCCTCCCGAAGTGCTGGGATTACAGGTGTGAGCCACCGTGCCCGGCCCCCACAAGTAGTTTGACAGGCCACAGATCGGGTCGGTAGATTGTCTCCCAGGCTGTTTCCAGGCTCTCAGTCCTGGGAACAGGCCTTTCGGCTCATCCGTTGACAGCTGTGTCTCATTTCCGCCGCAGTGTTGCAGACCGGCTTCCACCGAAGTCAGGCCCCAGATAATGTGAACAGTCATATACGTAGCAAAGGGCATTTCTAGGGAAAGAAAAGAAAATAAACCTTTGGGTCTAGAGGGCAGCCAGGCAAGATTTTCAGATGTTAGACTTGAAGCATCTTCAGACGGAATGAGAGCAGACAGTGGCAATCTGACAGATTTTTCCGGTTCGCAGTTTGCATCCAGCGAGCTTTCTAAGTGGCCCACACAGTAACAGGCACAAAGTTTATTTCTATATAAACTGCTGTGGTGATTTCCCTGAGGCCTATATCAAACCATCCAGTTTTAGTCTGCAGGGTTTCAGGAAAGTGCAGTTTTAATTTCAGTGATTCCAAGCTGGAAGGGTGGAGAAAAATTACAAATACTGCTTTGGAGAGTCATAATCAGGTATTGCAGGAAACTAAAATAATTCAAGATCTGGTCCAGATTGTAGATAGATAGTAAACCCTCAAAAATAATAGGGTAGAGTCTAATAACAGGTACACTAGAGTTTTCTTCTGAAATATAATTTTATTTCTCTAGTCCCCATCAAAACACATAAAAAATATGTTTCAAACAAAAGTCATAAAACAAGACTAATTTGTTTATAAGAAAAGTTTAGTCTTCAGTCTTCATGATTTTTTACATAAGTATAGCAAGAATAGTGATCGACCATATAGGCTCTTTTTAAATTGGCTTTGTCAGGTGACTTTCTCATAAGGAACCTCAGATTGGACAGCCTCTCAGGTGTCAGGAGCCAAGCCAAGGACTCACCCTCAGGACTGTACTTACACAAATAACTGTTTCGCCTTAAAACTAGAACACTTGCAGTTGCCAAATTTTGGAGGGATCAGGTAGGGACAAAGGTAAATGTTTCCATTTTGCTCATAAAAATATATGTTAGCAAATTGCTGCAAGCTACAGAGAGCATAAAAGAGTTTCCTTAACAACGGGGATAAAAACATAAAAAATATGTTTCAAACAAAAGACACTAAAAGTCATAATGCTTCGTTAGTTCAGTCCAATGTAATTAATTCTTGTTCTGCTGATATTAGTTAGGATTTTGAATCCAGTTTTCCATTTGAGTTATGGAAACTCAGTCCAATGGTATGAACTCAAAGTTAGAATTCTTTTTGTTCTTTCCGTATATTTCCTTGAAGACACAACATTTTAGGATTCTAATCACTTGCAAAGAGCTTTCAGAAAAAGCATCAAAATAAAGCAATTAACTGTGGATGATAAGACTTGAAATGGCTGTGGTTAAAGATATGATAGGAATTCACAATAATAATGATGCAACTATCAAGAAAATTTGGCCCTCTCTGTGGTACACAACATTTTAACATTAGCCTTATGACTGATAACATATACTAAAACATAATTTCCAGGATTTCTAGGAATCTCTTACAATTTTGGAACACATATGTCAATAACATATTCACACAAACATAACCTCAAAGAAGGTTAAACATCATTTCTTATTTGACAACGTTTGTCATATAATTTAACGTATCAAATAAGTCTAATGTAATGTCTTTCTTGGATTTCCAGGGGCCCTTCCATAATGTCTAAAAGTTACTTTGAGGTCAAAAAGACTTAATTTTGGTTTGGGGAAGGTTGCCAAAATAAAGGTTGGAAACATTTGATCAAAAATAGCATCACAGATCCTTGTGAGAAAATGCCCACTTATTTAAACAAAAGATCTAATAAAGACAGTGTGATGTGCATGGAATATTTTTTTCTTTCTCTTTCTTCTTTTTTCTTTTGTAGCTTACTCAAAAGGGAAACAAAATCCTTTATTATCTCTTCTCTT
>NW_016824749.1:3851987-3898725 GCF_001698545.2 Rhinopithecus bieti | reverse complement strand
TGTTGTTGTTTTTTTTTTTGAGACAGAGTCTCGCTCTGCCGCCCAGGCTGGAGTGCAGTGGCCGGATCTCAGCTCAGTGCAAGCTCCGCCTTTCAGGTTCACGCCATTCTCCTGCCTCAGCCTTCCGAGTAGCTGGGACTACAGGCGCCCGCCACGTCGCCCGGCTAATTTTTTGTATTTTTAGTAGAGACGGGGGTTTCACCGTGTTAGCCAGGATGGTCTCGATCTCCTGACCTCGTGATCCGCCCGCCTCGGCCTCCCAAATTGCTGGGATTACAGGCTTGAGCCACCGCGCCCGGCCACTGCATTTCACCCCTTGCCGGAGGGGGTGCACAGGTGAATGGGTGCAGGACCCGGGGCCAGTGCTTTTGGGTGCCGGCAGGAGCCAACTCTGTATTGGCCCCAGGCAGTGTCTAGGGAGGTGCCTGCCACCCCTGAGGCCCCCGAGGGAGTGTTGCAGTGCTCTTTTAGTTCTGCTGTCCGCAGATGGCTTAAGTGTTAACAGCTCAGTGGACCCGCTGCGTTTTCGCATCAGGTGGCTGCTTTCCACCAGCAAGGGCAAAGGCCCAGTGTGACAGCCTTTTGCATCTGCACTCGTGGTTCCTGAGTTCTTGTCCCGTGTCCAGGAGACATGAGGTGGCAGGAACCAATTGAAGGATGGTCAATGTGGGGGATTTTCCTGCTGATAGAGGTGGTTCTCAGCGGGAAGGGGAGCTGAAAAGGGGACAGGGTGGGAGGGTAATCTTCCCTCAAAGTTCAGCTGTCTCTGGCCAGATTCTTCTCTGAACTTACACCATCAAGCTGTTCCTCTGAAGTCAAGCCATTTCTCTCCAACGTCCAACTGTAGTCTCCAGTGTCCAGCTGCTGCTTCTCTCTGCCGACTGAGTTCTGGGGTTTTATGGGCACACGATATGGGGTGGGGTGAGCCTTGCGTGGTTTTGGAAAAGGCAACATTTCAGCTGGAAAACAGGGATGGAAGTTCTCACTTTGGGCCATGGTTCCAGGCTTTTCCACTTGAGGGTGGGGCCCTCACCAGGACCTGCCCTCTTCTGCCTAGAATTTCCCTGCCTCCTGTCCCTAGCAGTACTATAACCAATGCTGATAAATCCGAAGATATTCCTGTTTTTATTTTACCAACAAGTTTAAAACTAACTTTGTTTACCAACGATGATTTTTAGTAACTGTGTAGAAACTCAGATCACATGAACTATCTAGCACATGATACTATTATATAAGGTATTTGAGTTAGTTTTAATTTAATTTTATCTTTGAAAAAGAGCTTTAGGAACCAGGTGCAGCGGCTCACGCCTGTAATCCCAGCACTTCGGGAGACTGAGGCAGGTGAATCATTTGAGGTCAGGAGTTCGAGACCAGCCTGGCCAACATGGTGAAACCCATCTCTACTAAAAATTACAAAAATTAGCTGGGTGTGGTGGTGTGGGCCTGTAATCCCAGCTACTCAGGAGGCTGAAGAAGGAGAATCTCTTGAACCCAGGAGATGGAAGTTGCAGTGAGCCAAGAGCGCACCACTGCACTCCAGCCTGGGCAACAGAGTGAGACTCTGTCTCAAAACAAAGCAAAACAAAAAAAGCTTTAGGGGCATTGTGCCTATTATCGTAGATCAATTTTACGGAGGCTATGGCCTGGGTGTTAGGTGTGAATGTTTTTAAAGCTCATCTGAGTGGATAAAATATCCATTTTTGCTACAGTTGTGTTTGTTGCATTTTTCTCTAATTTGGTCTTGAAGTTTCTCTCTGAAAAGTAGCTGTAATCCCTACCCCTGGCCAGACAGGTTTGTCAAGGTAGCCACTCTCTAGGAGATCCCTGATGAGAAGAAGAATTAGGTTCAGGTGTGTCAGTTAGACGAGCCACTGAGAAAGATTCAAAAACAGATATCCAGGCTGCATAAAATTATAGGAATTCACTACAGTGTTTTACAAGGAAATACCCAGATGAGCTTAGGAACAAGTTCAGAAATCTGTTCAAAATAATCAGTTGAATTCCTGAAAGTCGTAGTTTGGAAAACAATCTAGTTAAATAGGTAGCTTTTCAACATACCTTCTGTTTTAACTGGATGACCCAGCTGTGGGTGGAGCCCATTGAGGAATAGGGTCAAAAAAGTACTTGCAGCTTCTGGGGTTTAACATTTATGCTTGTAAAAGCAGGTGTTGCTGGAAAGCAGAGTACTCAGATTTGTAGAAATTAAGGATTCCTTTTTTACACTGAATCACGGGTCTTCCAGAGCCAAGACAAAAGTCCAAGAGGGCCATGCCAAGGGGCAGAGCTGTGCGACGCTCTCCCCGTGCGTCCTGCTGCAAGGATGCCCCCCAGGATGCTGCCTCGCCTCACCAGCCACTCCAGGAGCGGCCCCTAGCCCACAACCCATGGAAGTTTGACTTTTTGGTGACCACGGCTCCAGTAACCTCTGAATGCTTGAACCACGCCTGTCAACTAGTTAGGGCTTTGGCTCTGAGAGGCCCTGACCAACTGAACCAATGATTTTTTTCTGTAGGAAACTGCCGTTTACTGTCGGTTTCTGTCTGATCCACTGAGACATTTGAGGCTCCCCCTACCTGTGCACACAAAGAAATGAAGACAATAAAAAGTCAGAGTTTGTTCCTTCTAGTACCACTTATTGCAACTGCTGTCAATTTCCTTAAAAATGTCATCTCTTGCCAGTGTTCATTACCTTGCACTCAAAGGCCAAGTATCCTCTCACAGTGTAAAATGGCCCTTGCTGTGCCTAAAAGCCAAAGAAAGCCAGGTGCAGTGGCTCGCACCTGTAATCCCAGCACTTTGGGAGGCCAAGGCGTACAGATCACTTGAGGTCAGGCGTTTGAGACCAGTCTGGCCAACATGGTAAAACCCCCATCTCTACTAAAAATACAAAAATTAGCTGGGTGTGGTGGCACACGCCTGTAATCCCAGCTACTCAGGAGGCTGAGGCAGGAGAATTGCATGAACCCAGGAGGCAGAGGTCGTAATGGGCTGAGATCATGTCACTGCACTGCAGCCTGGGTGACAGAGCAAGACTCCATCCCAAAAAATAAAATAAAAAAGGAAGCCAAAGAGATCAGGGAGCTTAATGGGAAAGAGAGTAGAGCTTCAGCCCTGAGACAAACCCACCCACGACTCCTGGGGCTCCATCAGGAAGAGGGAGATCCCCATTGTTCCTTCAAGGGTCTCAGGGTTGTTACACGTCTCCTTTATATCCCCATATGCAGTATCCAAAACTGTTTCCCTTAGTAATTTTTTATCCATTGACCACCAAATGGAGGAGGTAAGGTCACTGGGAACTGGGTGGAAGATCAAACGTGGCAAAAGGAGCAGATGCAAATGGAAAGATCAGGTCTTAGAGGAGCCGATTGGGGAGATTTTAAGTCTTCTAAAGAGGACCTTATCATTAGCAGAGGTTCGAGTAAAAAGGGGCTTTCACCTGACTGAAAAAATTCTCATAAGAGAAACAGAATTCAAAAGAGAAAAAGAGAAAGCCTTTGTTAAAAAAAATTATAGCCTGAATATAGGCTTTTAATTTAGCCAACTCTCACGCCTGTAATCCCAGCACTTTGGGATGCCAAGGCAGGAGGATTGCTTGAACCCAGGAGTTTGAGACCCAGCTGGGCAACAAAGCAAGACACTGTCTCAAAAAATAATAATTATAAATCAATTTAGCCAGTTTGACCATAGAGCTGTTTTATTTATTTATTTTTATTTTTTTTGAGACAGAGTCTCGCTCTGTGACCAGGCTGGAGTCCAGTGGCACAAACTTGGCTCACCGCAACCTCCGCCTCCCAGGTTCAAAGGGTTCTCCTGCCTCAGCCTCCTGAGTAGCTGAGATTACAGGCGCCGCCACCACATCCAGCTATGTTTGTATTTTTAGTAGAGACGGGGTTTCATCATGTTGGCCAGGCTGGTCTCCAACTCCTGCCCTCGTGATCTGCCCACCCTGGCCTCCCAAAGTGCTGGGATTACAGGTGTGAGCCACCGCGCCCAGCCTAAATGTTTTTCTTAAATCTTTGATCAGATTTCAGCCTGGACGAACAGCCAATATTTCTAGCTTTTCAACTAATTTTTTTTTTCTTTTCTTTCTTGTAAACCGAAGATATCTACCAAATAACTGAGAACCAAAACCAAGATGCCTGCTGTTGCCTAACTAAGGATGCATGAAGCATCTCCGAAGAGGCGGGAAGAAGCAGCTCTCATGGGATCCAGAGCCACCCCCAGAGACAGCTGAAAGGAAAAAGAGGCTGAGACGACTCCTTGAGAGTAGCAGCAGTGGGTATGCCAGCCACAAGCAGGGTCCAGCCCACATATCTGTCCAGCCATATTCTTGTGATGGGGGCCGCCAACCTTTGGGTTGGTCTTCTGTACATGCAGGCCCAGTAACCTGCATGCCAAGCTATATTCTCAGGACACAAAACAAGACAAATGGGAAAACAACAGCTGCTTATAGAAGGGAAAGTATAACAAATGGGTACCAGCAAACCAAATACACACGAGAGTCGCGATCCAAATGATTTCCTCCTGCCAAGCTAAATTTGGAAAGGAGGGATAAAGAGAAATTTTGCACTACAAGCAGAGGTCTGGCGTAAGTGAGCTTAGTAAAATTCTTACCTTTCGTTGCTATTTTTCTGTCAGTTGTCCCAGGACCTCATCTGGAGGCTCCAGAGCAAGTCAGGTGTCTTGGTCATCCTATTTGGGTCACCAGAACTACAGGGGTGGAAAGGGGGTGATCCGTTTCCTTCCCATCGTAAGTGTCACGACCAACACTCCTATAACAAACAACAGGCTAACAAGAGACAAGCATAACAAATTTGTTTGATCATTGTTTTATGTGGCATGGGGGCCTTGGGAACGGAGACCCTAAGATACGGGAGAGACCATCTGATCTCATGCTAAGGTTTGATGGAGCAGGGACAGCCATGTAGAAATGGGGATGGACAAAAAGGGAACGGTCTAGTAGTACCGGGCTGAGTGTGGAAACCCAGCAAGGCCTGTTCAGACTCTTCTCATCCTCTCTGTGCAGCTTCCTTCCTCCTGAGTGTGGGGCAGGGTCCTCTGGAATGGGGATCTTACGACCCACAGTTAAACAAGGTGGGTCAGAGAAGTTCTTTACCGCAGCTGTCACACAGAAAGACGGGGAGGCTTAAAGTAATGTTTTTAGGCTTTCTTGTTGGCTTTGGGGAAGTGGGAGTCTGGTTTATTGTTATTATTATTATTTGAGATGGAGTCTCGCCCTGTCACCTAGGCTGCAGTGCAATGGTGTGATCTCCTCACTGCAACCTCCGCCTCCCAGGTTCAAGTGATTCTCCTGCCCCGGCCTCCAGAGTAGCTAGGATTACACCACACCCGGCTAATTTTTGGTATCTTTTAGTAGAGATGGGGTTGCACCATGCTTGCCAGGCTGGTCACGGACTCCTGACCTCATGATCTGCCTGCCTCGGCCTTCCAAAGTGCTGGGATTACAGACATGAGCTACCGTGTCCAGCCAGGAGTCTGGTTTCTATGGCCCACCTGGAAGTAGAGGGCTTCTTGTTTCTAGGGCTTGCCTTGTGGGAGAATGAGAGCCAAGGGACACGAGGCCAGGGGAAAGAGAGAGGCTTGGCTTGAGGCTGCTTCTGCGGCCTTCACTTTGTTTTCTGAGTCCCAGCCCTACTGTCTCTATCACTTTCACACACACTTACATCATAGCTACCTCTTGTGGGTACTTGGCCTCAAGTGAAAGAAAGGAAGGTGGAGAAACAAAGGAAGAAACTGAACAGAATGCATTTTATTCGAAGCACCTTCCTTCTACCTCCTTTTACTTTGGCTAAGGATGAAAGGGTAGATTAAAGTGAGATGCGCAAGTAGCTTAAGGAGGGCAAAGTCAAGGATTGAGAGCCAAGAATGAAATAAAGACAATTCAGTAGGATGCACATTCCAGAAGAAAGCTGGTTAAGACCAAAACCCAACCAATCTCTGGTGTAAACAATGGAGCTGATGATTAAGTTTAAAACTAAAGGCCAGCAAATTTTGAAAATTGAAAAGCAATATAGTTATTTAATTCAATGACACTCTGTTGATTGTAAATTCATTTTAATCTTTAAACCACCCTTCTGATTATATGACTAAAAAAGCAAAATCTAAAAACTAACTTTCTTTCTTTCTTTTTCTTTCTTTCTTTCTTTCTTTCTTCTTTCTTTCTTTCCTTCCTTCCTTCCTTCTTTCTTTTGAGACAGGGTCTTACTCTGTGGCCTAGGCTGGAATGCAGTGGCGTAATCAAAGCTCACCATTGCCTCAAACTTCTGGGCTCAAGTGATCCTCCTGCCTTAGCCTCCCAAGTAGCTGGGACTACAGGTGCACACCACACGCCCAGCTAATCTTAAAAGTTTTTTTTGTATAGATGATGTTTCACCATGTTGTCCAGCCTAATTTTGAACTCCTGGGCTCAAGAAATTCTCCTGCTTTGATCTCCCAAAGTGCTGGGATTACAGGGGTAAGCCATCACACCAGGCAAAACTCTTTCTTTCTTTATTGTTGATTTTTTGGGAAAGAAGAGAGACACGAATTATATGAAAGGGACATGATAGAAAAGGAAAAAGATCGATAATTAGAGAAAACTCTTCTCCTTTCTTTGGCTGGTTTTCAAACCCTTTGTTGGAGCCCTGCAAGTTCTGAGGAATCTAGGGACCAGGGCAGCATGGAGGAGATGAGGATGGAGCCTTGACAAACTTCAGCCTGTGGTCCCAGCTACTCAGGAAACTGAGGTGGGAGGACGGCTTCAGCCTGGGAGGCGGAGGTTGCAGTGAGCTGAGATCATGCCACTGCACTCCAGCCTGGGTGGCAGAGTCAGATCCTGTCAAAACAAAAAAAAAAAAAGCCATTTCCAGAAAACAAAGATGAAGAGAATTTATCATCAGCAGTTTTGCACTACACAAAATATCAAAGAACGCACTTCAGAGTGAGGAAGATGGTCAGAAGTGGATGTGAAAACATGAATCTGCAAAATAAAAAATAAAAAAAAAAAAACAGGAAGAACATCAGAGTTGGTAAATATGTGGGCAAATACAAAATACTCTTTCTTAATCTTTTTAAGAAAGTCAAGTGATTGTTTAAAGTAAAATAATAAAATTGTACTGCAGAGTTTATAAGACAGAAGCGAAATATACGACAATAATAGTAAAAAGTGTTGGAGGTAGAAAATTGTTGTAGAAAACTGAATTATGCTGTTACAAGGTTCTTAACGTGAAATAGTAAAATATTAATTTCAGTAAGCTATGATAAGGTTAGGGTCCGTATTATGATCCCTAGAGAACTTTAACTTTTTTCCAAACCTATTTGCTTAGAGTAGATTTGGTTGTATCTGTTTTATAAGCCAGAGTTTCCGGAAGATTTCATTTGAAGAAAGCAGTCTTTTGCTAAGAAGAGACTTGAAACCACACCTCTAGAAACATTGGAATCTGAGTGGAAAAATACCTTTACTTCCCTTTAAATTCACTCTTGTAATGACTGTATTTATTGATGAAAATCTATTTATGCACGCACTGTTTCATTCTAAAAATATTTGGAAGCAGCTCATTTATTTCTACTTGCAATTTCAGTTACCTGAATTAATCTGCTCTACTAAATTAGAAACACATTAATGGCGGGTATCTTCCACGCTGAATAAGACAATGAAATGCAACCTCTGGAAACCCAGTGAAGAATTTCAGATTCATAAACTCAGATTTTAGACTTGGAGGCTTTGATTTGAGGTCACTACACACATTTTGATCATATAACATTATTTTTGTTAAAAATAATATTTGGTCGGGTGCAGTGACTCATGGCTGTAATGCTAGCACTTTGGGAGGTCTAGGCGGGCAGATCACGAGGTCAGGAGATCGAGACCATACTGGCCTACATGGTGAAACCTCAGTCTCTATTAAAATACAAAAAATTAGCCAGGTGTGGTGGCAGGGTCTGTAATCCCAGCTACTAGGGAGGCTGAGGCAGGGGAGTCGCTTGAAGCTGGGAGGCAGAAATTGCAGTCAGCCGAGATCGTGCCACCGCACTCCAGCCTGGGCAACAGAGTGACACTGCGTCTCAAATAATGATGGTGATGACGATAATAATAAAAATGTGTTAATACACACATAGGAAATACCAGATATAAAAAAACGGTTAACATTGCTTATGTCTTGCGGGTGGGATTATGGAGATTTTGGATTTATTATCAGTGGTGCATCACTGTATGAGTTTGAAAATGTTATTTTTTAAAACCTTAAGAATTTGAATTAAGTAGATATTCACTACTCGGTTCCCCAGGGAACAGTGGACAGGAACAGTCTTTAACAGGCTTTTGTTCTCCTGGTCCCTTTGTATTTCCCAATATATGCATTATATAAAGTAAAAACATCAGCCGAATTAAATGTAAAGGAGTTTAATTGAGCAATGAATGATTTGTAAATCGGGCAGCCTTCGGAGCCAGAGTAGGCTCAGAGACCCAGCGCAGCCACGTACGTGGTGGAAGAAGATTTATGGACAAAAAACAGCAAGTGATGTACAGAAAACGGAAGTGAGGTACAGAAACAGCTAGATGAGTTACAGGTTGGCGTTTGCCTTACTGGAACATGGTTGGAACATTTGGCTGTATTTGATTGGCCAAAACTCGATGATTGGCACAAGTGTAGGCTGTGGTCTGTTTACACCTCCACCTGTTACAGTTCATGATGTACAAAAAAACCTTTAGATTGAATTTAAAATATGTAAAGAGGCAGCTTTAGGCTAAACTTGATTTAACATGTATTATTTTACTTCGAAGCACTTTTTGAGTTAATTTTATATGCCATCAAATGCTCAGATTTCAAGTGTACAGTTTGATGAGTTTTGACAATTTTACATACCCATGTAACCAACCACCAAAATCAAGTCATTGAACATTTCCATTATCCATGAAAGAATTTTCATGCCTCTTTCGAGTAAATTCTCCTCTCCACAAGGCAAACGTTCTAATTTGTATCACTGAGAATTAATTTTACCAGTTCTTAAACTTCATGTAAATAGAATTATATAGCTTGCACTCTTGTGTATGGCTTCTCTTATTCAATGTAATAGTTTAGAGATTCATCCATACTGTTACATATATCAATAATATGTATCTCCTTTATTGCTGAGTAGCATTCCATTGTAAGAAATACCACAAACTGATGATCCATTTTCCTGTTGATGTACATTTGGGTTAATTCCAGAAGTTTGAGGCTGCAGTGAGCTGTGATTGTACCACTGCACTCCAGCCTGAGCGACAGTGAGGTCCTGTCTCTAAAGAAAAAAAAAAGTAGTTTTACATTTTTATTAAATTTAATGTATTAATTTTTTCCTTTTGTAATTAGTGATTTTATTTATCTACTTGCGCCAAATGATAAAATTTTCTTCTAGAAAATTTATAATTTTAGTTTCTATACTTACGAACATGATAAATTTCAACTGACTTATTGTGAATGCTGGGAAGTAGTGGTTAATATTTTCTGGGAAGTAGTGGTTAATATTTGCTGGGAAGTAGTGGTTAATATTTGCTGCAGTTGTTTGAGCAATAGTTATTCAAAGAATTTTACTTCCCCATTGAGTTGCACTGGGGCTGGTGTTGGAATTGACTGTACATGTATGTGTATATTTCTGGACATTTTACTCTTATCCACTGAAAAATTTGTTTATCTTTATCACAACACTGCGCTATCTTAATTTTGTAGCATTGTAGCAAGTCTTGAGATAAAACACTATTTTTTTCAATTTTCTCTTTTTAAAAATTGTCTTGTCTATACCAGTTCTTCCAGTTTCCATATAAATTTTAGAATTAGTTTGTCAAATTTTACAAAAATCTGCTGGGTTTTTTGTTGGAATTGACTCAAAGATGTAGAGAATGTTGGGAATAATGAATATTTTCACACTATTTAGACCTCCAAATCATAAACAAGGTGCATCTTTCCATCTATTTAGACCTCTAATTTCTCTCAGCAATGTTTTGTAGTGTTTAGTGTAGAGGTTCTGCACATCTTTCATTTAATTTATTTATATGTAATAGATGTTCTAAGATGTTATCGTAAATGGTATTATTTTCTTTCTTTTCTTTTCTTTTCTTTTCTTTCTTTTCTTCTTCTTCTTCTTTTTTTTTTTTTTTTTTTCTGAGACGGAGTTTCACTCTTGTTGCCCAGGCTGGAGTGCAATGGTGCGATCTCGGCTCACCACAACCTCTGCCTCCCGGATTCTCCTGCCTCAGTCTCCCAAATAGCTGGGATTACAGGCATGCACCACCACGGCCAGCTAATTTTGTGTGTTTTACTGGAGATGGGGTTTCACCATGTTGGTCAGCCTGGTCTCGAACTCCCAACCTCAGGTGATCCACCCACCTCGGCCTCCCAAAGTGCTAGGATTATTATTTTATTTTCTAGTTATTTATTGCTGATGCAAAATTGACACTTGCAGACTGCTATGATCTTGCTAAGTTCACTTATTGCTTCCAGTAGCTTGTAGAACACACTGGACTTTCTATGTATCCAAACCACGGAGAGTCTTCACATAGACAATGTTACGCCTTTCTTGTTTTTCAGTCTTTATGACTTTTCCTTGCTTCCTTCTTTCCCTTTATTTTTCTTTTCTTTTTTCCTTGTTGCACTGTTTAGGATCCCTAGAACATGTTAAACAGAAGTTGTTAAAGTATCCTTGCCTTGTTTCTGATGTTGAGAGGTGGTAAAGATGGGGCATTCAATATCTTATAAAATATGATGTTAGAGGTAAGTTTTTCAGGCCAGGCACGGTGGCTTATGCCTGTAATCCCAGCACTTTGGGAGCCCGAGGTGGGTGGATCACCTGAGGTCAGGAGTTCAAGACCAGCCTGGCCAACATGGTGAAAACCCATCTCTACTAAAAATACAAAAAATTAGCCAAGCATGGTGGCGCATGCCTGTAATCCCAGCTACTCGGGAGGCTGAGGCGGGAGAATCACTTGAACCCAGGAGGCGGAGTTTCCAGTGAGCCAACCTCGTGTCATTGCACTCCTGCCTGGAGCCTGGGTGACAGAGTGAGACTCTGTCTCAAAAAAAAAAAAAAAAAAGAGGTAAGTTTTTCATAGGTGTCCTTTTCCACATTTAAGATCTCTTCTATTCCTAGCTTATTGTTGTTTTTAATCCAGATTAAGGGGTAAATTTTGTCAAATGCCTTCTCTGTATATTGAGATAATCATATGATTTATTTATTCTATTCACATGGTAAATTATATAAATTAACTTTCAAATATTAAATCCTGGTATAAACCCAACTTGGCCTGATGTAGTATTATTGTTAAATATCACTGGATTTTATTTGCTAACATGATATTGAGGATTTTTATATCTGTGTTCTCAGAAATAGTGATCCGTACATTTTTTGTTGTGCCATCCTTGGTGTTTTGATCTCAGGATTATGTTGGTCTCATGAAGGTAGTTTGTGCTTCCTCTTATTTATGAAAGAGTTTGTTGAATTTTGATATTTTCTTCCTTAAATGTTTTATAGAATTTACTAGTGAAACCATTTAGGCTTGAAATTTCTTTTGGGATGTTTTGGTTTCTTCAATGAATACAGTGCTATTCAGAATTTCTGTTTTCTTGTATACATATCAGGAAAAAAATCATTGAATTCATTGAATTTATTGATGTAAACTTGTTCTAATATGCTTTAATGTCATTTAATGTCTGTAGAATCTATAGTTATATCTCCTCTTTCATTCCTATAATGGCAATTTATTTCTCAACCAGTCTTGCTAGAAGTGCACCACTTTTATTAATCTTTTTAAATAACAAATTTCAACTTGGGTGATTTTTGCTTTTTTTCATCTGTTTCATCCTATTGACTTATGATTTTATATTATTTCCTTCCTTTTACTTTTATTGAGCTTAATATTTTTTTCTTGTCTAGCTTGTTTTATCTTGATAGTTTAGCTCACTGATCTTTTTCTTTTTTTTTCCTTTGAGACAGAGTCTCACTCTGTTGCCCAGGCTGGAGTGCAGTGGTGCAATCTCAACTCACTGTGACCTCCACTCCCATGATTCAATCAATTCTCCTGCCTCAGCCTCCCGGGTAGCTGGGACTACAGGCACCCGCTGCCACACCCGGCTAATTTTTTGTATTTTTAGTAGAGACAGGGTTTCACCGTGTTAACCAGGATGGCCTTGATCTCCTGACCTTGTGATCCACCCGCCTCGGCCTCCCTCCCAAAGTGCTGGGATTACAGGTGTGAACTACTGCACCTGGTCCTAATCTTTTTCTGAATGTATACTTTAATGCTACACATTTCCCTCTTAGCACAGTTTTTGCTGCATCTAGCAAATTTTGATATGCTTTGTTTTAATTATAATTAGTTCAAAATATTTTCTAATTTCCCTTGGGATTTTTTTCCTTTCACCCATGGGTTACGTAGAAGCATGTAGTTTAATTTGCAAGTATTCAAGAATTTTCTAGTTATAATTTTACTATTGATTTTAACTCAATTCTCATGTGGTTTTAAAAATACTCTATATAATTTTAGTCTTTTAAAATGTATTGAAACTTGTTTTAGGACTCAGCATTTGTCAATGTTAGTCTATGTTCCTTGTACCTTTGAAATTAATATGCATTTGCAGTAATTTGTTGTAATATTCTATAAATATCAGTTAGGTTGAGGGGTTAATAAAGTTGCTGAATTCTTCTCTTTGTTGCTAACTTTTTTGGTCTACTTCTGTGAATTTTTAATATATGGTTGTAAAAATTTTCCACTATGATTGTAAAGTTTTCTAGTTTTCCATTTAGCTCTGCCAATTTTTGTTACTGTACTTTGAAGTTCTACTCTTCCTTGCAAATAAATCTAGGATGTTTACGTAATGAATTGACCCTTGTCAACATATGGTTATAAGTGTATCTTTTTCAAATTCCTCTTGTCAGAAAGCCTACTTTGTCTGATAATATAGTCACATTGTGTTACTTGTGATTAGTGTTTACATGGTATATTCTTTTACTTTCTTTTTCTTTTGAGATGGAGTCTCACTCTGTTGCCCAGGCTGGAGTGCAGTGGCAAGATCTCGGCTCACTGCAACCTCCGCTTCCTGGATTCAAGTGACTCTCCTGCCTCAGCCACCTGAGTAGCTGGGATTACAGGTGCTGCCACTATGCCCAGCTAATTTTTTGTATTTTTAGTAGAGACAGGGTTTCACCGTGTTGGCCAGGCTGGTCTCAAACTCCTGACCTCACGATTCACCCACCTGAGCCTTCCAAAGTGCTGGGATTACAGGCGTGAGCCACTGCACCTGGCCTCTTTTCCATTCTCTTACTTTCAGCCTATTTGTGTCTGTACAGTTAAAGTATTATCCTATTGAATTCATCTTACTTTTTTATCTGACAATTTCTAATGTTTAAGTAAGAGTATTCAGTACCTTTTCACCCGAATGTAATTGTTGATATCGTTGGGTTTGGTAACAATTGTTTTCTACTTATTCCATAACTCCCATCTCTCCTTGGTCTCATGTTTCTGCCTTCTTTTAGATTAATTGAATTATAAGAATTGCATATTATTATTTCTATTGGTTTTTGAAATTTACATTTTAATTTTACATTTATAGTATGTGTTCTAGAGGTCACAATATGGACCTAACCTTATCATAGCTTACTGAAATTAATATTTTACAATTTCATGTTAAGAACCTTGTAACAGTATAATTCAATTTTCAACTGCCAACACTTTTTACTATTATTGTCATATATTTCGTTTCTGTCTCTTTTTTTTTTGAGACGGAGTCTCACACTGTTGCCCAGGCTGAAGTGCAGTGACGCGATCTCGGCTCCCTGCTGACTTCTGTCTTATAAACTCTGCAGTAAAATTTTACTATTTTACTTTAAATAATCACTTGACTTTCTTAAAAAGATTAAGAAAAAGTATTTTGTATTTGCCCACATATTTACCAACTCTGGTGTTGGTGTTCTTCTTGTTTGTTTGTTTTTTTGCAGATTCATGTTTTCACATCCACCTCTGACCATCTTCCTCAGCCTGAAGTGCATTCTTTAATATTTTGTGTAGTGCAAAACTGCTGGTGATAAATTCTCTCTTCACCTTTGTTTTCTGGAAATAGTGGGGTTTTTTGTTTGTTTGTTTGTTTAAGACAGGGTCTGACTCTGCCACCCAGGCTGGAGTGCAGTGGCATGATCTCAGCTCACTGCAACCTGTGCCTCCCAGGTTTAAGCCGTCCTCCCACCTCGGCTTCCTGCATAGCTGGGACAACAGGCGCATGCCACCACATCCAGCTAGTTTTTGTATTTTTAGGAGAGATGAAGTTTCACCATGTTGGCCAGGCTGGTCTTGAACTCCTGGACTCAAAGCGATCTGCCAGCCTCGGGCTCCCAAAGTTCTGGGATTACAGGCATGAGCCACGGCACCTGGCCTGAAAATGGCTCTTTTTTACATTCATTTTTAAAGGAAAATCTCACAGGACTTAGAATTCTAGGTTGACATATTTTTTTCAATACTTTGAAGTTATTTAATTGTTTTCTAATATCCATTTCTTTATTATTAAGACGTCAGCCACAATTCTTATTGTTTCTCTGAGTGTAACATGTGTTTTCTTCTCTGGCTACTTTTAGGATTTCTCACCTTGGCCGGTGTGGTGGTGGATTCCTGTAATCCCGGCTACTCAGGACACTGAGGCAGTAGAATTGTTTGTGCCTGGGAAGTAGAGGCTGCAGTTAGCCGAGACTGCACCACTGCACTCCAGCGTGGGTGACAGAGTGAGACTCTGTCTAAAACAAACAAACAAACAAACAAGATTTCTCACCTTTATCTTTGAATTTTGGCCATTTGACTATGGTACGCCTTGGTGAAGCCTTCATTGTTTTTGTCCTGTCTGGGATTTGCTGAGGTGTTTTTTTTTTTTTTTTTTTTTTTTTAATCTATGGGTTTATGCCTTTGAAAAATTTGACTCACTACTGTGTTCAACATGTTTTTGTCAACAGGTCTTAAGTACTCTGTTCTCTTTCTGTATTTCTCCATGATTCAGTTTGAGTGAATTCTATTGAAGTATCTTCAATTTCATTCATCCTTTCATCTATGTGTTCATTCTGCTCTTAAATCCTCTAAAGAACTTTTCATTTGAGATATTTTATTTTCTACTTCTAGAGATTTTGGTTCTTCTTTTTCAGCTTTATTGAGATATAGTTGACAAATTAAAATTCTATATATTTATGGTATATAATGTGATGTTTTGATATCTGTATACAGCGTAAAATGATTACCACAATTAACCTAATTTAATATATTCCTCACCTCACATAGTTACCTTTTTATGTGTGTGGGCATAAAAACATTTAATACCTACTTTTTACGCAATTTTAAAATATACAATACATTCTTATTAACTACCGTCACAATATTACACAAGATATATATATTGAGATGGGGTCTCACTTTGTCACCCAGGCTGGAATGCACTGGTGTGATCACAGCTGACTGCAGCCTCAATCTCCTAGGCTCAAGCAATCCTACCCCCTCAGCCTCCTAAGTAGCTGGGACTATATGCACACACCACAATGCCTGGCTAATTTTTGGGTCTTTCTTTCTTTCCTTCTTTCTTTCTTTCTTTCTTTCTTTCTTTCTTTCTTTCTTTCTCTCTCTCTCTCTTTCTTTCTTTCTTTCCTTCTTTCTTTCTTTCCTTTTTTTGTTTTTGTAGAGATGGGGTTTCGCAATGTTGCCCAGGCTGGTCTCGAACTCTTGGGCTCAAGTAATCTGCCCACTTGAGCCTTCCAAAGTGTTCTGTTTACAGGAGTGAACCACTGAGCCCAGCCTCCATTATATTTTACAATTTTAATTTTCTGCTGAAATTCCTTATCTGTTCACACATTCTATTTTTTTCCTGAAAACCTTAAAAAATATATTTTTAAACAGCAACTTTTATTTTAGGTTCAGAGAGTACAGGACCAATTGCATGGTGCTGAGGTTTGGATACAATCAAGCCCATCACCCAGGTAATGAGCATAGTACCCAATAGGTAATTTTCCAGTCCTTGCTTCCCTTCCTGCCTCCCGCTTCTTGTAGTCTCCAATGTCTATTGTTCCCATCTTAATGTCGATGTGTACCCAGTGTTTAATCTTTTAATGTAATTATACTAGCTGTTTTTAAATTCTTTCTTTGCTAATTCCAGAATCTGAGTAATTGAAACTCTATTTCTATTGCCTGTTTTTCTCTTGGTTCTGGGTCACATTTTCCTGCATCTTTGCATAACTCTTAAGTGTGTATTGAATTCTGAACATTATGTATGACACATTGTACAAACTCTAGATTCTATGATCTTCCCATAAAGAGTACTCTGCTTCTTTCTGGCGAATATTTAAATATTTGATGGATGTTCTTGCTTCCACTGAGGCTTGATTTTGGAATTTGTTATGGAGGCTTATTTGAGTTGACCCTTAGATTTGGGGCATGGCTTGGAGTCTTGGGTCCTGATTTTATTCTGGCAACATGGCTCTTAGGGTTTCATTGAAAAATCCAAAATGTTTTCTAATCTCCTCCTTCTTGACTAGATTTGAACTCTGAACTATCTTCCTAGAACCAGGCAACTACTGAAATCTCTGCTTATATATTCTTTTTCTTTTCGTTTGTGTGTATTTTCTTTTTTGTATTTTTTGTTTGTTATTTTATTTTAAGTTCTGGGATACACGTGTAGGATGTGCAGGTTTGTTACACAGGTAAACATGTGCCATGATAGTTGGTTGCACCTGTCAACCCAACCGCTAGGTATTAAGCCCTGCATGTATTAACTATTTTTCCTGATGCTCTCCCCGCTCTCTGCCCTCCCCTGGCAGGCCCCAGTGTGTGCTGTCCCCCTCCTTGTGTCCATGTGTTCTCATTGTTCAGCTCCCACTTATAAGTGAGAACATGTGGTGTGTGGTATTTGGTTTTCTGTTCCTGTTAGTTTGCTAAGGATAATGGCTTCCAGCTTTATCCATGTCCCTGCAAAGGATGTAATATTGTTCCTTTTTATGGCTGCATAATATTTTACCTTTTTAGCCCCTCAGTTGCTGATTTCTGCTGAGTTCCTTGAGTGCCGTTTAGGGACCAGCCAGAGACTTGCAGGGACTTTGTATGTTGATTTTAGATCTCTCTTTTTGTGTCTAAGATTTCTTCTAAGATTTGTCCCCTTGATTTTCAACCACTGTGGCATCTCTGAACTTCAGTTTCTGTTTCCTGAGCAAAAAATGTCTTCTTCTGGTTTGAAGTTGATTTCCTCATGCATCGTGTGAACGGAAAAGTTCCCATACGGGAAAAGTCAGGTAAGTGTAGAAGTCACCTAGTGTCCTTTGCTCCTTTCAAGCACCTTCTGCTGAAGAGTGTCTGCCTTCTTTGGGTTGTATTGTGTTTTGTATCATTGTTATTAGCACGAAGGTTTGTCTCACACAAGCAACTCCATTATTACTTTACTCCCATTAGTGTTAAATTCCACTGTTTTCCTAACATTTGACCTGTGTAGCCCCTAAAAGCATTTGAGTTCATAACCCCTATTTTAAATTTATAAAGGTCTGATTTTTTTTTTACAAAATATATTTTATAATGAACATGTTCTATTTTTAATCAGGAAAAAAACACACCACCCAGTTTGGGAAGGGTCTATTTCCCTAGATTTAGACGGGTATGGAAAGTGGTATATCCCATAAGAGCGGGAGAACACTGCTCAGTGAAAGCCCTCTGTGGAGGGAGGGCAGAGATCAGACATCCAAGCAGATGGCTGTGAGGGGTAAAACTCAAGGCTTCTAGATTCCCAGCTTCAGGCTGGACATGGTGGCTCACACCTGTAATCCCAGCACTTGGGGAAGCCAAGGCAGGAGGATTACTTGAGTCCAGGAGTTCAAGACCATCCTGGGCAACACAGTGAGACCCCCGTCTCTACATGAATTAAAAAAGAAAACATTAGGCATGGTGGTGCACTCCTGTAGTCCTAGCTACTCGGAAGGCCAAGGTCGGAAGATCGTTTGAGCCCAGGAGTTTGCAGCTATAGTAAGAATCATGATCGCACTACTGCACTCCAGCCTGAGTAACAGAACAAGACCCCCACACAACAATAACAACAACAAAATTCCCAGTTTCAGGAAGATTCCCTGCTCTACTGGAGATTTGGAAGCAGAAATCTAAGGGAATTTTTTAAAGGTCAATGGTGACCATGGTAACATTGATCCTCATTTCATTTCCTAGGGGTCATGAAAACAGCACATTCTGGAGCATTCCTGGAAAGGGTCCCAATAGCATTGGAAAACCCATTCCTCACCAACACAGTGAAATGGGAGCTGAAATCCAGGATTAAGTTCATATAAAGGAAATCGAGAAATATTTTTCATACAGCTGAGTTTCTGGCCTGAGAATCATGCTTTGCAATCCTATAGTAGACAGGGTGAGATGTGCTATAGACCCGTGTCACAAGGTTCCAATCATAGTGCACCAAAGAACACTTACAAAAAAAATGTTTTATGGATGAGTCGGCACTTGTCAGATTAGGGGACCCTGTCCTCACTGATGTCACTTGATCCTGTTAATTACCGAGTCCCAAGAAAGAGACACAGGTAAAAGTGAGCTCTGTATCCTTGGGCCATGTGATGTTTCCAGATAATTCCCAGATTCTCTGTAGTTGAACAGGGAGTTCACAAGCTTTCCCCATGACTCAGAAAATTATAACTGCCTGAAGAATTTTTAGAAGGCTATCAGTGAGGAGACAGTCCTCTGGGACTGAGCAAAACATAGAAAACCATGCTGGATTTTCCAAATGTGGGATGTGATTTAGATAAGCTTCCACCCTTGATATGCTTTTCAAAAATAACCTTTATCATATTGTTATTTATTATTTCACTCAACACATGGTAAGTATTGACTAAGGACCACTCACTCTTTTGGTCAGTGACACTCCCACAGGCCTGGGCAGAGGAACCTGATTGGAAACAGTCCTGTAATCTGAGGAGGCGTCTAAAAATGTAGGGAGATTTCCTTGTTTGTCGAATGACTGGGAGTTTCTACTGACATTAGCTGCCAGGTGTTAAGTGCCAGTAAAATGTGATACAATGCACAGAACATTTCTGCAAACAATGAATACCAAAAACACTTGCACAGGTCGGTATTTGTGAAAGAACAGAAACTATTTAAAATGGAAATTGGCCAGCGCAGTGGCTCACGCCTGTAATCCCAGCACTTTGGGAGGCCGAGGCGGGCAGGTCACTTGAGGTTAGGAGTTCAAGTCCAGCCTGGCCTACATGGCGAAACTCTGTCTTTACTAAAAATACAAAATTTAGTTGGGTGTGGTGGTGGGTGCCTGTAATCCCAGCTACTGGGGAGGCCGAGGCAGGAGAATCACTTGAACCTGGGAGGCAGAGGTTGCAGTGAGCCGAGATCGTGCCATGGCACTCCAGCCTGGGTGACAAGGGTGAAGCTCCATCTCTAAATAAATATATAAATAAATAAAATGGAAAATGACTTATTATAGCAAAATAGCCATGTTCAAACCGTTTTCTGTGCTGGAGCACTTGTCGGTTTGCTGTTCTTTAGGGATTTATAAAGTCGCTTCTGACATTTTGCCAGAAACTACAGGAACCCACCACCAGTAGTCATAGCTGCTTTCACAAGAAAATGCCCTGAGCCACTGGACAAACCTCAATTCATCTCAGCAGCCAGGAAAAAGTAATGCGTTTTGATCTCCTTCTGCCTTCCAGATCAAAACCAGAACCCTGCTTATGGGCATTCTGGGAAATGTAATTCCCAGGTTCCTGGTCCTGCAATACAGAGGAATAGCCTAGATTAGAGATCCTCAGACTCCATCGTCTCTAGTCACAAAGGTTTGTCGACACACTGTTGGGGTTCAGTACACCTTGCACGAGCCCTTGGAATTTGCATCTCTATCAAGTCTACAGGTGATGCTCATGCTGGCGGCCCATGCTTTGAGGACATCTGCTTGGAAGGGGAAAGAACGATGTATGCAAATGTCCAATCTGTCACAGCCAGATAAAGACATGGCGTTCATCCTGAGTGAAATGAGGGGCCACTGGAGAGTTTTTAAGCAGAGGAATGACATGATTTGACTCTTCCATTTTAAAAGGATCACCTGGGCTTCCAGGGAAGTAATAAAAACAGCCATGCCAGGCAAGAGGTCATTGTGACAAAAAAAAAAAAAAAAAAAAAAAAAAAAAAAAAAAAAAAAAAAAGTTCATGGTGGAAACTTAGGAAAGTACAAAAAAAAAAAAAAAGACAAATATAATCAAAATCACTTACAATCCCACCATTCAGAACCAACCATTATTAATATTTAGATATATTTCCTGTGTGTTCACTGAGATTATAGTTCACACGATGTGTAACATCATTTTTTAAACGTTAACATATCATGCCATTGAGAATTCTACGTCCTGGAATAGTCTTCTGCAACATTAAGAGGAAGCTGACTGGTGAGGGCATGCGGAACATGTCACGGAGCTGCCACTGGGCCTATTAGTGAATGTGCTTCCTGAGATGCTAGTCTCTTCCGTTCCTCTTCCTAACATACCTAGCCTTTCAAACAGAAAATATTTTCATCAGAATTTCAAGTTCTTGACTTAGCGAGTGCTTTTCAATAACAAAGGCCTACTTTTTACGTCACTGAGGCAGTGAGGGAGGGGCTTGGGTAAGGATCCTTGAGATCTCCAGCCCAGAGTTCTTAAGATCACAAGTGTGGACAACTAGCTGTCCAAGAACGGTCTCACAGGACTTTTCCATGTATATCTGATATATTGCTTATCCCCTTGTCAGAACTCAATAAACAGCTATGGGAGAAATATATAAAATGAATTATATCTCTAAGCCTTGACCTCTACAATATTTCTTCCTTCCAATCAATATGCTTCTTGAAGTTTAGAAAAAAACGGTCTCTAATGCTTCATTTCCCACTCTTTTGCAAGCGATATGCAATTTGTTTCTTCCTGAAAGAGAGGAAAAGTGAAATATTTTTCTCTGGAAAGAAGGGTAAGAAAATAAGAAACTGTAGAGTTGGAACTAAGAACCCCAGAGTATATTTAAATAAGGATACATGTATTAATCACCCTCCCAATGAAAGCAAAGGCCCCAAAGTCAACTTCCTTAAAAGGCTACAGAAAATGTTGTGAATCTTTGGAAAGGATCAATATGAGTCAATGGAGAGTACCGTGGCCCATGATAAATACAATGAAGACATATTGACATTATGCTTCCCAAAATATTCTGGATTAGGTATTCTGGAAAACACCTCTGAAAAGAAACTTTACAATACTGGAAAAAATGCAATAAATATTTAAATACTTAGTTGAACGTTTAATTGAAGGACCTCAATTTAGGCGATAAAGCAAGGGCTAATGCAGGGAAGCCTCAGAATTGCTAGCTGACACCAGCAAGTTGGTGTTTGGGGTTTAATGTGTGAGGGATAAGAGGCAGGGCCTCAGGTCAGCTAATGATAGGGAGTTGGGACTAAGATTTCCTCATAAATCTAAGGATTTGAAATGCTGTAACCTTAATGAAAGAATAGGTTAGGAAAAAAATCTACATATTGTCAACAGGAACGACACTTTTCTTTCTCAGCATCGAATCTGACTGGAAAAAAAAAAAAAAAAACTTATGTAATTCTAAGTATGCCCCTATAAGAGTCTGTGATTCCCCAACAATCCAAGGAATCTCAAGGAGAGAATTAACACAATGGTCCAGGATTAATACCACTCTTGGATGTGTGTTAGAAGCCAGTACTTTCTGGAATAATGGTCCCTCCACTAAGGCCTCCTGGAGGATTTACTAGATTTGGGTCAGTCAGATAGCTTGGAAATGACACCCTTCCTCTTAAAGCTTTCTACATATTCCTGATCTATAAAACTAAGTGGGCTAAAATGTTTTTAATGTCATTTCAACTTCGTGTTTGTCTGATTTGGCTTGTGCCACAAATCTAAAATTTTTACAAGCTAATATCACGGCAATCTCCAAGTCACTGGAAAACACTGAGTGAACTTTGTAGATGTCTCCTGTTTTCCTGTAACGTTACAAACTGTATTAGTGCTTGATACGTTAAAATTAACATGATGGAAGTATGAAAAAAAGATTAATTCAACTGATTTAAAACAAAATAAACAGCTCCCATTCTCATCAGTCAAAATCTTACCCTACTCAGAAGATGATCAAAACCAAAACTAAAGAAGTAGCAAGCAAGTCATCATTAAATTTTACTTGAAATGTGTTAGTAAGCAGTCTTGTTCTCAATCATGCAGAAAATAAAAACAGACATGCTGTGGAGGCTGGTTTGAATGGAGCAGAACAAAACTCATGCCTGTCAGTCACTGATCCTTGCCAAGCTGTGGGAATCATACTTGTTAAAGTGATTGAAGTCCTCAGTGGTAGAGTTTCTTTTGCTTCATTTTCACCAAAGCTTTACAAGCAGAAAATGTTTCCATTTGCATAAAAGTTTCAATTAGTACTGACTAATTTTAATTTTAGGTTCTTTGAAAACCCACATCTAATTGTCTAAGGCGTTTCTGGCACTAATAGTAGACCAACTGTGAACATTAGTAGGCAAAATGAACATTTTCTCTGGAAAGAAGGGTAAGAAAATAAACTGTAGAGTTGGAATTAAGAACCCCAGAATAGGCCGGCGCGGTGGTCAAGCCTGTAATCCCAGCACTTGGGAGGCGAGACGGGTGGATACGAGTCAGGAGAGATCGAGACCCTCCCTGGCTACACGAGTGAACCCGCTTACTAATAAAAATACAAAAAAAAATTAGCCGCGAGATGGCGGCGCTGTAGTCCAGCTACTCGGGAGGCTGAGGGCAGTGAGAATGGCGAAAACCCGGGTAGGCGGAGCTTGCAGTGAGCGAGATCCGGCATCTGCACTCCAGCCTGGGCGACAGAGCGAGACTCCGTCTCAAAAAAAAAAAAAAAAAAAAAAAAAAGAACCCAGATATATATTGAAGTAAGACATAAATGTATTACTTAATAAATATTTGATGAATGGATTAAGAAGAATAAGTTCATGATAATTCTGTAATTACCATTGCACTTCATAGAAAGTCATTTGGGTCCCCAAACTAGCTGTAAGGTGAAGCTGGGCTGCAAGCAAACAAAAGGAACCATAGACATTTTTTAAAAAATAAGAAACACACAAAATTCAAGTCATTTACTGAAATATAAGTGAAATAATCAGCACAGAGATTGCAACTGTTGCTGTCTATTGTAGAAAAATCTAAAACGTAATTCTTCATTGATTGCTTTCAACTGGACAGGTCAATTGCTTCCTTGATTCATTTTTTTTTAAAAAACAAAAACCTTAACAATTTACTCCTGCTGGTGTACTAAAGCACAGTATTATGTCATTCTCTAAGCTCTCGTTAGGTGTGGAATGAAGTCAGGGCTAAAGCTTATCAGGGCTTTGGAGGGGAAAGTGAGTGTTCCAGGCACCAGCAGTGAGAACTGCCTTTCTCTACATAATACAATATTCCAAGAAGGTTTGCTAAGTTTAATTGAGTCTAACTGAGCTAAGTTGAACTGAAGTAAATTCAATCTAAATGAATCAATTGCAGGTCATACTGTTGAGTTTTAAAATCATTTTTTTTTTTTTTTTTCGTGAAAGAGTCCTTGAGACTCATCCTTCAGCACAGGCTGAGAATACCTATCTGTGATTTCTTTCCGGGAGCAGTTAATATTTTAAAAGATTTTGTTTAGAAGTGGTTTCCTCAACATCTTTATGATGCTATATCAGTTCTCTTTCATAGCCATTATTTTCCGTTGGAACCACAAATGAGAATATTTCTTGCTACACTTCTGGTTAACATCTGATTCCACAACTAGACTCCACATCTGCTGTGTTCACCCCTCTGTCCCAGGACTGGTTTAGTGTCTGGCACAGAATAGTTGCTTAATAAATATTTGATGAATAGATTAATTAATATAAATAACAAGAAAACTAAGAGAACCACAATTATGTAATTACCATTTCACTTGAAGGAAAAACTTGGACTAAGGGAAAAGTTAATTCTTGCATTTATGTTTAATAAGTATGCTGTAGAAGTTGTTTCTCTCTATACCAGCCCGTGCCTCTAAGTTTTTGGTCTGTAGAAGTAGTTGATTTCTTTGAAGTGCTCCATTCATTGTTGTCATTGGTATGTACAGCAGGAAATAGCTGATTTGAGAATATGCCGAGGTGTTTGGGCATCAAATGTGGGTCTTGGAACAAATGGAACAGAACTGAGTTTGACAACGTAGCCATGACAACGGACAAAGTTTTTACCTGCTAAAGTAGATTTTATCTATCAATTTTACCATGAAGAAATTGAAGACCAGAGAGGCCAAGGAGTCTGTCCAAAGTTCAAAGGCAGGGCTGATGTGCAGGCAGCCTCATGTGCCCCACAGTGACTGTCTTGCTTTGTCAGCCAAGCCCCATTACTGGTTGTTAAGATTCAGGTACTGCCGTGGACAGCAATACAGCACACACAAAAATAGACTACAAATCTCCTGTTTTCTCTAATATTCTCTATTGGCCATCACTATATTTTGAGTTCAGAAACCTGAATATGACCCAGGGCCTCCTTTATATTCACTCTATGGTACTCCATAAGGCAGTCGTGTCCTCTGAACATCATTTTCTTTATATGTGAAAACGAGGGTCACCGTCCCCACTTTATTATTGTGAGAGTTAAACAAGAAACCTTTGGGAAAGGTAATGGAAGACTTGGCACTCAGTAAACATCATTCAGATCTGGATCTGTTGTGTACCTCATACATTCTCTTGATATTCAAGGTTTGATCTATATTTTCCTGGCATTACTCTGAAATGTATTGTCTCACCCTTTCTTCAACATCAAAGCAGTTGAGACCCAGCCACTGTTACTGTCTCCCAGAGCTTCCTGGCTAGACTGAGCCTCTGCTGCCCCCAGCGGTGAGCGCCTGACACCACACACCTGACTGGCTTCCTGCCCTTCCCCACCTTCCAAGGCTGCTTCCTGGATTCAACGCGGGAACAATTTGCATTGAAACTACTTGTCTCAGGAACTCAAACCACTCAATCAAAAAACAATAATCCCATCAAAAAGTGAGCAAAGGTCATGAATAGACATTTTTCAAAGGAAAACATAAAAATGACCAACAAGTATATGAAAAAAATGCTCAACATCACTAATCATCAGAAAACTGAAAATTAAAACCACAATGATAAACCGTCTTACACCAGTCAGAATGGCTATTATTAAGGTGTCAGAAGATAACAGATGTTGGAACGGCTCTGGAGGAAAGGGGAAGCTTATATACACTGTTGGTGGAGATGTAAATTAGCACAACCTCTATGGAGACCAGCATAGAGATTTCTCCCAGAAATAAAAATAGAAATACCACTGGATCCAGGAATCCCCCTGTGGGGTATCTACCCAAAAGAAAATCATTATACCAAAAAGATACCTGCACTCATATGTCTATCACAACACTATTCATAATAGCAAAGATGTGGAACTAACCTCAGTGTCCATCAAAAGACGATTGGACTTAGAAAGTGTAATGTGTCTAGACGTACATAATGGAATACTATTCAGCCATGAAAAATGAAATAATACCTTTGACAGCAACATGGATGGAATGGGAGTCCATTATCCTGAGTGAAACAACTCAGGAACAGAAAGAAAAATATCACATATTCTCACTTATAAGTGGGAGCTATCAATAATGGGTAAATGAGACAAAGTGTGGGATGATAGATATTGGAGACTTAGAAGCCAGTCGGGGTGGATGATGACAAATTACTTAATGGGTACAATGTATATTATTTGAGTGATGGATAGATACACTAAAAGCTCAGACCACACCACTATGCAGTATATCTATGTAACAGAATTGCACTCATACCCCTTACATTTATACAATAAATAAACTACTTGCCTCAGGGTCTGGTTCAGGGGACTCCAATTAAAATAGGGCATATCTTCATATATGCATTAGTCAGAGTTCTCCAGAACCAATAGGGTGTGTGTATGTGTGTGTGTGTGTGTGTGTGTGTGTGTAGATATCTATTATGGAAGTTGGTTGCCCAGTTATGGAGACCTGGAAGTCCGCGATCTGCCCTCTGTAAGCTGGAGAACCAGGGAAGCCAGTGATGCACTTGAGTTTGAGTTTGAAGGCCTGAGAACCAGGAGAGCCGATGATCCTGCTCTCAGCTCCAGGCCAAAGGCCTGAGCACCAGCGTGGCTGGTGGTGTAAGTCCTGGAGTCCAAAGGCTCAAGAACCAGGAGCTCCGGAAGAGACAGGATCTGCCTTTCCTCTGTTTTTTTGTTCCATTCCAGTCCTCAATGGAATGACTGATGTCTGCCCACATTGGAGAAGGTGATCTTTACTCAGCCACTAATTCAAATGCTAATCTCTTCCAGAAGCACCCTCCCCCACACAGAAATAATGTTTCACCAGCTATCTGGGCCTCCCTTAGTGCAGTCAAGTTGACACATAAAGTTCACCACACAGTGTGTTGCATCCCCACTCACTCCCAGCAGGTGCAAGCTTCTTTCTTTCACAGCAGCCCCACAGCTTTCTGTATCCTATGGTGGCACGCCTGCTTTGGCAGGTCTTACGTTAGAAACCTCTGGTTGGGCCATAGTAGTGTCTCAGTTTGTGCCCATGTCACTGTTTCTGAATATTAATCCAATTGCCGTCCATCCTCACATAAATGGACACCTGCTCTATGATTTACGTATTCCTCACACTGTCGTGGAATTCCACTGTCTGCTTCCATCTTTCACTCTTTCATTCTTATGACCTTAGCTGCTGCCTGGGGATGCGTGACCACCTGGGAAGCAGACCCCGAAGGTGTCAGGAACCAGGCTGGAGACAATGCTGCAGTAAGATTTAGACAAAATAGAAATATGGGGTGCTGAGAGGGACTTTCCCAACTTCATTGTGATTATGAGAATTTCAAAGAAGTGACATCTGGTTTATTGAGTAGTTTACTCAACATTATTTACAAGACATATGTGACCCTAAAAAGTAAAATAAGACTGGGCGCAATGGCTCTCACCTGTAATTCCAGCACTTTGGGAAGCCGAGGCAGGTAGATCACCTGAGGTCAGGGGTTTGAGACCAGCCTGACCAACGTGGTGAAACCCTGTCTCTACTAAAAATACAAAAATTAGCCAGGTGTGGTGCAGGCACCTGTAACCCCAGCTACTAGGGAGGCTGAGGCAGGAGAATCACTTGATCCCAGGAGGCGGAGGTTGCAGTGAACGGAGACTGTGCCACTATACTCCAGCCTGGGCAACAGAGTGAGGCTCCATCTCAAAAGAAAAAAAAAAGTAAAATAAAAACCAACACTCACCAATTATGAGAAAGTGATACAATTTTCATATTAGCACTGTTGCCAGCATGAAGACAATGAAACATTCACCTTTCATGCATTCATGCAACAGATTTTAATAACTGATTATTTACATGCTTGTGGGAATATTTTGTTTGTTTGTTTTAAACCCGTAACTGTGCTGTGTGCTAGGAGACAGGCTGATGAATTCAAATCAACAGTCCATGGTTGGGCATAGTGGTTCACATGTGTAATCCCAGCGCTTTGGAAGGCCCAGGTGGGAAGATCGCTTGAGCCCAGGAGTTCAAGACTAGACTGGGCAACAAGGTGAGACCTTGTCTCTATTTAAAAAAAAATTTTTTTAAGTATTTAAAAATCAATAGTCCTTGACCTCAGAGAGCTTATAGTTCCGTAGACAAGAGGCAAAAAATCAAATAATTATCCAAGTGAAGGTATAATCATCATGTGAGATAAACGCTTGGAAGAAAATACATTCAGTTTTATGAGATCATAGAAAAGAAACCTTAATGAGATGAGGGTTTCAGGGCAGGCTTCCATAAGGAAGCCACACTTGAGCTAACATCTGAAAAATGAGCAAGGGGGAGCTACAAATAAGCGGAAATTAACCAGATGTAATTGGAGATGTAAGGTACTAAAGAGAAGTTCCCAAAAAAGAACAGATGTTGCCTGCTTTCCGGTAGCGGAACATTCATGATGGGAGAGATAAAACTACTTATCCTAGCAGGCCACACCCTTAGAGGAGGCTGCACTGGACTAGAACCTCCAGGAGGGGAGGGACTTGCCTGCTCTGCTGCGGTTGCTCCTCTAGCACGCAGAGCCACGTACACGGAGGGTGCTCTGCAACACCAGCCCAGTAGCCGTGCAGACAGCCCCTGGGCTTTCAGTGCCAACCCCAGAAAGGCTGGCATATCGGAGGCGCCCAGCAAATACTTATTAAATTAAAGAAAGTGGGCTAGGTGCAGTGGCTCACGCCTGTAATCCCAACACTTTAGGAAGCCGAGGCGGGCAGATCACAAAGTCAGGAGTTCGAGACCAGCCTGGCTAATACGGTGAAACCCTGTCTCTACTAAAAATACAAAAAAAATTAGCTGGTGTGGTGGCACATGCCTGTAATCCCAGCTACTCGGGAGGCTGAGGCAGAAGAATTGCCTAAACCCGGGAAGTGGGGCTTGCAGTGAGCCAAGATCGTGCAATCGCACTCCAGCCTGGGTGACAGAGTGAGACTTCCTCTCAAAAAAAAAAAAAGAAAAAAAGAAAAAAGAACATGAATGAAGCCTCCAGAATGTACCTTCATACCTTAATATTAGGAAACTGTTCTTTTCCTGCATTTTTCCTGTTTCATATTAGTAAAGGTAGGAACCATCTGGACATCATGTATTATTTTACCTGATGGGGACACTCTCTTTCAGCTTTTCCTCCACAAACAAACATTCCAGAATAAGATTTTAGATCACTAGAGAGAATTTACCAAGATAAAGCAAAGAACATTCCTTCCAAAGTGTATTTTTCTTTAAAAGTTTTAATGGCAATTTCTTTACAGAGTTCAATATATTGTAAGACATGGAAAGATATATTGCACCCAGTACTTGTTACAGTCATGAACTCTTAGAGTTTAAAATGTTGCTTGATTCAAAATCCAAAATTAGACTTGAAGTATATGGAAAATTCCCAGAACCTAAGCAAATGAAGTTAAATTGGCATGGGGCATATGCTTTTATTTATTTATATTAAAAAAATCAAGTTATCAAAATATTGGCAACATAATTTTAACATGGAATAGAAAAGGCAAAATAAACATGGCTGATAGGTTAAAAACACACACACGCAAAACCTACATTCCTGAAAAATGTTAGTGTGTTTGCAAATCTGTTACCAAATTGAACATCTATAAATGGAAAGATAAACAGCTCGAGAGTCAGCGAGTTCTGGGTTCCAGTCCCGCTGTGTACACTCTGGGATTCTGCAGGCGGTGGCATGGCCGGAAGCCTGCAGGCCTGCCAAGAGGCCGTGGGCACAGCACCATGCCTGAGCGCAGCGTGGCAGTGACTGGCTGGTAGCCCAGCACATGGGCCTAGGAATCTATTGTGGTGTCTGACACCATGCAGGTGTCACCACACACTGCTTTACCCGACAGATGGATGAACTGAATTTACAAATAGCTATAATTGGCTAGCATCAGGATGAAGACTTAGTATGGTGACAAAGAAATCCTCCAGATAGTGACATAAAAACCTTTACGTGTATTTCTCTCTCTCAGAAAGCCATCCCTAGGTGGTGGGAAGTGCAGGCTGGCAAAGAGCACATTCCTCCCATCTCGTTAGGACATCCACTTCTGCATGATGGGAACTGGGTCAGAGGCACCTGCGTCTACCAGCTCGGATGAAGGGAGAAGGTGGAGAAGCGCATGCTCAGTGTTTTAAGGTCCAGAGTGGCAAATGTCTCTTCCACGTAAACTCCAGTGGCTGGAACTCAGTCACAAGGCCACCACTCTCCATGAAAAGTTCAGAAGCATCCCCCTGGAGGCCCAGCTGTAAGTGGAGGCCCAGCACAGTGCTTCCGTAGAAGTGTGAGGCCGATCTGGCAACTAGCTGTGTCCAGCTCAGACCCCTCCAGCGTCACCCGATATCTGTGTCTGCTCTTTTCCCACGCACAGACACATGAGGCACATGTGCTGCCCTCCATGGGGAGCCCCAGAGTCCCCTCTGTATTTCCCCCAGCCCAAGGTCTAGGTCCCTGAGGTATTGGAGGCCTTTTTTTTTTTTTTCTGAGACGGAGTCTCGCTCTGTCTCCCAGGCTAGAGTGCAATGGCACAATCTCAGCTCACTGCAACCTCAGCTCCTGGGTTCAAGCGATGCTCCTGCCTCAGCCTCCCAAGTAGCTGGGATTATAGGTGTCCACACCCGGCTAATTTTTTGTATTTTTAGTAGAGACAGGGTTTTGCCATGTTGACCAGACTGGTCATGAACTCCTGACCTCAGGTGATCCAGCTGCCTTGGCTTCCCAAAGTGCTGGGATTACAGGAGTGAACCACCGCGCCTGGCCTGGAGGGTCTTTTTGATCTGGTCCAGAGGTAGCAGCTCACTGTTCAGTGGCCTGCAGCTAAAAGGCCAGTTGTCTATGTCCCTCCCACTCACAACCACAGTGGTGGAGCTGGAACAGCACGTCTACAGGGAAGACTCGGCTGGGACAAGGGAGAAGCAAAGGGCAGACCTCTGATGGTCCCCAGCTGGGTAGGAGTTCCTACCCCTACCCAGTAGGGTATCAAGAGGTACCATGATACCGTGAGTTAAAATAGGGTGACTGTGTAATTCATTTTGACAGCGAAAGGGAATGCCATTTATAATGATGCCAAGACAACAGACATAAAAACAAATTGAAACCATGTTCACATTCTTTAAAAACCAACATTTATTTCACTCTCACGTAAGCGTGCTGAGGTGAGCGGTCTGAACTGCTGATGTGACCCTCTCCGTGGGGACCTTCCAAGGAACCAGTTCTTCTGCCTTCTTTTCCTCCACTCCCTGGGGTGTTTTCCCCAGGGTTCAATAGGACCTCAGCATTTTAGAGAGAGACAGACTCTCTCTAAAACGTGCTTGCCTGATACTTGAAGGCCAGGACCAGGAGTGGCAAACATCACTTTATTCTCATGTCATTGGTGAGAACCATTGCATCGGTTCTGCAAGGATGACTTGGAAATGTGGTATGTGACTGGCAGCAATGGGCCCAGCAACAATGGTGGTCACTCTGGAGTAAAAGGAGGAAGGTTTGGCTGAATATGCGGAGGCCTCCATCAAAACAGCAATCTTCCTCATCAGAAATTCTTTCCTCTGCAAGGATGACTTGCAAATGTGGCATCTGACTGGGCAGCGATGGCCCCAGCAACAAGGGTAGTCGCTCTGGAGTAAAGGGAGGGAGGTTTAGCTGGATATCCAGAGGCCTCCATCCAGAATTCTTTCCTCATTAGTAATTTAAGAATAAAATTCCCAGTGTCTGTAGGCTTTCATAACTTCCTTTAGATGGTATCTACATGTTTACTAACTTCATTTGCTCATTAAATAGCCTGGCTTGGAAGTCTCCAGGGCCTGAAGCTTTAACCAAACTTTTGACATATGTGGGCTTCCATCATTTCTTTTCATATTCATGCTTAGTTTTGTAGCATTTCAGTAGTGTACTATCTATTTTTTATACAAATTGACCTCCCTTTTTTTGTGAGCGCTGACATTATTCTCGATCATTAAATGGTACAACCTTTATTATTACATTAGTCAGAGATTTCCGACTTCGCTTATCAAAGAAAAATCATTTTTTATCCTTCTCTTTTCCTTAAGTCCTTAAATATATGTTCATATTCTCCCTGATTGTGCATAAGGCTTGAGCTACTGTTTTAAGAGCAATTAGCATCCAAGTGCTCTTTGTAGTCTTTTATTGCTTGGAAAAATGTGACTGAAACTTACCTAACAAGAATAATGATTAAATAGTTTTCCTTCCTTTTTAGGAGGGAGCACAAACACCTCTTTTTGTGGTGGACTCCAGTCCTTCTTTGTGCCCAGCGGCGATGACGGCTGATCTGACTCTTCCCTTCCCTGGGAGCGAGTTTCCCACCACGTTTCACTGCTCACCTCATTAACTTTGGTGCTTAGGGATTTACTAATTGAAGCCTTGACAATCTCCTACTGTTAGAGAGGCTTGGTTTGGCAAAACAACTTGGAGGCCGTTTTCACCCAAGAAGGATGACTTATGTACTCCTCATACCCAGAAGGTGCTGGGTCTCAGCCCCTAGTACTTCTCAATCCTTCAACATTCCACATTTCAATTCCACTATTAAGAATGTAAGTCCCCACTGTCCCCTGAAATCTTGGTGTAAGTAAGTGCAGAGCAATCATCTACTTCGAGATGCTTTTTCCCCGTTGTTTAGCTTCTCTAGGGCACATTATCTAGCCCTGAAGTCAGTTAAGTCTTCCAGAAAGCTAGCATAGCATTTCAACTGGGCCACCACTGCAGTGGCCTGAGTGAGTCACGGTGCTTTGTAAAAGTTAGGAGTTTTAGAAGAAGATAGCTGGGGAATCTGTCTCACCGTGGGGTCAATCGCTAAGTGAGATAATTCTCTTTGCATACAAGCTGCCTCGAGGTGAACATGTCAACGTATGAATGTTCTGTGCAAACAGGAATGTATAAAAATGACTAAGTGTGAAATGAACAATTAATGAGTGAAGGTCGAAGGGCTCATTTTACACAGCGATGACAGGGATGGTGAAGGTGACACTGGAGCACACACTTCCGACTCGGCTGCTGAATTTCCACGAAACACTATCAGAAGGACAGTGGAGCTTTCTTCTTCTTTCGGATTTTCCTAATACAGTATGTAGAAAGAAAGCCCTTCATGGGAATTAAAATGAAAGAGTCCTTTCAGAGTTGCAGAAACAGTCCCCAAACCCTGCCAAGATTAATACGGTCAGAGTTTCCATGAAAAGCATCATTCCATGGGAGTTAGACTTGTTCGGATGTGTACAAAAAATACCTGTGGAGAACTCCTTTCTGATCAAAACACCATGTGAAGGTAAATTTGGTGGTTCGTATCACACCATTCATATCACCTTTGGTGTTGCTACGGTAGCTTTTGTCCGTGTCAAAGGTTGAAGTTTTGTTTTATCTGGCTTAACATCAAACATACAATAATGTGCATTTGTAAGTCTTTATCCTTTATATGTTTATGTCGTGCTTCCTCATGTCTGAGCTAAGTTTGTTAGATATTGTGTGTTTCTCCAATTTTTAACAAGGAAGAAAGTGAAGCATAGAGAGCTTGAGTGACTTAAACCAAAACCACACAGCAAGTAAATGTGAACTCATACTGAGGCACCAAGTCTATTGTTTATCTGTCTACTAAACTACCTCTACAGTACACCACGATTTTAATAGAACTGGATGATGTGAAACAATGGGTTGCACTTAACATCGTTGTAGCCAGAGACGGCACTTTTTCCTAATGCTGTACCTTCCTCTTCAGAGCCTGTCCTGGCCACTCGCGTGGGGAAGAAAACAAAGCCCCTGGAAATGAGGTCACCTCCAGACTTGCCGTCTCTGGGCCTGCCCAGGAGAGCTAGAAGCTACCAGGGTGCTTTTGGGAACTGTACCGCCTTTGAGCGATAGCATCGCTGTAAACAACACTGCTGTCTCATTAGCACAAATGCGAATCTGGCTTTGTGCGAGATTTTCCACTCAGTCCTTGGTTATTGTCCTTTGGTGGAGAGATCTGGCAAATGAGATTTCAATGACCTCATTCCTCTAAAACACTGGCTTAAGCCAGAAATTGAATTCTGCAAAATGGAAAAGGCTTGAGGGCAAAGCAAAGTGTGAAGCCTGGACCAGTCAGGGAGGCTGCTAGAGGGAACAAATACAACGTGGCTCTCAGGATTGGATGCAGGTTCCTTTCTGGAAGATCAATTAACAGGTGGTGTCACTGTGGGTAGACTGGTTAGAAAAATAATGTACCAAACACAGCAGTATTAGATTTGGTGGGCTGTGAACCAAATTAACTTCACTCTTATGAAAATCAAATTTCCTATAAAGTGGTCATTTATATGTGGCACAGATTACATACAAAATACAAAAGACTTGATTCATATTCTAATTGAATTTTCCGTAATACCTGAAGGTAAAATAAACTTCAAAAACATCACTAATATACTGACTTAATTAAAAAGCAAGATTATATCCTGAAAATATCCTAAAATAACAGTGCCTCAATTGTAATTGGATCCACCCTGTCATATCTCCTCTATAATTAGATCAGAATTGTCAAACATAAAGGGTCAATTTGAATACTTCACTGCTGTTAAAGACAGACACAGACACACACTCACTCGTATGAAAAGATAGCAAATGAGTTTAAAGCATGTATAGATCTATGGAAAAAGTAACAATATCTGTGGTAAATTTATATGTAACGTATGTCATCATACAGAAATGAGTTTCCTTCTCGCAAAAAATAAACAAAATTGTGGTGCTTGATTCTCTTCGGTGTGACTAAAAGGACATAGACTAAGGAGCCAGCTAGACTTAGGTTCGTATCTCAGGCCTGTAAATGTCAATATGGCCTTAGGCCAATTTCTTAATCTTCTTGAGTCTCAGTTTACTCATCTGTGCAATGGGCTTAGTGATAACTGACATAAGAAGTACTTGACATTCAGCAGGTATTCCATAACAGTCATTCCTGAACTTTCTAACCTTAACATGATTGTTGCAGGTGGTGGAGTACATTCTGGCATCTACTACCTGTTTTGCTAGCAGGGTAGAACTTTGTAAGTCAATATTTATTAGTATCCTATAATATTTCTAATAATCATATTTTTTTGCAATTTCAAGTTTTATGGAATATACATTTACATTTTAATTTTGTGACTTTCTACTGCATGTTCACAGATTGAGTCATTGTGAACTACTGAATTTTCCATAGTTTTGCAAATGATTTTAAAAAATACTATTCACAAACATTTTTTGCCTGTCTACTAAATTTTCAACACTTTCAACTAGCTTTATTCAGCGTTCAAGTCATAAACTTCTTAGTTGTTTGGCAAAGATAGATAGGTGAAATAAATGAACATTGTATTGCAACCAAGCAGAATGATACACTCTTTGTAAAAATACTTTTTATGTTTTAAATTGACACATAATAATTTTGTACATGTATGGGTACATAGTGATGTTTCAGTGCATACAATCCGCAACGAAGCGGGGTAATTAACATGTTCATCACTTCATTATTTCTTTGTGTTGGGAACATTCCATAACCCCTCTCCTAGCTGTCTGAAAATACACAATAAATTTTTGCTAACTATAGTCAGCCCACAGTGATATAGAAAACTAGAACTAATTCCTCCTACGTAGCTGTAACTTTGTAACTTTTAACCAATCTCTCCCTGTCAACAACTACTATTCTGTTTTCTACTTTATGAGATCAACTTTTTTAGCTTCCACACATGACAACATGTAGTGTTTATCTTTCTGTTTCTGGCTTGTTTCATTCAGCATAATGATCTCCAGTTCCATCTGTGTTTCTGTGAATGACAGAATTTCATTCTATTTATGCCTGAACAGTATTCCATGGTGTGTGTGGCTGTGTGTATGCGTGTGTGTGTATACACGCACACCGTATTTTCTCTGTCCATTCATGTGCTGATGAACACCAAGGTTGATTCTATATCTGGACTATTGTGAACAGTGCTGCGATAAACATGGGGATGCAGGAATCTCTTAATATACTGACTGCTGCCAGATGCGGTGGCTCGTACCTGGAATCCCGGCACTTTGGGAGCTAAGGTGGGTGGATCACTTGAGGTCAGGCATTTGAGACTAACCTGACCAACATGGTGAAACCCCATCTCTACTAAAATTACAAAAATTAGCCTGGCGTGGTGGTGCATGCCTGTAATCCCAGCTACGCGGGAAGCTGTGATAGGAAAATCCCTTGAACCTAGGAGGCAGAGGTTGCAGTGAGTCGAGATCACATCACTGCACTCACACTCCAGCCTGGGCAGCAAGAGGGAAACTCCATCTCAAAAAAAAAAGAAGTGTGTATATATGTATATATATATATACACACACACACTGATTTCCTTTCCTCTGGATATATTTTCAGCAATGGGATTGCTAGATCATTGGTAGGTCAATCTGTAGTTGTTTGAGGAAGCTTTAAATAGATCTTCATAGTGGCTGTACTAGTTTACATTCCCACCAACAGTATATAAGAGTCCCCGTTAACCCTCGGCAGCCTTTGTTGTTTTTTTGTCTTTTTGAAAATTGCCATTCTAAGTGGAGTGAGATGATATCGCATTGTGGTTTTGATTTGCGTTTCCCTGATGATTAATGATGTTGTGGATTTTTTCATGTGCTTATTGGCCATTGTATGTCTTCTTTAAATAAATGTCACGAGCCCAGGAAGTGAAGATTACAGTGAGCCAAAATCATGCCACTGCATTGCAACCTGGGCAACAGAGACAGACCCTGTGTCAAAAAAGGAAAAGAGAGAGAAATGTCTATTCATATCCTTGTCCACTTTTTAATGAGATTATTTGTGTGGTTTTTTTTTTAACCATTGAGTTGTTTGAGCTCCTTGTATAGTTGGAATATTAGTCCCTTATCAGATGAATAGTTCGCAAATATTTTCTTCCATCAAGCAGGTTGTCTCTTCACTCTGTTGATGGTTTTCTTTGATGTGCAGACGCTTTTGAGTTTAATATAGTCCTATTTGTCTATTTTCGTTTTTGTTGCCTGTGCTTTGGAGGTCTTAGCCATAAAATTTTTGCCTAAACCAATGTCATGCAATGTTTCCTCTATACCTTCTTCTAGTAGTTTTACAGTTTCGGGTCAGCCATTTTAGCTTTTAATTCATTTTGAGTTGATATTTTGTATATAATGAGATATATGGGTCTAGCTTCTTTCTTCTGTGTGTGGATATCCAGTTTTCCCAACATTATTTATTAAGGAGACTGTCCTTTCCCAAATATATGTTCTTGACACTTTTGTCAAACATCAGTTGGCTGTAAATACCTGAACTTATTGCTGGATCCTCTGTTTTATTCTACTGATTTATGTGTCTGTTTTTATACCAGCACCATGCTGTTTTAGTTACTACAGCTTTGTAGTATATTTTGAAATCTGGTAGTGTGATGCCTCCAGCTGTGTTCTTTTTGCTTAGAATTGCATTGGCTCTTAGGGATCCTTTGTGGTTCCATATGAATATTAGGATTGTTTTTTCTCTTTTTGTGAAGAATAGTATTGGTAGGGATTTCATTCAATCTGTAGATTGCTTTGGGTATAGTCATTTTAACAATATTCATTATTTCAGTTCATGAACATGGGCTGTCTTTCCATTTTTTATGTCCTCTTCAATTTCTTTCATTAGTATTTTATAGTTTTCCTTGTAGAGATCTTTCACCTCCTTGGTTGAATTTATTCCCAAGTATTTTATTATGTTGGTAGCTATTGTAAATGGGATTACTTTCTTGATTTCCTTTTCAGCTAATTCGTCATTGGTGTACAGAAACACTGCCAATTTTTGGTGTGTTGATTTTGTGTCCTGCAACTTTACTGAATTTGTTTATGAGTTCTAAGAGTTTTATGGTGGAGTTTAGGTTTCTCCAAATGTAAAATCATGTTGTCTGCAGAAAGGGACAATTTGACTTCCTCCATTCTAATTTAGACGACATTATTTCTTTTACTTGCCTAATAGCTCTGGCTGGGACTTCCGGTATTATGTTGAATAAGTATGGTGAGAGTGGGCATTCTTGTCTTATTCCAGTTTAGTATGTTGTCAGCTGAGGTTTTGTCATATACAGTCTTTATTGTGTTGAGATATGTTTCTTCTATACCTAATTTTTAAAGAATTTTCATCCTGAAAGGTCATTGAATTTTATCAAATCCTTATTTTGTGTCTGTTGAGATGATCGTGTGGTACTGTCCTTCACTCTGCTGATGTCATGTATCGTAACACACTCGTATTTAGTAAGAATGAGATCATGACTCTATCTGATTTTAGGAGCCACATTCTCTGAGCTGACAGCATAACTGTTTAGAATATGAAAAATAAGAATTCAGACAAACTGATCACTCATAAACATGAGATTTTATGTTCTAAATTTTTTTCTGTTATGTTAATATTGGAGGAGTTTTCAGGTTTCAGAATCTTGGCCATTCACATTTCATGTTATCAGAATAAACAAACTCCACAGAAACTTTAGGGCTGAATCATATTTCACATAATGTCAGCAACCCAATCAACATCTGAATGCATGTTTTAGTGTCTAAGTTTTCTTGCAATGACTTCTATTTAAAATTTACAAAGCTGTTTTGTTCCTACTGACGTGTAAAACTCTAGGCTCTGTTTCTCAACCACTTCCTTCATGCTCATAGAAATCTTAGATTCTTTTTTTTCTTTATTCTGTAGGTTCTAGGTCAGTTAATGCTTTCAGACATCCAATTCAATATCCTGACTTTTTTGCATAATCATTCATATCATGATAATATTGGCTTTGCCCTATAAAATCTGCCTTATGTATAACTGTATAAAACAAAATCACATACAAAGATTTACGAAACATTTTAGATTTTTCATTAAGTTTAAAGTAGCAAACTAGTATGATTAACTGTGGGTAAAGCAAGACTAAATCCAATCACCCTAAACAAACTAACTTCTCAATGATTGAAAAAAAAGATTCAGTTTGTATTGAGAAGGTCTGTTTCTTTTGTTGCCCCTATTCCGTCACTTCCTTTGATAACAGCGTCTTGATTTTCTTCAGCAAGCCATAACATTCCTCTTCACTTCCAGACCATACAGTTTTGAGGGTGCTGATGCCAGCTCCAGGCTCTGGTTAATCCTGGTCTGGACCATTGGCATATCCCAGGCCTCTGGCTTCGGTGATTAGTTTAAGGATGGTCGCATGACCCAAGGTGTTCAGGGGAGAGTTGACCACAGGATGTTAGTTGAACCTTTGAGAAAACAGTGAGCTTCCTTTCCTACGGGGCTGCTAAACTGCTATAAGGTGAGCTTGGGGAAGTGAAAAACTTCTCACCACCATGTCAGGAACTTGTCCTAGAGTGAAGTTCACATCTTGAAAACCAGAGCTGAGGCATAAAGACGAGGTCCGCACAGCAGCATTTGATTTGGGTATCGGGGACTTCTCAAATAATGTGAGGCAACACGCTCCTTTCTTAGTTGGCTGGTTTGTTATAGCAATTTTAATGGGATTTCTGTCCCTTGCAACCAGAATAACCGTGATCAACATCACAGTCTTTTAAGAGATCTGAAGGAAACTACATTCCTCAGAGTCCTTCAGCATAGATCAAATAACAACACAAAGAAAATTAGAGTAATTTAAATTGCTGCTTTGTGCTTTGATCTATCTGAAATGTCCTTGACCCAGCCTGCTAAGATAATATTGTCAGTTATCCTGACATTCATCTTTGATGAAATAAAGATGCCTGTCTTCAGAACCTCACTTTAGCCCAGAAGTAAGATGACCAGCTTCAAGGAAACTTAAATTGGCATTAAATTTAAGGTGCTTGTAACTCGTGTGACTGTATCCCAGGGCTTGGAGTCTGACATGCGTGAGTTTCCTCCTCCAGCCATACCAGGCTGCACCCCTTTGCCTGCACATGGTGAACCCTTCCCACTTACTGACCTTCACACACATGGTTCCGTCCACCAAGAATGCTCTTTGCTCTTCTTTGGATCTAATTAACTTCTATTTATTCTTCACATTTCAGTTCCAAGAAACTTGCTGGCCTCTGGATTTGATTAGGTCCTCTGTTACCAATCGAATGCCTAGTATGTCTTCTTAGTACTGTGCCTATTCATAATTAATTTGTAATTATTCATTTACTGTTTTCTTCTCTAAGGAAACTGCATTCCTCAGAGTCCATGAGGAGTTTGCTCACCACACCTTCCAGCACCCAGCCCAATTCCTGAACACAGAAAATACTCAGTAATAATTTCCCTGTAACATACACAGCCTAGGGTCACCGTCTTTATTGCAAAGACTTATTCTACTCTGAAGCCCTGACTTAGCCCAGCCTATTGCTGCTCCAGTAGACGTGTTGGACAGGGAGCTGGACACCTTCTTTTCACTCCTTTCCAATTGATCTTTCCTTGCTTCTGGGATCTCTCCAAACTCTCTTTTCCCAAGACATTCACCACTCATTTAATGCACTGTAAATGATAGCTATATATTTGAAGGTGTATACCTATATGACACACTACTGAGTAGATATAGTGATGTTTTTGTAATGAATTATATGTTTTCTGTTTATTTATTTATTTTTTGAGACAGAGTTTCACTCTTGTCACCCAGGCTGGAGTGCAGTGGCAAGATCTCGGCTCACCGCAACCTCCACCTCCTCTGGGGCTCCAGTGATTCTCCTGCCTCAGCCTCCTGAGTAGATGAGATTATAGACACCCACCACCATGCCTGGCTAATTTTTGTATTTTTAGTAGAGACAGGGCTTCACTGTGTTGGCCAGGCTGGTCTCGAACTCCTGACCTCAGGCGATCCACTTGCCTCAGCCTCCCAAAGTGCTGGAATTACAGGCATGAGCCATTGCACCTGGCCGAATTTCATATTTTCTTATGCATAACAATGATCTCCATTAGAATCCTGGTTTGGGGACGTCAAACGATGTTTAGGTGTCCTTAGTACTTTAGTAGATTGTGGAGTGCCCTGACCTAGGAACAGCACTTTCTTCCTTCCAAGGGTAGTGCAGTCATGGTATCAGGGTGAGAGAGGCTAGACCAGCCTGGCCCCAGAGGACCAGACCAGCTGCTCATAGTATCCAGGGTGGACAGTGTGGTCTGATCCATCTGGGCTCATAGAATCCAGGGTGGACAGTGTGTCTGATCCATCGGGTCATAGAATCCAGGCGTGGGACAGTGTGGTTCTGATCCATCCGGGACTCATAGAATCCAGGAGTGGACAGTGTGGTCTGATCCATCCGGGCTCATAGAATCAGGGTGGACAGTGTGGTCTGATCCATCCGGGCTCATAGAATCCAGGGTGGACAGTGTGGTCTGATCCATCCGGGCTCATAGAATCCAGGGTGGACAGTGTGGTCTGATCCATCCGGGCTCCATGAAGGTCATCAAGGGAGAAGGTTCCCCACTGCACCTTCCATCATGGACCTGGGAATGGCCTCTCCACTGATATTTCAACTTCAGAACATAAAAAATGGATATATTTTATACTCTACAGTCTATGAACAAGGTAAAATTTCTCCTGATCCTTCCCCAAATATTTAGCCATTGTTTTTGAAATGCTAAAATGATGCCATAATAAACAAATATAAGAATAGACTGGGCGCAGTGGCTCATGCCTGTAATCCCAGCACTTTGGGAGACCAAGGCGGACGGATTGCCTGAGGTCAGGAGTTCGAGACCAGCCTGGCCAATGTGATGAAACCCCGTCTCTACTAAAATCCAAAAACTAGCTGGGTGTGGTGGCGGGTGCCTGTAATCCCAGCTACTCGAGAGACTGAGGTAGGAGGATTGCTTGGAACCAGGAGGCAGGGGTTGCAGTGAGCCGAGATCACACCACTGTACTGCAGCCTGGAGGACAAAGCAAGACTCCATCTCAAAAAAAAAAAGAATATATATATATATGAATAAAACTTAGAAAACTTTGAGCCATCCAGATTGCAATCTCATTTTACCCATATAACTTTTGTAATCCCTGCTGTCTCTTCAATTCTCCAATCTTTCAATTGTGGAAACCATATTGAGCTTTTATGTATAATAGCTAATTGCAAGTCTAAGTGTCTATACTAAATAATAAAGATAAACGGTGGTTTTCCTACCTCCTCCCTAGGCGAGCCCACAGACTATCCTGACAATGTATTTTATGTCTAAATCATGCCAATGCTTATCTATATGCTTTGTCTATTCCATCCCCTCCCTTCCCCGATCCATTACAATGTGGTCCGTCGCTTGTGGGATACTGATGATGTAAGAACCTCTTTCTGAGCTTCTCTTGCAGAGTGCTCATAAAAAATGGCCACCACTTTGGGGATGACTTTCCCATTTAACTCTTCTCAAAATACTTGGAGTTTCTTCTAATGATTTTAAAGCATCGATACTTAGAAATAAAAAATTTCAAGATGACTTCTGGAATTTTCTTCCTTTTGTAAGAGCAATTTTAAAAGATGCCATTTCAAGTCCATATTAGACATTCTCCGGCTTCCAATATAACACCTGGGTTTGTGTGTGTGATCAAGAATGACAGCTGACATGTCACTGCACTGATTTTGACGTTTGTGAATACAGAAATCATCACAGACTCAGACAGTGTATCTTGGGTGGTAGCGGTATGATCTATAACATTCACCTATGCATGCTTTTAGCACTTTTTAAAAATATAAATACAGTGAATAACAAGGGCGGTAGATTATGATTTTTAAAAATCTAGTGGGAGCATAATCAGAGTGAAATAAATCAGAGTGAAACTTCAGGAAGAGAGGCTGACTTCATAGCTTCTCCCACTCTGTCTGCTAGAATTGCACCAGTGGTCACCAGGGGCCTATCTGGTCCTGATGAATCATGTTAGCAACACTTGGAGGACTTTAACTCATTGCCTTGTGGAGCCAATAGAGATACTTGTGAAAATGGTCAAACTACACTTTGGAATAGGGGCTACCCCAATTTATTGTACAATTTACCTCAATATGCCATAAACAGCAAGCAAGGCTAACACTGTGAAATTTTTATTTAAATTTCCAATTTCTCCATATTGAGGAACAATCTTTAGTCAAGTATAATCAATTATTTTTTGAGACAGAGTCACCTAGGCTGGAGTGCAGTGAAGCAGTCTCTGCTCACTGCAGCCTCCACCTCCCGAGTTCAAGTGATCCTCCTGCCTCAGCCTCCCAAGTAGCTGGGGCTACAGGCAAGTGTCACCACCTCCAGCTAATTTTTGTATTTTTTTTTTTTTTTTTAGATGGAGTCTCACTCTGTCGCCAGGCTGGAGTGCAGTGGTGTGATCTTGGCTCACTGCAACCTCTGCCTCCTGGGTTCAAGCCATTCTCCTGCCTCAGCCTCCTGAGTAGCTAGGACTACAGGCATGTGCCACCACGCCCGGCTAATTTTTGTATTTTTAGTAGAGAACGGAGTTTCACCATGTTGGCCAGGCTGGTCTACAACTCCAGGGCTTACATGATCCTCCCACCTCAGCCTCCACAGGTGTGAGCCACTGCACTCAGCTGTGTCAAGTTTAATTAAAGGATTAATCTCCATTCTGGTTTGGTCAGGATTCCTCATTGTTTTCCTTCGCCCAAATTCTGCTTCTCATCTAGTTTGTATTCTAAGTTTTGTGCCATATCAGTGTACCATGGAACATATCTTTATTGATGTCATTTACAGAGAATTCCTCTTCTCTACATCAGCAATACCTTAAACTGACTTTAAGTCCAAGGCCTGCCGGGGATGGCATTTCCCTGTGTCTTCAGCCTTGCAGCTCACTCTGTGTCCTCAGCATCCCACTCGTTGTTCTCCTTGCACTTGCTTGGCATTGCCTACCCCTGCAATAATTTTGCTCCACTCAGAACAGATATCACAAGCTTCCATCTGTGTTTCACTTACCATGTTCTTCTCATCTTCCAATAAGAACACTCTGAACTTTATTTTTTTCTTTACCGTTTTCACCACTACCTACTAGGTTTAAAAGTATTCTCCACTCTATGTGGAAGATAATGTTTATACCCACGACCTTCAAAGAACTTCTCCCCAATCAGTTGACTAATTATAATTTACCTAATGCATTAATGTGGCACGTGTAACCTGTGACACACATGTAGAATCAATGCAGTAGAACTTTAAGAAGTTAAGAGATCTGCAAACTTTGTCCCAGGCTTTTGCAATCAGAAACTCAGGGTTTGCTGGAACTCCACAAAGGATTTTGACAGAGCCTGAGGTGAGAACCACGAAAATAAGTTCTGTTATGGAGGAATGTGGTAAATGTCCCACAAGGGTTAGCTTCATCAAGGCCCCAGAGCTGGCCTGAGCTGTCCGGTGGGTACTTAGTTCAACAGCAGCCCAGGCCTGCAGTCGCAGCCCTGCATGCACGCTGCATTACCTGAGCGCTTTCAAACAGTGCTGGGCACAGCCCTACCCTAGACCAAGTGTACACACTACGGTTCTTGGCCTTCACCACGCATCAGAATAGTCTGCGGAGAGTTTAAAAACAACAGGTGTGTGAGACCCACTGCTTGGAGACTCTGTTTCACATGGTCACGGGCGAGGTCCAGGTGTTCATATGTTTTGGAAACTGAGTGGTGATTTCAATGAGCAGCCATCACTAAGTAACACTGGTGTGTGTCCATGTGCGCACACACACGCACAGGCAGTATAAACACGTATGTCAACATGGGCTCCCGGTTGAGCGTTAAACATGGACCTGTGTGACTGGCTCGCTGTCGAGGCTCCCGGAGATCTGTTCATGTAAAGGAGCCCAACGTGAGGGAAGAAGGACTCAGGCAGCTGAAGCCGCTGTGAACAAAGCCTTTGTCGTGGGGGTGGGAGGTGTTGTGCACCTGAGCGCAGCAAGGCGCCCGCCTTTCAGCTCCGTCCCCACCCCACATGCACAGACTTGGTCCTGGGAGAGGGACTGCTTTAAAGAAAAAAGAAAAAAAACCCAGCGACTTGAGATTGCACTAGCCAACAGAAAGGAACACAGAACCACAAAAGCGACATGCTCCTCACTTCTCCACAGATGACCTTTTATTTGCTTTTGCAGGATGAGGCCATCAGTGCCTTGCAGCGAGTCTGGGGTGGGGAGAAAGGGTCACAGCTCCTGGCACATGGTAGAATTGGTGAAACGTGCCAGGTGGAGGTCTGCAGGTATCTGACTGGACAATGAAACCCACTGCTCCCCTCATCCCTTTCTCTGTCACACACACACACCTAGTGACCTTCAAAAGTGTCTTGGGAGAATTTGGCAGGATGCTCATGTCCTGTGCCGGTGACAGTGCTGTTACCACTGTTCGTGTGACCCTATCTGTTTCCCAGGCTTGTAAGGTGACCAGGAGGAACACACACACACACACACGGCCACCGTCCCATGGAAAAGTGAGGACAGGTTCACACTCTGGGGACATGGGAAGCAACATATCAAAGTGGAAGCTGCCCCCCAAGCCGAAGACGCTGGACACCCAGTTACTCGTCCCTTCTGCAACCACAAGAAGTCTAATGATGGGAAAATGGAACCAGCCCACACACCAACACTGGAGTCACGTCTTGCACTGTGTGTACACACACACAACCAAGCTACAAGTTACATGAATTTGTTTCTGGTGTTGACCAAAATCCCCCGTCTCTAGGAACTGGCGAACACAGTATCCAGGATGATATTTCTGACCCTGTATTTCTGACCTATATATTTTTTTCTTCATGTTTCTCTTTTTAAAAATTCTTTGTCTCTTCCAATGAGTCTATAATGGGCTAGCCACTTTCTTGATAAAGGGCATTTATTATAGCTGTAGAAAAATCTGGTTTCTCTGTCTACAGATAGTAAGTCACATCTCAAGCAGTGAATGTCTCCTTACAGATTTGCCTCTAGCCGGTTTTGTGTGATGCTGAAACTGAAGATCTATCACCTTCCAGAACATCTACAGGATGAATGCCTCCCATGGTGGCTAGTCAGCCAGAATTGTCTCCTCCCCAGGTGAACTGTGGCCAGGCACAAAAATCTGTCAACGGCCCTAAGCTGTGGTGAGAAGAAAGTCACTGTTGAGCGCTTTTTTCTGAAGATTTCCCTCTCACTTTGCTGAAGACGATGGCTTGTTACTTCCTACGTTTCGCAGTTGGGAACCCCGGTTTTCCCATCCAGGTTTTGCTGTTGAACTCTCCAGGCTGTAAGTGCAGAGGAAGGAGCCAGAGTTAAATGCGCACCTCCTGTGGGATGTTTTAGAAAGAATTCAATTCCATAGGAAGGTCTGCAGTTTTATCATTTAAATCCTCAAGTCTGTAAATTAACAAACTTGGGATTCAGCACTCCAGGTATGTGCTGTGGTGGGGAACTTGTTTTCCAAGTCGTCTGAGAGAGACGTGCCAAATGCTCAAGTTTTTTAGCATGAGATTTTCTTTACTAAAGGAAAGCAACTTAAACACTTTCAGAAAATAATCTCGAACAACAAAGAAAACTGATTGAGCTTGTGTTTCCCTACTGTCTTCTGCAATTGCTTGCCCTGGTGAAAGGGACAGACAGTGCTTTTACCAGAGTTTGTGAAAAGGATGCACGATCTATTCAAGTTTAAAGGCGCACTATTATTTTCACGACCCACAAAGTTTATATGGACTCCACACACATTAACCAACACCTTCCTCACTACTTCCTTTCAATGGCACATGTGAATACTCATGTGAATCCAACCAACCGATAAAATGTAAGAACTTGATGTTCTTTAACTTTTGTTTTGCTTTCCTCAGATTTCTTCTTTGAGAATCTAGGGACATAGAATATGCTAGTTTGGATGGCTGTGGATTCGATTAATTTAAAGATTTCAAATAAGAAAAGAAGACCTAATAAATATTTTATTTTCTTCTTACACACACACACACACCCCTTTTACTGAATTATTTTATTGTAGCCAAAGACAGAAGGAACAGATGAAATGATATGTAGAACCCTCCTAACATTGAGTGCCGCTGATTTTATGAAATGTATCATTGATCACTGATCACAATCAGATGTACAATTTTACCCTAATTGGAAATAAAGAACAGAGCACTCGGTCAATAAAAATTTGAGAGCACATTATTTAAACTCATAAAACACCTAACATTGCTATTAAAGAATAATTGCTCTTAAATTATTAATAAAAGTCTTGATATTCAAACAAAAAGAGATTTCTTTGAAAAAAAATTTTTTTTTCTTTTTTTTTTTTTTTTT
>NW_016824749.1:3840235-3851625 GCF_001698545.2 Rhinopithecus bieti | reverse complement strand
TTTTTTTGGACATGGAGTTTCCTGTTGCCCAGGCTGGAGTGCAGTGGCGCGATCTCAGCTCACTGCAACCTCCGCCTCCTGGGTTCAAGTTATTCTCCTGCCTCAGCCTCCCGAGTAGTTGGGATTACGGTGCCCACCACCAAGCCTGGCTAATTTTTTTGTATTTTTAGTAGAGACAGGGTCTCACCATGTTGACCAGGCTGGTCTCAAACTCCTGACCTCAGGTGATCCACACGCCTTGGCCTCCCAAAGTGCTGGGATTACAGGCATGAGCCACTGCGCCCGGCCTGGAAAAGTTTTAAACCCACTATTTCCCAGAAATATAATTTGGTCAGCACATGTGTCCTATTATTTGAAGTTTGATCCATCACAGTAGGGATGACAGTTATTAATGTTACATTGAATTTATGGGAGTATCAGAAAAAGCAATGCTTGGAAGCCAGTTGTTTTGTGAGTTTGTGTGTCTTTCTGTCTCTGCATGCGATCTCACCGCCCATGTTAAATGAATGTCCCCCTTTCTCCTCCTTAGATTCTCCCCGCTTACCCTGGGCTAAGGGAGCCACAGAATGGCCAAGGCGGGAACTGCTGACTCAGTCTCAGACCCATCTCCTCCTCTCTGTCCTCTCAGGTCACACATATTCCTGTTTCAATCACTAATCGGTAACTGCACTGTTAATTCCACTATAGAATTCTTCCTTCTCACAGTTACTCACTCAGTCCGTAGCATTTATTGAGAATCTACTGCATCCTGCGCACTTCTCCACTCCAGTGTTATAGCAGTAAATCAAATGACAGCTATCCCTGCCCCCAGGCACTTGTATTCCAGAGAGAGGAGATAACAAATACAGAACTAAAAATATAAAAGACGATGTGCCATACGTTGAAAAGTGATAAGTACTCTGGAGGTGAATAAAACATGAAGAAAGAAATATGACTACAGTGAGATAATTTTACCCTCAAAATCTAGGGACGTTTGTAAAAGACAGGGGATAAGAAATAAAGAAATGGCAAAATGTCACATTCACAGCAAGACCTTTCCTGGTTCAATTTTTTTTTTTATTTAAGTTTTAATTTTTTTTTTTTTTTTTTTTTTTTTTTTTTTTTGAGATAGAGCCTCGGTCTGTCCCCCAGGCTGGAGTGCCATGACATGATCTCGGCTCACTGCAACCTCCACCTCCCGGGTTCAAGCGATTCTCCTACCTCAGCCTCTTGAGTAGCTGGGATTACAGGCATGCACCACCATGCCCTGCTAATTTTGTATTTTTAGTAGAAACGGGGTTTCACCATGTTGGCCCGGCTGGTCTTGAGCTCCTGACCTCATGATTCGCCTGCCTAAGCCTACCAAAGTGCTGGGATTACAGGTGTGAGCCACCGCACCTGGCCTAAATTTTAATTTTGTTTTAATTTAATTTTTTTTTTTTTTAACATGCAGTCTTGCTCTGTTGCCCAGGCTGGAGTGCAGTGGTGCGATCTCAGCGCACTGCAACGTCCTCCTCCTAGGTTCTAGTGATTCTCATGCCTCAGCCTCCCAAGTACCTGGGATTACAGGCGTGTACCACCACCCTAAGGGGCCACTGCTGAAGACAGAAATATGAAGACAGAAATATGACTACAGTGAGATAATTTTACCCTCAAAATCTAGGGACGTTTGTAAAAGAGAGGGGATAAGGGGATAAATGTAACAAAAGACACGTTAACAAGAGAAAAGCACACAAATTTGTTTAATCAAAGTTTTACAAAACATGGGAGCCTTTGTAAATGGAGACCCGAAGACCCAAGGGAAAACTGCCCATTTCTATGCTTAGATTTGATGAAGAGTGGCAGCCCTGCAGAGCCGGGACTGGACACAGAGGGAGCGACGGAACAGTGACAGATGGAGGGGGACCCAGCTGGATCCGTCTGTCTGGGTTCCTCTTGACCTCCCTGTGTGGCGTTCCTTCTTCCTGGGTGTAGAGCAGGGGCCCCTTCCAGAATGAGGGTCTTATAACCTACTTTCAGGCAAGGAAGCCAGAGAACCCCTTTATGGCCAGCTCTACACAGAAAGGCAGGGAAAGTTCGAGTAGCGACTCTAGTTTTTAATGGCTGGCTCTGAGGAAAGAGGTTCTAGGTTCTGTGATCTACTTTAAAGAAGAGGATTTCTGGCTTCTATGACTCACTTCTTAGGGGAACGAGAGGTGAGAGACAGGAGGGCCGCAGAAGTTCAGAGACTTGGTTCTGAGGCTGCTTCTGAGGCTTTTCAATGCCCTTTAGTTCAAAGTACTCAGCAGGTCAAGGCCATACTTGGGGCATCCTTTCCGGAGCCATGACTTACGACTTAAAGCAAGATGAACTCTTGTGCTATGATGTAGCAGAATCAGAATTAAACCCAGACTGCAGAATTCAGAGTCCATATGCTCCACTGTTATGCTATCCCAGTCTATGCAGTTGAGTGGATAAAATCACATGGCAACATTGTGCTTACGCCATAGGAAGAAACCCACACATGACAGATATCGCTATTATAACTCAGCACCCTCCATTCAGTCATCGGGTGATGACTGAAGTCTCGTCTCCTGAAGTCTCATTTTTCTCCTCTGTAGAATTTGCGTGAGTATTAAGAAGATGTCTGAGGATGCCAGGTGCTAGAACTGCAGAGAGAAGGGGTGTTGGCTGTGTTGGTTATTTGGGTGTCTCAGGCCATCATTCAGTCCCCCTGAACTCTTCCCTCAAGCTGAGCCCTGAGGAGGAGAGCAGAGGGGCGTGAACAGGTCGGGTTGGAGGCCTGCCCTATGACCTCCACATCTCTCTTCTTCTTTCCTCTTCTCCAAATTTTAGAAAGTGCATCCTCTCAAATCTTTTTTGTTGTGAACGTAGTTGTTTGTTCATATGCCAGTCCCGTAGCTACAGAGGCCCTTAAATGCCAAGAATTAACTTCTTTTCTTCCCTACTATTTTAAAGCACAGGTTTTGTTATAATTTTGATAGGGCAAGACCAATAGATAGGAGATGACTACCATTGAAAAAAAGTCTCATGCTCACAGATGCCAAGAGGAGCGAGCGCCACACCGTGTGGCCACACGGGAAGCACCGGGTCAGGCAGGAGGCAGAGAGAGCAGGGGGAGAATGTGGGGGAGAGGATTCCATGGGAAGGAGTGGGCAAGGCAGGGTGAGCAGCCTCAGGGTGGAGACTTTGAGTAATTTCAGCAGACTCTAGGCACAGGGCCTGTCCCTAACTGTCTGGTACCTGGTTTGGGGTGATCAGGGCAGGGGGAATCATGCCCCTGAATTTGAGATCCCCAATAGAGGAGGTGGTTAGGGGCGTGGGCTTTGGATTGGTTCATTTGCATTTGAAAGGCTGTCACTGGAGGCGGGAATCCTTCACTATCCTCTAGGAACTGGCTAACTAGAGACACTAGTAGGCTAACAGACTGCCAGTCCCTCCAGGCTCAGCCAGACCCCAATGTCAAACCACAAACATACAGAAAATAAAATGACATGGTTAGACACATGCATTCTGCAGTGTCGAATAACACTTGGGCAATGCAAAATTCATATCTAGTCTCCCAGTTGGGAAAAATAAAAAAGGAAATATCAAGAACAGTTACTATTGCAAAGTGTTATCCCAGTAAACACCCTCTATCTCTCTGTGTTTTGTAACATGAAGCTTTACTATCATGACATCACATGCTATCCGTGGGGTTTTGTTGCTGTTACAGAGGTTCCCTTAATATGCTGCTCTCCATTGTAAAAGTATCTTTGGTCTGGAAGCCTGACACCACTGAAAGAGAACTGCAGTGCAAATGGTTTTGAAATCCTCCACTGATTATCCTAGAAGCCCTGCTAGTTCCAGGGTCTTCCATGACTCCAGTTCCAAAGGACTTCATATCAAAACATTCTTTGCTTATTTTGCTAACCCCCCAAAATTGCATTTATCCCTTCTCTGGAGATTTTAACAGCTGGTGAGCTACCCTAGGCTACCCTAGGTCAAGTGACCCTTGACCTTCCACTTTCCCGAACTGATGAAAACATAGTTGTGTTAGCTCAAATAAATATTTCCTAACTGCCTACTTCGGGGAAAATGCTGTGTGAAATGCTTGATGGATTTATTTATTCAACACCTGTTTATGAAGTGTTGATTATGTGCTAGACACTTTGGTAGACATTGAGGATACAGTAGTGAACTAAATAGACATAAGCTCCCTCATGGAGCTTATTTTGTAGTGGAGTAGGTGGGTGCTGGCAATAAACAAGGTGAAAATATATGGCATGTCAGGTGGTGATAAGAGCCAGGGGGTAAAATGATGCCAAGATGGGGGACAGGAGGCCTGCCAAAAGACAGCAAGAAAAGGTCTTGTGAAGGTGACACTTTAGCAAAGACTTGAAGGATGTCTCTGAGAGAGGATTGTTGGAGATGGGAAACAAGAGGGACTGAGCTAGAAATACAAGTGGTAGCAGCTGAAACCTGGGTTACTCAAAACGGAGTTTATGGAGAGTGTGTGTAACAACAATAAGATTTAAAAAAAGGAGAGATATAAGATCGGTGCCTTCACCTCAAGAACTTCATGGTCTCATTAGAGAGGTTTCTTAACAACAAACCACTAGAAATGAGACCGAGCAGGGACCACTCTTAGGGGCCTGCAGGTCCCTCAAGCATGAAAGAAAAATCTTGAGTTCCTTCAAGGGGAATTCCAGGCACCCAGCTAGCCCTGAAGAGTAAATGAGCATCCTGAGCAGCAAGAAGGTAATAGCAGCTTAAAACAATCACCAAGGCAGTTGAAGTCAGGGGGTGTTTGGTTCCCTGTGGAAGCTAACGACAACATTTTAACACATAGCCGTGAGCTGTTTTTCAGAAACCTAGACCCCACCAAATGGATCTGCTGGCACAGAGACCTCCGATAATGGGGAACTGAGGACTAAACTTTAACCACTGTTCTTTGTTCTAAATGTCTTCCTGAGGGGCCTGGAGAAAGTCCTACCCACAGCCAAGTGCAGCATTCTATTCTCCTGACCCCCAATTTGTAGACAAAGCTTCGCTTCCTTACCCGATTGCAAATCCAAACATCTTTGAATCCACCTGTGACCTGTGGAACCCTGCTTCATGACACCCCACTTTTTTAGGCCAAACTAATATATAGCCTCAATGTATTAACTGGCTTCTTTGCCTGTAACCTCTGCTTCTCCAGATTTAAAAACTGCTACCTGTACGCCATCGAGAGGTCCGGTCTCAAGTGTGAGTGCCCAATTCTCCTTGCTTGGCATCCTGCAGATAAATGCCTTCCTTTCTCCTGCTGCCAACCACTGCGTGGATGTTTGACCTCACCCCACTGGGAGAGCAGACACCAGTTCAGTTCAGTAACAGTAATAGGTCATTAAAGATGGATTCTGTCTATGGTTCAACCAAGCAAGTGAAGTCTGTGTTAAAATACTCAACAGTATCTCTCTTAGCTCTTGCTAGAATGAACATGAAGTCAATGACAGGTTGGTAACCTATAAAATTAAGGCATATTTCCACACTCATCATCACCACTCTCACCTAACACTTCATCAGCATCTACTGTGCACAGTTTACTCTACTGAGTGGAGGAAGAGGCACAGCCGTGAATGTGAACTTCCTGAGTGCGGACGTCCTGCGCTCTCACTTTCAAGGAAGGCTTCACATAAACCATGCTGGAACCCAGAGTGCCTGAGACGACTGCTAGGGAGGAGACTGTGACTGAAGGAGAATGAGCCAGGGCTTCTTACAGACATGGGGCTGTAAAGAGAGACGAGGGAAGGAGCTTGGCCTTGATGTGCTGGTCCTTACCCTGGGCCGATGGCAGTGGAGGCAGGGCGAGGGTGCGAGAGAGGCAACCCTACTTTACTGAAGGCCTCAGGAGCTCAGCAGCATGGGCTTTCTGGGATTCAGCTCCCTGGGCCCTGCCCTCTTCTGCAATACGGACAGCAGCCAGGTAAGGAGGCTTCGAGAGAAGAGACTCATAGAAGGACAGGTGTCCAGAGCAGAACACGGAGGGCATTGGTGAGACGTCCCAAGGCTTCCAGGCATAGCTGCAGAGAGTATAGGGCTGCCTAGGAAGCCTGTGTCTGCAATAGAAGCCAGCACCTGCGGGACAGGCGGTGGCTGTGAGGGGGATGTTGGAGGCACTCAGCCTGCTGAGCTCTGGAGCCAGCATCACATGTGAATACGTGTTAGCACGTGGCCCAGGACTGTGTGATTCATAGTAAATCTTCACAGAATTGAAATCTATCTAGTGTCTCTAGAAATTGATTTGAAACACAAGGTAGCAGAAGGTACTTGTCAGAGGGAGACAGATGCTCAGTTCGGAGGAGGGAGAAACAGGGAACCCAGAGGAGGGCGAAGGCGTCACCGGTGAGGTGGGGTGTGTGGCCGTGAGCAGCCCTGTCTTGTTGCGGAGGTTTCACAGATCAGTAGTTACTGTCTTCATCTGGACTACAGAGAGCACACATCACATAGGGCACAAAGCCTATCATTCCTCACAGTAGAAAACTTTTACAGGCTGTTTTTATCTCTAGAAACACTGGATTGTTTGGCAGTCACCAGAAACATCTTTCCACCCACACACGCCCACGGAAGCATGTTGAACATCAGTGAAGTACATTACACTCGGGATTGTGTCGTGTATCTTCTTATATAGCAGTTTTTATATAATAGTTCATTATGGGAGCAGAGATTTTTTTTCTCTCTCTCCCCTCCCTTTGTAAATTTCAGAATAGCAAACAGCATGATCAAAGCAATCATCTCCTGTTTTCCTTTCTCTAGAGATTAAATAAATCAGGCTGAAAAATCTCTGAGCCTATGATAACAATCACTCATTGATAGCGTATCACTTAGGAAGAGGCTTCAAGGGTGGAAAGACATAATGAAACCCCAACGCAGAACGTGTCAATGAACAGACTGTCTCTTTCCCCTCACACTACCCAGTACAGAGGCCAAAGCTCTGTGAGTGCACAGGGCTGGGGAACGAGATGCCATCTGGAACTGGAGATGCAAAGCCACATCCCATCCCTGATCCGCATGGCCCAGGCCCAGCCTGGGAGGGTGTGGGGTGTACTGACTGCGGGGGTCCCCTCATTTCTCCAAGCCAGGGTCTCCGCAGGCTGTGCAGAGAACAATACTGTCCTCTAGCGGTCAGAGGTCAGAACTGGAAATCAAGGAGCTTGTTTTTATTTCTCCTCCTGACACTGTCAGTGATTTCCAGAGCAATACACCACTCCCGAAGCAAAGGGAATGGATTGACACAGTGTACAAAATCCAGGCCAGAATCATCTTGGCTTTGCCTCCCTTGTCTGCGTAATGACAGCTGCAGGGTTTGATCTGGTCTTTGGGGCAGTGAAGAATGTATTTTATCTATCCATAGCTCAGCTTTGCCGAGGGAGAATTCAGGATTTTTCCATCTTTATTAAATATGCATGTAATTTGTCACCAGCAAAATGAGCAAACAATATCTCCTTGTCCACCTCATAGACTTATGATGAGGATCAAATAAAAGCATAAAAACAATGTGTAAGTATAAAACTGAATAAATGGGTTATTATTGAGGAAAATGCACATTTATCTGTTATTTAAAACACTTCTTAAATTCACTTCTATGCTTTAGGATTTTACCTAGATATACAACATCACAATTTATATATATTCAATGAAAGCATAATTTATATCCTATGTAATTGTGTCCTTTCTAGCCCTACTGATAAGTCTCGTTATGAAGAAAATGCTTTATTTGTGACTTTAAACTCTGGACAATTTGTGTCTTCAACTTCTTATGATTCACCCGCAGGGATTCTCTTCAAGGATGGTGAAACCCACATTTCCAGAGCATCCACACAGGACAGCCGCCTCTGGACAACCATTACCATAAGCATGCGTGTTTGCTACAGACAGAGATGGACAATGGGGAGTGTGGGCACTACGCTGGTGAAGGTAATGTTTCCTACCAGATACCAGCACCAACTTGCCTAAAATTGCTTTCAAGTGTTAAAACACCGAGAAGGAGATGATCATAAATACTTAGATGGCTGAATTTTTCACTATATTAGGATAAAACTTGGATGGTAATACTTGGATTCAAATTATATAACAGTGTAGTGATTTTTTTCACCCTTGCAAGAAAAATATTCTCAATGAAATATCAGTTTCAGAAACAAAACAAGAGAAAATGTATTTTCATACGCTGCAGTAGGGAAATGGGATGCAAAGGAACACTTGCAATAAGGAAAACATTTGCTTAAAGTGAGTTTTAAGGAAAGTTCTTTTATAATGACCTTCAAGATAGTTAAGATCATACCTGGTGGCCAGGCGCGGTGGCTCATGTCTGTAATCCCAGAACTTTGGGAGGCCGAGTTGGGCAGATCAGTTGAGGTCAGGAGTTGGAGACCAACCTGGTTAATATGATGAAACCCCGTCTCTAGTAAAAATACAAAAAAATTTAGTGGGGCGTGGTTGTGGGTGCCTGTAATCCCAGCTACTCTGGAGGCTGAGGCAGGAGAATCGCTTGAACCCGGGAGGCAGAGGGTGCAGTGAGCCGAGATCAGGCCACTGCGCTCCAGCCTGGGCGACAGAGGGAGACTCCGTCTCAAAAAATAAAAAATAAATAAAATAAATAGATCATATCCAGCAAATGTTGACAACTATTTTACCTTCATATTTATTCAGAAGTTCAAAATAACAGCAAAAGACTTAAGTAGGTTGCTAAGGCAACCGCGAACAGGCCAGCAGTGTAGTTTGCACACAGCATTGAATTGTACGGGGCAGGGCTGGTACACTAACCCCTGCCCAGGGGAAAAGCCTTAAATATCAAGGCAGGAGGACATCGGTGTGTCAGCAAATTCCACCAAACTGTGGAATTTCCTACAAGATCCGTCTTTCCTCCTCTTTTATAGTCTGATCCTCTCTTTGTGAACCTGTTTCATGAGTTAGTAGGTCACAGAAAGGTAAACCTCAATGGCTGAACGATCTTCCTCTAGTTCTTCAAATCACGAGGTTTGTGCCTTTCACATACATCTTTTATATGTATTCTGACAGCTGCCATTCAGTGTGTAGTGTCACCACGTTTAATACATTAAAGTCATCCCACCGCACCATGCGTGTGGACCGCTGTGCGCACTGACCGTGCTCTTCTCGTTCAGCATGGCTCTGCTTTGAAAGCCGTGGTCCGTGTGTGTTTGTGTGGACGACGGGCACGGCTTTCTGAAATGATGCTCCAGTGGTGGTGACGGGGACAGTGAGGCTGGACTCTGCCCGCCCTGGCCCACCTGGGCACCCAGCTCCAGTCCTGGCTCCTGCTCCTGTTCTGCCCATCTCACCAGATTCTGAGCCTGGGTTTGTTCACAGACTGATTCCCATGCCTGGACTCGACATCTCCTGCTAAAACTCTTCTTTAAATTCAGCATCCTGCAGGCTCACCTTTCACAAAAGGACTAGAGTTTGGCTTATGAGCCCGTTCTCTTGGGCATCTGACGCTAGCGAGTCCTTGTTTGGGCTGCACCGTTCCTGCCTTGGCGCCGATGTAGTCGACCGTCCAGGTGAGGCCAAACCAGGAGAGCTTTGGCAACGGCGAAGCCTCTCCATTCTTTCCAGACCAGTGCTGACATATGCCCCAGTGGTTCCAATAAATACACTAATATCCAGTCATCCATCCCCTCCAGGGAAAACAAAGAGAGGTTAATACAAATACTGAGAGGACAGGTGGGGGCCTGGTGGCTTACCCCTGTAATCCCAGCACTTTGGGAGGCTGAGGCAGGTAGATCACTTGAGGTCACGAGTTCGAGACCAGCCTGGCCGACATGGTGAAACCCCATCTCTACTAAAAATACAAAAATTAGCCACAGTGGCAGGTGCCTGTAATCTCAGTGACTCAGGAGGCTGAGGCAGGAGAATTGCTTGAACCCAGGAGGCAGAGGTCGCAGTGAGCTGAGATCATGTCACTGAACTCCAGCTCCAGCCTGGGGCTGAGTGAGACCCTGTCTCCAAAAAACAAACAAAAAATACATAAATAAAATAAAATAAAAATAAACAAATATTGAGAGGACAAATATGAAAGAAAGCAGATTAGATATTGACACCAAGCTTTGTCAAGAAAAAAATACTGATTTTATTCAAATGCAGCGGAGTTTCTGTGATTAATACTGCCACCACAGAACCCGCTGGCCTTGCAGAATGCTGGGTTCACCTGCAGGACGCAGACACAGAGCTCACTGTGGCTATGACCAGGTCAGCCCATGTCACCTAGAAAGAGAGTTCTGATCCAGGCAAACCCTGCCAGGAAATGGAATTCTTATCAGAGAATGAGGAATAGACGGAATACTTTTTGGTGAATGCCTCTTTACTGTCTCCATGTAGAAAACTCTTACACAAAATTCAAGAAGCAACTCCAATCATTCTGGCTCCTCATGCCCCTGCGTGCCACTTATTCAGATGCATGTTCCCACCGTGTTTTCCCCACTCCTGGGGCGGCATTCTTGACTCTACTTTATGAGGCTTGTTTCTGTGCTTTCACTGCCCCAGGATTGTGAGCGAGGGTAAGACAAGGATTGTGCCTCATTCATCTCAGTATCTCAGCTCTTCGTAGAGTGATGTGCAAATAGTAGGCCCTTAAATGAACTATTCAGAAATAGTTCATTTCTGAAGCTTTTGGCAGCATGGATGCTTTGATCCCTTGCTGGGAGGGAACCAAACTTCAGACCACGCATGTGGGATCTTGAAACAGAAACAGAGAATCCTGTTTTCACTTCATATGTAGATAGCTTTACAAAGATGTCACTCCCACCTTAGCAAGAAGAAAAAGCCGTGTGATCTTCACAATGCTAACTTTTCTTGAGCACATCAGAAAGCTGAGGTTGTGAGGCAAGCAAGTGAAGTCAGTTCTGAGGAGTGACAGGTCCCTCAGGGAGAATCAGGCAGCACAGATGGTTTCACCCTCCGCAGAGTGTGAGAGGAGGGTGGATGGAGCAGCCATAAAAGCAGGTTGGAAGAAAACAGCCAGAATAGGCTGGGTGCAGTGGCTCACACCTGTAAACCCAGCACTTTGGGAGGCCAAGGTGGGCAAATCATAAGGTCAGGAGTTCAAGACCAGCCTGGCCAAAATGGTGAAACCCCATGTCTACTAAAAATACAAAAATTAGCTGGGCATAGTGGCGGACACCCGTAATCCCAGCTATTCGGGAGGCTGAGGCAGAAGAATCGCTTGAACCCAGGAGGCAGAGGTTGCAGTGAGCCGAGATCGCGCCACTCCACTCCAGCCTGGGCGACAGAGTGAGACTCTGTCTCAAAAACAAACAAACAAACAAACAAACAAACAACAACACCAGCCAGAATGTAGCGAATTATTTAAGTCTGAGTGTGAGCTTGTGCGCTAGATGGTTGAGAAAGCCCTGGGGAGTGGGGGGGGGGGGGGG
>NW_016824749.1:3817091-3839901 GCF_001698545.2 Rhinopithecus bieti | reverse complement strand
GGGGGGGGGGGGGGGGCGGAAGACACAAGGAGAACCTGCATTCACCTAGTGTTAGCTCTTTGCACCGTCTCCACTGTGTGCTCCTGAGGAAGATCTGGACTGGGCAGGACACTCCAGCTACTGTCCCTGACATAGATTCTGCTTCTGGGGGAGGGGAAGAAGCAAAAGCTGTTTGCCCTTGGGGAAGAGCTGGAAAACACTCAGGTGCAAGATCCCGTGCTGGCTGCAGAGCGAAGGCGGTTACCACAGGGAAGGCAGCTGGGAAGCTTTGCAGGTGGAAGGAATAGCTGCTGGGCAAAGTGACACCGTTAACGTGTCTCTGTGGAAAGCTCACTATCACCACCTGCCTCTCAGCCCCTACAAGCCCAGAGAACAGGCAAAGTGCTTCTGCGGAGCTGTCTGGAAAAATCTAGTGCTTCTGTCACCAGGTGTGTTAAAATATCTCAACTCCTCACAAGGTCCACTGCCTTGTGCTGTTCATTTTCAATTAGCAATGATCGCCCACCCCTGGGACAAACCTCATTGGCTACGATACTGTCACTGCACAGAGCTATGCTCTTCATTTTCTTCACCTAAGACTCACAAAGCGGGGGACGGAGGGGCAGTCAGACCTTAGCTACAAGAGGCTGGGAAGTGTAATTTTCATCCATCTTTCTTTTTTCTTTCCTTCCCTCCCTCCTTCCCCTCCTCCCTCTCTCCCTCCCTCCCTCTATCCCTTCCTTCTTTCCCTTTCTTCTTTCTTGTCCTTTCTTTCTTCTTTCTTTCTTCTCTGCCTCTGCAGTTCAAACAGGACTTCTAGCTGTAGTTCAGAAAGTGATTCCATAAATGTGTTGGAACAGGAGTTGAAAAGCCAGTCCATCATTTCTACGCACCTCCCATCCCACTAAACACCATGACGTCAGAGACCCTGTTTATTTCCTTTACAGAGCCACAGCACTTACAACAAAACAAAATACACATAATGGTGGTTTATCTTTACTTATTTAATGCACTCCTCTGCCCCATTCATTTATAAGTTCCACTCATGCCTCGTGTAAACAAAAAGTAAAACCCTAAGCCCTCCACCAACTGAATGGACCCCTTCTGAGCCAAGGGGACCTCAAATGATACAGTTTGGATGTGTCCCCTCCAGATCTCATGTTGATGTGATCCCCAATGTTGGAGGTGGGGCCTGGTGAGAGGTGTTTGGGTCATGGGTGGATTCCTCATGAATGGCTTGGTGCCATCCTCATGGTAATGAGTGGGTTCTTGCAGTATCAGTTCATAGGAGAGCTGGTTGTCTAAAATAACCTGGCACCTCGGTGATTGCCTGACAGGTTCTTCTTGCCGGCCACACAGACAAAATCAATCCATGGAGACCACGGCGTTGCAGTAGAGAAAGAGTTTAAGTGACACGAAGCCGACCCACACAGGAGAACTGGAGCTATCGTTGAAACTGGTCTCTCTGAAGGCTCAGAGGTCAGAGTCCTTACAACAATTTGGTGAGTGGGGCGTTAGGGAATGACTGGTTGGGGGTGAAATCATAGGGTGTAGAAACAAGCCACATCCTCTGAGTCAGCTGCTGGGTGGGGCCGCAGGATCAGGTGAGTCAGGAGTCCAGGTGGGGTCTGTCTGAAACACATCTCAAAAAACCCATCTTAGATTCTACAGTAGTGATGTCATCTATAGGAGCAATCAAGAAGCTCTCAAATCTTGTGACCCCTGGCCACATGACCCCTGAGTAGTAAGGGATTGTAGGAACAACTCCTGTCTCTTAGCAGGTTCAGGCCCCTCCCACAATCCTCACCATGAGGTCTTTGATTGGTTCTAGAAAGGTGGTTCAGTTTTGGGAAGGGCTATTATCATCCTTGTCTTAAGGTTAAACTATAAACTAAAGTTGTCCCAAGGTTAGCTTGGCCTACACCCAGGAATGACCAAGCACAGCTTGGAGGTCGGAAGCAAGATGGAACCACCTACGTCGGATTTCTCTCACTGCCATCATCTTTCCAAAAGCACTTTCGCCTCCCCGCTCTTTCTCCTGCTCCCTCTCTTGCCTTGTGACACGCTGGCTCCCCCTGAGTCTTCCACTATGATTGGAAGCTTCCTGAGGCCTCACAAGAAGCAGATACTGGCAACACACTTCCTGTACAGCCTACAGAACTGTAAGCCAAAGTAAACTTTCCCTATAAATTATCTAGTCTCAGGTATCCCTTTAGAGCAATGCAAAGCAAACTGATACACCAGAGAAGCCTGAAAAACTGAATTCCCCACCATGATGAGAAGGGATGTCAGACACACCTCACTATGCCCCCTCCCTTTGGAGTTTAGGCACAACTGACCAACATTGACATGAAGACAGAGATCATAATGCTGACAAATCAGTCTCCATGGCAATAAGATAACAAATTCCAATCTGACTCTGGTACAGCATCGTATGACAAATAGCACTCTCTGAAGGAAATCAAATGTATTTTAACTTAGAATACATTTCATTGACGTATTTTGAAATGGCCCTGCAAAGCCATCTTTCATGGAGGAAGTTCGCATCTGCGGAGAATCTTCATTCATGCAGCCTGGCCTTTCCAGATCTAGGAGAGATTAACTAAGAGTCTGACACCTGGCCTGGCATGGTGGCTCATGCCTGTCATCCCAGCACTTTGAGAGGCTGAGGCAGGAGGATCACGAGGTCAGGAGATTGAGACTATCCTGGCCAACATGGTGAAACCTTGTCTCTACTAAAAACACAAAAAATTAGCTGAGTGTGGTGGCGGTGCCTGTAGTCCCAGTTACTCAGGAGGCTGAGGCAGGAGAATGGCGGGAACCCGGGAGGCAGAGCTTGCAGTGAGCCAAGATTGCACCACTGAGCTCCAACCTGGGTGACAGAGAGAGACTCCGTCTCAAAAAAAGAAAAAAAACAAAGAGTCTGACACCTGTTAAGGTCTGAAAAGAGACATTCAGCATCTATTCTCTCTGAAAGCTGCTACCTGGAAACTTCATCTACATAACAAGGACCTTGGCTCCCACAACCCCCCTTGTCTGAACTCAAGCATTTCTTTCTACCAACTTCAAGCCTTTAGACAAAGTTTAACTGTTTCAACCAGTTGCCAATCAGAAAATCTTTGAATCTACCTGTGACTCATAAGCCCCCCACTTCTCAACTTTGAGATAGCCAACCTTTCCAGGCAGAACCAATGTACGCTGTACACGCATTGACTTATGTCTTTGCCTGTAACTTCTTTCTCCCTAAAATCTATAAAACCAGCCAGAACCCGACCTCCTCAGACAGACTCTGTCAGGACCCCTTGAGACTGTTCCTTGAGTCATGGCCACTCATATTGGTGCAGAATAAACCTCTTCAGCTGTTTTACAGGGTTTGGTTTTGCCAGTAACACGCACGCTTTGTGCTTCGTCCACCTCGTCCTTGGGGTATCCTCACTGTAAACCACAGTGTTTAGTATATGGTTGACACTTGACACATATTGCTGAATAAGTATGATCAGGCCCTTTAAGAACTGGGTAAGAACAAAACAAAAGCAAGACTGCCCTTTCTATGGAAAAGTAAATACTTAGATGTACAGACATGTTTATACTCAACTTCCCAAAAGGAAATGCGGGGAGGGATGAGATGATGTCTGCTCTAGTTAACTAGTTTGGAAGCAGCAATTTTGATCATGGAATGATTACAATGTGTGTGACCCTCCAAAAAAAAAATAAAGAAGAGGGGAAATAGTTCCAATGTTCCAAACCCCCTCTGCAGCTCTGAAACCTATGTCACTGGCAGGTCACCCTCCTGGGAGTGCACGTCTGCAGCAAGCCCATGTTTGACGGTGCCTGGATGCCTGCAGCGTTGTTCCTGCGTCTCCATTAGTGCTGGCACACACTCCCGCAGCCCGCGCCAGCTGCTCTTCAAACAGATTCACTGGAAACAGAAAAGGAAGAAAAAAAGAATCCAAGGTCTTAGGGTACATTTTTTTCATTCTCTTTCTACAGCTAAAAGGAAGCTGGAAGCTTGAGAAGGATTCACAGTAGCTGAATAATAGCCAGAAAGGGAGATTAGCAAGAAACATTGTGAGAGCTGGGAGATTTTTCTTGGGTTTAGCACAAGAAGAATATAGTGCTGTGTGTGTTCGACTTGCTTGTTCTATTGGTGTCTCCCCTCCCTTGGCTCCAGAGCCCCTGTGTGCCCTCCCTCTTCCTTTGCCAGGAAGGGATTGACACGGGGTCAGTCATGAAGACGCTATCTCCCAGTCCCCGCCCAAAGGTCACAGCAGGAGGCTGGTGCAGGCTGCATCTCAGGCTGCCAGTGGGGAACAAAGACAAGGCCGCTCAGCTCTTTTCTGGCGACACAGGGAGAACAGTAAATCCCCTGGTGCCGCAGAGAGACCTGGACTTGGCGAGGAGACATGCTCCTTCCAAGTGACTAATGGTCAGATTTTCATATTTCATAAGGCATGCCAGCAATGAACAAGCAAGCAAATGGACAGCAAATTAAGAAAATTACTCTAATTTATGGGTAATAATCAGCTTTCATTTTCCTTTTTTCCACAGAACTTCTCCCTAATGACCTCCCCTCCTACAGCTGTGTCATTTGGATAAACTCACATCTCAGACATTTTTTAATGAAATATGAGGCTATTCATGAAGGAGGAAGGGGAGGAAAAAGAGAGCTCCTTATGCTCCTCTCCCTTCATAGTGTAGATGGTTCATAATGAGCACAGTGTCTTTTGAAATGTATTTTAAGGTGTATTTCCATTTCCCGTACATCTTCATGCTCTGGGTGTCCCAGTCACTGAAGCTGTGGGTTTCAGTGCTCCAAGAGTAAAAGGGTTCAGGAAATGCGACTGCAAAATATACTGATTGCTTCGAATGGAGGGCACTGGAGGAGCAGCAAATGCAGCCAGGGGCTTTCTCTGAACCTCCCTATCTGTCTAAAAACCCAACTCTCCAATAGAAACTCAACTGTCACGCATCTCCTCCCTGGGAATCTCATCAACCCGGGAGGATTATCCAGGAGAGACTTGGGGTCCACAGGACATCCAGGCAGACTCAGTCACAGGCATCACCCAATCACCTTCCCCCAGGCCATTCACTCGCCCCAAGCTTCCTGCCCCTCCCCTCTTTCCCCGAGAAGCGGGTGTGTGGGCTTCCAGACCTTACTGGGTTTTGAGATCTCACTTTTCTTCCCTGGGAAGAGGGTATGTGGGCTTCTAGATCTTCCTGGGTTTGGGCACTCACTTTTCTTCCCTGGGCTGCCCCTGTGCATATAATACATGTGTTTGCCTTTTCTCCTACTCATCTGCCTACTGTCTGCTTATTTCGTAGAATCAGTTATCTAACCTTCAGAGGGCAGGGGGTACGTCTTCCCTCCCCTGCAAGGGAAAAGTGACTTCCTGCTCTTCCAGTTTACAGTTCTGTGCTTGGACAATCAAACCTGATTTTTGTTGCTGTCTGCAGCAAGACAGTAAGACCATAGGCTCGACTTTGGAGAGAGGAGGAGAGCAAGCAAAAGTGAAAGAATAGGAGTGAGCAAAAGTGAGGAACAGAGAGAGAAGAGAGAATGTTATGGATCTCTTAAACATAGGTGGAACCCAGCCTAGACGTCTGTGATCACACGATTGGTCCAGGATGGGAGGCGGGTTGCCTTTGTAGCTGGAGGGCATGGCCAGGAGACCCCCGCTGCTGAGAGCAGGAGGAGGATGCAATGGATGGGAGGGGAGCAAACTGTTGTTCTGTTCCCTTTGTGCTGAGAGGCGGTGGAAAGAGGGAGAGAGGCAATGTGGGCAACCAAGCATTGAGGAAACTGACTGTTTACTGAAGAAGAGATTTTAAATTAATAAATTGGGTTGAACAACATCTTGATTCAGAGTCCTGCCCCATTCCTAACACTGGCAGGTTCAGGCTCAGGAGTGAGTTGTGATCACTAGTAGAGAAATTGAGAAGTCACATGTATTTAATCCATGAGACTGTGAGGTGAGTGAGTTTGCTACCCAGCCACGGTTAAACTTCGCCAGCGTCTGCATGTCTATTTTATTGATGGGATAGCACTGTAGGAGGCAAAAGGAGATTGTGAAATGACACTGAGACCATAGTGATAATCTTGTCATCAACAAAAAGAGTCAAACACTATAAAATGTTTGAAGAGAGTTATTCTGAGCCAAATATGAGTGACCACGGCCCCAGGAACAGTCTCACTAGGTCCTCAGGACATGTGCCTAAGATGGTCGGGCTGCAGCTCGGTTTTGTGCATTTTAGGGAGACATGAGACATCAGTCAGTACGAGTAAGGTTCACGCTGGTTCAGTCCAGAAAGGCAGAACAACTCGCATTGGCAGGGGGAGAAGAAGTGGATTCAAAGATTTTCTGATTGGCAATTGGTTGAAAGACGTCAGTTATTATCTAAAGAGCCGGAACCAGTAGAAAGGAGTGTCTGGGTTAAGACAAGCGGTTGTGGAGACCAAGCTTCTTCTTATCCGGATGAGGCCTCCAGGTGGCAGGCTTCAGAGAGAACAGATTGTAAGTGTTTGTTATCAGACTTAAAAAGGTGCCAGACTCTTAGTTAATTCTCTCCTGGATCAGGGAAAAGATGTGGAAAGGGAAAGGGGTTCTCTACAGAATATAGATTTTCTCCACAAGAGATGGCTTTACAGGACCATTCCAAAATATGTCAAAGAAATTTATTTTGGGGAGAAATACTTCCATTTCTTTCAGGCCCTACTCTCTGTCATGTTGGTATCTTATTGCTAGAAAGTGTGTGTTTTGTCGGTCTTAAGGTTTCGGTTTTAATGTTAATGCTGGTCAGCTGGGCTGGATGCCAAAGGGAGGAGGGCATAACGAAGCGTATCTAAACACCCCTTCCCATCAGGGCCTCCTTTATCAGGTTAACTTTGGAATGCCCTTGGCCAAGAGGAGGGGTCCATTCAGTTGGTTGAAGGGCTTAGAATTTTATTTTTGGTTTACAATGTCCTTTCTCAAAAGGAGCCTTTCTGTTTGTTCTTCATGCCATTGTTGCAAGGCTCTGAGGCAGTGAAAAAAAAGAAAAGATATTGGGCACATCAATGTTTCCCTGGCCTCCCATGGAGGAGCAGAGCATTTTATCAATCTTGGTAAAGATTATAATCAATCCCGTCAAGTTCAGGTCAGTTCAGTATCTTGACTGTTTTTCAGCAGTGATCTGAAATGGCTTCACCTGGGAAGAGCCGCGGGCAACTTCTGGTTTCTCTCGTCAGAACTCCCAGGGTTCTGTTAGCTGTTAGAAGAATCTTCATTTTTTTTTGACTGACTTCTGTGCTGTGACTTGCAGACTACTCTAAAGACTGGAAGGTACTTAAGGAAATAAGAACAGGAAATTCAAAAATGTGATTAACACACTCTGAGGGAAACTGGGCCAATTATCTAAAAATAAAGGCTCTCTCTCGCTCTCTCTCTCTCTTTTTTTTTTTTTTTTTTTAGACAGAGTCTCCATCACCCAGGCTGGAGTGCAGTGGTGTGATCTCAGCTCACTGCAACCTCCACCCACCAGGTTCAAGTGATTCTCCCATCTCAGCCTCCCAAGTAGCTGTGATTACAGACGCCCACCACCATGCCCAGCTAATTTTTTGTATTTTCGGTAGAGATGGGGTGTCACTGTGTTGGCCAGGCTGGTCTCGAACTCGCAACCTCAAGTGATCCGCTGGCCTCGGCCTCCCAAAGTGCTGGGATTACAGGTGTGAGCCACCATGCCTGGCCCAGCTTTTGCACTCTCTAAAGAACATGAACAAGTGGTGAAAAAAGCGGAGGAAATTGCTTTCACTTGAACAGACAAAGAAAATAAAAACACTTGTCATTTTTAAAAAACAAATGTTGTTTCATTTGTGAAAAGAGCATCTATATATGTAGATTGCTACATACATACAAAGGTTATTATTTACTCAAGGTACAGATAATGCCTGAGGCATGCACTAATTCCCAGTCCCTCAGGGTACAGATCGCACCTGATACACTCATTGATTACCAATCCCTCAGGATACAGATCAAGCCTGAGGCACGCATGGTTTCCCAATCCCCTTGCTGGGTCTTCCCTCCCTCCCCAGCCCTCGAGTAGGGAAAGTTTTCCTAAGACATACGAGGATACTTTGAAAAAAATTTCTAATTATTTTTTCTAATTCGCACCTAAACATCCATCCATCTGTGTTATTACAATTAAAATTAAATTTTATAAAACATTGTGGAGAGTTAAAAAAAAGTGTTATTTTACATACAGCAAATTTTGATAAATAATTCATAAGTATACAATTACTTATCAAAGGCTCATTCTTATTTTCAAATATAGAGTCTTTATGCTTTTGTATGTATTCAATAGCTATTGCATTGGGTCAGGTACATGATAGGGAAATGTGCTACTGACCTTTAATATAAGAAATAAGGAACAGGTCGAGCAGTGCGCCCCGCTCTGCAGACCATCAGTTATCAACAGGTAAAGGCTGGGAATTGGCAAGGTGGGCTCCAGCAGCAGCATCAACTCTCAGCATTTTATAAGCATCTGAGACCATTGACCATGGATTGTCTTCCAAAGAATTAAAGCTAACTTGTGGCCAGGCATGGTGGCTCACGCCTGTAATCCCAGCATTTTGGGAGGCTGAGGAGGGCAGATCACTTGAGGTCAGGAGTTCGTGACCAGCCTGGCCAACATGGTGAAACCCCACTCTACTAAAAATACAAAAATTAGCCAGGTGTGGTGGCACCCCTGTAGTTCCAGCTACTTGGGAAGTTGATGCAGGAGAATCACTTGAACCCGGAAGACAGAGGTTTCAGTGAGCCGAGATCGCACCATTGCACTCAGCCTAGGTGACAGAGTAAGACTCCGTCTCGAAAAAGAAAACAAAAAAAAGCTAACTTGTTTCTGATACTCCTATTTCCATGACCAATTCACCTTGGTTGTCATAAACTTACTACTCAGATTCAGATCTCATTTGTGAGCTGATACAGTTTGGACATTGTCTCCTCCAAATCTCAAATCTCAGGCTGAATTGTAATCTCCAGGGTTGGAGGTGGGGTCTGGTGGGAGGTGTTTGGGTCATGGGGGTGGATCCCTCATGGCTGGGTGCTGTGCTTGTGATAGTGAGTTCCAGAGAGATTGGTTCAGTGTGTGGCACCTCCTCCCCACTCTCTCTCTTGCTCCTGCTCTGGCTATGGGACCCACCTGCTCCCTCTCTGTCTTCCACCATGAGTAAAAGCTCCCTGAGGCGGCTCAGAAGACAAGCAGATGACAGCACCATGCTTCCTGTACAGTCTGCAGAACCATAAGCCAATTCAACCTCTTTTCTTATAAATTACCCAGTCCCAGGTATTTTCTTATAGCAAGGCAAGAACAACCTAACACCAGAGCTGAGGTGAATGCAAATCTGCCACTTGGATCAACATCTCAGTCATTCTACTGTGGTGAGCAGGAATGTAATGCAGATGAGCCAGAGACTGAAGTGGCAAGCAAAACACAAAACTCTAGCAACTGCAATGACACAGCAGAGAAGCAAGCAGAGGACAGCAGAGGACAGCAGCGAGGCGTGCAGGCGGGAGTGGAGCGGGAGGAGCTGGAATGAGGACCCTAAATTCAGTTGCTGGGAAGGACAGTGAAATGATGAAGAAAAGGACATATTGGGGGCAGGGTGGGGAAGAGGACAGGAAAGGAAATGTTGAAGGTAGGCAGATGAGGTCAGAGAAGCTGGTCATTCATTCACTTCTAACCTAGTCACTGACCAAACGAGTGCTTATTTAGAATAAAGTGTGGAAGGTTGCTGTGGGACATGAAATACAGGGAACAGAAGGGAAAAGAATGTCAAGGGTGAGTGGTGACTATCTGGGCCAATGGCATGGGGGTAAGAATTTATCAAGATAGTTGTAGGTAAAGAGAGGCAGGTTTAATAAAGAAAGTATAAAAATATGTTGCAAGAAGGCAACAGGTAGGCCAGCAGAAGAGGAGCTGACTGCCAGGAAACAAAGTCTTGCTGGGCTGGGGATTTTATAGAACTGTGCCTCTGCTGGGTGCTGAAGAGGGCTACGAGCGGTACTGATAACACCAGGGTTGCAGGGAGCTCACTTGGCCGTGCCTGGTGAGAAGCTGGGTAGAGGACGATTGAGTTATATTCACAGGAGGACTAGTCCTGGACCATGAAGAAAGGCAAAGCTTATATAGCTTATGTGCGTTCTCTTTTTGCTTTCCCTTGGTCCTACCAGCCTGACTCCTTTTCCCTAATTAGGACCCCAAAAAGAACAAAGGGACAAACTGGTTCTAAGAATTATAAGCTCTTTAGACTGGGAAAGTAATTCTAGAGATAACCTGACTCAATTTGTTGATTGCACACACGAGGGAGCTGATGCACAGGTGTGCCCCTCTAGGGAGGATGTAGATAGCAGAGATGGAGCTGTTGGGAGCAGGCGCGATACTGCAGGGCAGGTGGGAATGACAGATGGAAGCAGCACCTGGAATCCAGACCCGTGGGCATTCTGCTGAGCTTCCCAGCCAGGGGATGGGAAGGACCAGGGCAGAGACGGCCACAAGCCCAGTACAGCTTTTCTAGAACCTGGAAGATAGGCAGCCCAAAAGTCGAAGGAAGGCACACACCTACGCTATTCCCTGTTGTTTCCATAGATGAAGGAAAATCAGCTCTGTGGATCCTTTACCTACACCTGTTCCAGCAGCAGAAAAAGCTCTGACTTTTCTACCCCTCCAAGAGAGCCCAAATCTCAAGGCATGCTGAAGGAACAAATGAGAGGACAGCGAGGAGGAAGGGAAGGAGCAAAGAGAAAACTCAAGTGTTTAATTCTTTGCATCTCTAATTAACTCATGTAATCACCTAATTATAAAATGAAATTGTGCTTTGCCAGTAATGGCGAGACTTAAATGGGAAAAGGTGAGCTCTTTGCGCCATCTAGTGTTGTGTCTTGAAATGACACACTGCTTGACGTCTCAGCCCTGAGGAGCCGAGGCAGCCTTACATAATCAGAAATTGAGTGAGGAACACAGCAAGATTAGCCTCTCCTGTTACATAACCGTGAGAAGTGTTTCAAAGCAGAAGATTATGCATTCCTAGCACCAAATGAATCTTCTTAATAGTAAGATAATCCCTAAATCTAGGGCAAGGCAGCAATTATGATCCTATTATTGTCTAGAAGTTCAGATATAGAACAGCACTCTAGCAGGGTGCAGTGGCTCACACCTGTAATCCCAGAACTTTGAAAGGCTGAGATGGGAGGATCCCTTAAGCCCAGGAGTTCAAGACCACCCTACGCATAGTGAGACCATATCTCTATAAAAATAAAAAATAAAAATAATGAGCCAGGTGTGGTGGTGCATCCCAGCTACTCAGGGAGGCTGAGCCAGGAGCATCCCTTGAGCCCAGGAGGTCGAGGCTGCAGTGAGCCATGCTCACACCATTGCACTCCAGGCTGGGCAACAAAGCAAGACCCTGTTTCAAAAACAAAAACAAAAAAACTTTATTCTTAGTACAATGAGAACTAACATGGCCAAGAATGTAACCTTCTAGAGGTTAACTTTAACAGCAACATGAGATCATTGACAATTACGTCATAGACTTAGAAGCTGATGTACAATTCTCAGAGGAAGGAAGAAAAGGAGAGAGAGAAGGAAGGATACTAAATCATGGAATTATATCTGGCGAAAATAAATGAATCATTAAGTAAAATACACTGTCATAGGGCTATTTGATCATAAGAAGCATATTGATCAAATGTATTAAATAGGAAAGTAAAATTATCACTGAAAGTTACTAATTATAATGATCACTCAGCATTTACTACATGCTAGAAGTAGATGCACATTTTTCTATTTAATCATCACAATAGTCCTGTAAGGTAGATACGACCATTATTCAGATATGAAACCTGGGGCTTAAGGAGCTTAGTAACCTTGCGCAAGGTCACACATAGTCACTAAGAGGCAGAACTATGGTGTGAACCTCAGTCTTTCTGATTACAAAACACTGCTTTTCATTGCTGTGTAATGCTGCCTCTTTCTGTCAGAAATGCTTTAAATTTGTGACCAACCGTAAACCTAAAAGCCACAGGACCTCTTTTGGTTTGCAACCTTTGATCTATTTCCTAACATTTTCATTAAAAGAGCGTCATCTATCCACAAGTAACCATTTAATGTTGCAAAAAGTACAACCTGGCTGAAATGGTCATTTAAAACTTGGAACACACTGGAATCCTGAGGCAAAGGAAGCGAAGTGTGACTTCATACAGCATTTCCAGATGCCAGGACGCAGAGGACCAAGCGCCACCGGCACAGGGACCGCGCGAGAAGCAGCTCCCTGCCAACCAGTCTTTCCTGCAGAAACCTCGGCCCCATGACTTGGTGAAGCAACAGCCAAACTGCAGCTTCAGCACCAACGGGAGAGGTGCCGAGCCCTCTCCTTCCTTAGCTATTGAGCTGGTTCTTAAGAAGCTGTGGTTCCTGCTAGTGTATGTCAAGAGCTTCCCAAAACATAAACCAGACGTTGGGGGAAACGTTCTCTTGAGTTGTATTTGGCTTTTCCACGAGCACTCTTTAAACTCAAGTTGCTGCAGGGCTGCTGCCGAGAAGAATACTGCTGTTCTGTGCAAACGCCAAGCCATTGATCGTGTTCTGGGTCGTCCAACGCTTCAGTCTGAGACAAAAACAAACACCCTTTTAAAATAAATGGGCATGAAGAGGGTGGCCAATGTGGCATTTGTCAGCTCTCCAACGTATCCCAGAATAGTTTAATTTAGGGCTAGCGTGTGTTTTGTTGCCACAGTAGTTAAGCTTGCTACCAGAACTCTAAGGTGGGGAAATGTTAATTATGTTAGTCTACTTATTTTGGAATTTATAGCTGAAGTTATTATCAATTTACTAATGAATTAGTAATATCAAGTCAGCACAAAAACAAAAGTTTATGCCCTTAATGCTCCAGAGTTCATATGGGGGGAGTTGGGGGATGCAGGTGGATATAATTTGCATGTCCAAAAGCTAAAAGTGCAAGAGGAGAGGCAGTGCAGTGGCCAGCTTCCCGGGAGCATTCCTTTTGGTATAGTGGTGCTTCACTGTGCTGCCAGCTGAAGTCAAGATGTTTTCGGGGTTTGTTTTTGTTTGTTTGTTTGTTTGTTTTTGAGACAGAGTCTCGCTCTGTTGCCCAGGCTGGAGTGCAGTGGTGCAATCTCATCTCACTGCAACCCCTGCCTCCCAGGTTCCAGCGATTTTCCTGCCTCAGCCTCCTGAGTAGCTAGGACTATAGGCGCCCACCATCACGCCCAGCTAATTTTTGTATTTTTAGTACTGATGGGGTTTCACCGTGTTAGCCAGGATGGTCTCGAACTCCTGACCTCGTGATCCGCCCGCCTTGACCTCCCAAAGTGCTGAGATTACAGGAGTGAGCCACCACACCAGGCCCAATTTTTGTATTTTTTAAGTAGAGCCTGGGTTTCACCACACTGCCCAGGATGGTCTCAATCTCTTAACCTCGTGATCTGCCCGCCTCAGCCTCCCAAAGTGCTGGGATTACAGGTGTGAGCCACTGCGCCTGGCCCAAGATGGCTTCTTGAAGTGCCCCCGATGGGACGGCTGTGAGAGAGACCAGAGACACCGAGTCCCTCTCAGGGCAGAGCACGAGCTGCAGACACCACGCAAGCCAGCCAGAGAGAAAAAAGAAAGTAACCCAATTTTTAAAAGGAAGAAAGGATTTGAAGATATTTCACAAAGAAAGATATACCAATGATCACATGGAAATATGCTCAATATTAGCCATCAAGGAAATGTAAATTAAAACCACATCACGATTGATCAGAATGGCTAAAACTCTAAAGACCGACAATAGCAAGCATGGGCAAAGATGTAGAGCGATTGGAAGGCTCCTCCGTGTTTAATGGGAGTAAGAAAGTACATGATTACTTAGCAAAAGGCCTGGCATTCTCTTATAAAACTAAAGACGTTCCTACCAGCAATTCCAATCCTAGCTGTTTACCTAAGAAAAGGAAAACCTATGTGACAAAAAGACTTTCCCAGGAATGTTCACAACAACCTTACTTATAATACACAAAACCTAGAAATAAGACAGGTGATCATTGACAGGAGAATGAATAACTATAGAATTACACAATGGAATGCTACACAGCAATAGAAAGAAAGAAACTGCTAATACAAACAGTAGCATGGATGACTCTCAAAAACGTTATGGTGAGTGGAGCCGGGCGCGGTGGCTCACGCCTGTAATCCCAGCACTATGGGAGGCCGAGGTGGGCGGATCACGAGGTCAGGAGTTCAAGACCAGCTTGGCCAACATGGTGAAACCCCGTCTCTACTAAAAATACAAAAATTAGCTGGGCATGGTGGCAGGCACCTGTAATCCTACCTACTCGGAAAGCTGGGACAGGAGAATCGCTCGAACCCAGGAGGCAGAGATTGCAGTGAGCCGAGATTACACCATTGCACTCTGGCCTGGGCAACAAAGGGATACTCTGTCTAAAAAAAAAAAAAATTATGCTGAGTGAAAGAAGCCACATAATATATTATTCTATCTATTGGAAATTCTAGAAATAGGCAAAAACTTATCTGTGGTAAAAAGGATATCAGAACAGTAGTTGCTTCTGGGAGAAGGTGTCTGCCAAATACTGGCAGGGAATGAGTGAGAGAGAACTTCCTGGGACCAAAGCAATAACGTTTCTATTATCTTTTTTTTTTTTTTTTTTCGCGACAGTGTCTCACTCTGTTGTCCACGCTGGAATGCAGTGGTGTGGTTACAGTTCACTGCAGCCTCAACCTCCTGGGCTCAAGTGATCCTCCTGCCTCAGTCTCCCAAGTAGCTGGGACCACAGGCGCACACAACCACACCCAGCTAATTTTTATATCTTTTTGTAGAGACAGGGTTTTGCCATGTTGCCCAGGCTGCGTTCTGTATCTTAATGATGTGTTCGCTTATCCACGTTGATCAAGTGAAAACTTAAGATTTATGCATTTTCATTGCATGTAAATATTATCTAAAAAACACTTTAAACAAATATCAAACTCTAGTTAACAATGTGCCTTGTGAAGACTAGCAGTGAAGTATATTCGATATCTGAAATTTACTTTCAAATGCATCAAACAACAAGATGGATTAAGAGAGGGATGGATAGATGGATGATTATGTGGTAAAGCAAATACAGTAAAATGTTAATTGTACACTTAATCTTAGCCAAAAGGCCGAGAAGCAATAAACATTAATTGTAGAAGCTAAGTAGTGGTATGTGGGTGTTCCCTATACAATTTTTTCAGCTCTTCTATATGCTTGAACTGTTGGAAAATGGTGAATACAAAGAATCTCAGTGAATGTTCTGAAAGAAAGTCAATTTGTTTGTAATTGGATATGTAACTTAGAATGTCATTAATAGCATTTGAAGGACCAAACTCAAAGTTTAAAATAAAGGTGAGGTTTTTAAAAAGGGATCGTGAAGTTGATTGCTGCATTTATTCTGAGAAGCAGGTTATTTTTTCAATATTTCACTGAAAACCATAAACATTGCACACATCTATGATGGTACCTGCCACCTGTGAAATATACGTATATGCACATACACATGCACACAGAATTCATACTAACATTCCCAAAGTTCAGAACGACATATTTTAATAACTCTTCCATGTACATCTGTATGTTATTTCTTCCACAAGATGCTAGTTTTCAAGGATGCTGAAGATGATAGAATTAGAATATTCAGTAATTATTTATTTTCTTCATCCCGCATTATGTACAGTATGCTGAATGGGAATATTTGGCTGTACATGCATATGAATGTCTACCCCATGCCATGTCAGAGGTAGACACTACTTTACTACTTCCACGTTTGGTAAACTCATGGGAAAGATAGCAAAAGCGGCCAGGTGCAGTGGCTCACGCCTGTAATCCCAGCACTTTGGGAGGCCGAAGCAGATGGATCACGACGTCGGGAGTTCAAGACCAGCCTGGCCAATATGGTGAAACCCCGTCTCTACTAAAAATACAAAAATTAGCCAGGTGTGGTGTCACATGCCTGTAGTCCCAGCTACTGGAGAGGCTGAGGCAGGAGAATCGCTTGAACCTGGGAGGCGGAGGTTGCAGTGAGCCGAGATCACGCCACTGCACTCCAGCCTGGGCAACAGGGCAAGACTGTCTCAAAAAAAAAAAAAAAAAAAAAGATGGCAAAAGCATTGAAAAGTTCACTCTTCCATTTGGAGACAGAGGCCAAGAACAGCTCCTTCTCTACCACTCTTAGGTCCTACTACACGGAAATAAGGGACAATATGCCATCTGTCTTCTCCACTGCTGCCATCACCCTGTCTTGACCTCATTGGCCTGAGGCTTTCCACACAGAGACAACAGCCTTGTCACCACTGACTTAAAGACCTAGGTTTGTATGGCTAAAAGTATGATCGCAATAATAATGTATTATCAATGCAAACATATTCCTCACTTTCTGCAACCAAAAGATGGTGCAGCCTGGGAGGAGTGCCCTCTATTACACGCTGGTGTCTTGGGAGTTATCAGTCCATTAGCCAACAGATTCTGGAGAAGCCAGATGCGGGGGTGGTGGAGGAGGTGGGAATGCAATATCAGCAAAGTCCCACCCACTGGGTGTCCTCTCCTCCTCCTCCTGTCTTCCCTGCAGCCTGCTTCCCCGAGCGGCAGAAGATGACCAGGTGTGACTGCAAATTGCTCTCCACAGCGTCTGAGGAATATCCCCACAGTCTATTCAAATACATTTGCATGCAATGATTACACTTATTTTTGCCTTTCAACCCATAACTTTTATTTTGAAAATATTAACAAATCATAATTATCATCAGAACTTACTTGTCAGTTGTAAATGATCCCAGGTGTATGTCTTGTGGTAGAATTTGAAACCACCGGTGTCCCCAAATATGGGCAAGTGAATTGTATGACCAGAGTTAAGTTGTAAATTAGTTTTTAAGGCTTACAATATGTATTTCCAATGAAACGATGCCATAACAGTAGTTACATTGAAAATGTGCGTGGAGGACAGGCGCAATGGCTCACACTTGTAACCCCAGCACTTTGGGAGGCCGAGGCAGGCAGATCACCTGAGGTTGGGAGTTTGAGACCAGCCTGACCAACATGGAGAAACCCCGTCTCTACAAAAAATACAAAATTAGCCGGGTGTGGTGGCGCATGCCTGTAATCCCAGCTACTCGGGAAGCCGAGGCAGGAGAATTGCTTGAACCTGGGAGGCGGAGGTTGTGGTGAGCCGAGATTGCGCCACTGTACTCCAGCCTGGGCAACAAGAGTGACACTCCATCTCAAAACAACAACAACAACAACAAAAAAGTGTGGAATGAACAATTTTAGCTGATGACCAGTAAGGCAAATATACAGCTCTCTAACGCACCATTGAGAATCATTCTGAGACCACAACGTTCACTTTAGAATATTGTTTTCCAGCACTGTATGGAGGTTGAAGAAAACCTGTCATCTGTATCTCGAAAGAGAATAAGAATTTGGGGGAAAGAGGCCATTTCAACTCAGTAACTGCTGATTGGTCTGAACTAGTTGATGGAGTGTCAGGAGAGCTGAGATGCTGGAAGCATGGACGAGCACAGGCATATCTGTCAGGGGCTTTTTTATACCTGTTGGAAATTGATACACTTCCCAGAATTCATTCATTTACTACATTTCACTACAAATAAAGCCGTTCTTTAAAACAAAAACTAGTGGCTAAAATACTGCGAGGAGAAAAGAGTTTTTATATAAATGTCACTATCCTAGTAATCTTTGATCTCTTCCTTGCTATAAGAATAAGAATAAAGTGTCTCAGGCTCATTTTGTACATTTCCTCCCCCAGACCTGAAATTATTCATTTCTCTTAGAAACCTGGTTTCTTTTGCTGGGAAATAGTATATAAAAATCACAATCTGGGACTAAGAATAATCATTCCTTCTGTCTCTAGACAGAATTTATACTGCTATTTCTTTTTTTGTTTGTTTTTTTCCAGATGGAGTCTCGCTCTCTAGTTGCCCAGGCTGGAGTACAGTGGTGAGATCTTGGCTCTTTGCAACCTCCACCTCCCGGCTTCAAGTGATTCTCTTGCCTTACCTTCCCAGAGTAGCTGGGATTACAGGCGCCCGCCAGGACCGGCTAATTTTTGTATTTTTAGTAGAGACGGGTTTCACCATGTTGACCAGGCTGGTCTCAAACACCTGACCCCAGGTGATCCACTCGCCTCAGCCTCCCAAAGTCCTGGGATTACAGGTGTGAGCCACCTCACCCAGCCTACACTAGTATTTCTTTTTTCTTTCTTTCTTTTTTTTTTTTTTTGGAGACAGTCCCACTCTGTTGCCCAGGCTGGAATGCAGTGGCGTGATCTCGGCTCATTGCAACGTCTGCCTCCCTGGTTCAAGCAATTTTCCTGCCTCAGCCTCCTGAGTAGCTGGGACTACAGGCATGTGCCACCACGTCCGGCTAATTTTTGTATTTTTAGTAGAGACGGGGTTTCACCCTGTTAGCCAGGATGCTCTCGATCTCTTAACCTTGTGATCTGCCCGCCTTGGCCTCCCAATGTGCTGGGATTACAGGTGTGAGCCACCGCGCCCAGCCTATACTAGTACTTCCGATCCAAATTCAGAACTGCATTCAGAACTGCATAGTTTTACCTAACGCTTCCGTATTAAATCTGTATTTTCTTTTTTTTTCTTTTTTTTTTTTTTTTGAGACGGAGTCTCGCTCTGTCGCCCAAACTGGAGTGCAGTGGCCGGATCTCAGCTCACTGCAAGCTCCGCCTTTCGGGTTCACACCATTCTCCTGCCTCAGCCTCCCGAGTAGCTGGGACTATAGGCGCCGCCACCTCGCCCGGCTAGTTTTTTGTATTTTTTTTTTTAGTAGAAACGGGGTTTCACCGTGTTAGCCAGGATGGTCTCGATCTCCTGACCTTGTGATCCACCCGTCTCGGCCTCCCAAAGTGCTGGGATTACAGGCTTGAGCTACCGCGCCCGGCCTAAATCTGTATTTTCTTTCTTCCACAGGAAGATGCTGGTTTACAAGAATACAAGGTATGATAGAATTGGGATATCCACTAATTACTTATTTGCTTTACCCCACATTCTTTGCAGTAGACACAATCTTAAAATAACAATACTAATACAGGCACACTTTTACTGTGCTTCATTTTACTGTGCTTTGCAGATATTGCACTTTTTACGGATTGAAGGTTTGTGGCAATTCTGTGTCAAGCAAATCTGCTGGCACCATTCCTTTTTAACAGCTCATGCTCACTTCATATCTCTGTACCACACTTTGCTAATTCTCATCATATTTCAAACTTTTTATTATTTCATTATTATATATTATTGTTTATTAAATCTGTTATATGTCACAGTATTTTAGTATACATTATTTTATGTTGTATTGTTATTACATCTGTTATGGTGATCTGTGATTAGTGATCTTTGATGTTACTCTTGAAATTGTTTTGGGGTGCCACAAACCACACTGAAATAAGGTGGAAAACCTGATTGATAAATGTTGTGTGTGTTCTGACACAAAACACAACAAACCTGGCCGGGCACAGTGGCTCATGCCTGTTATCCCAGCACTTTGGGAGTCTGAGGCAGGTGGATCACTTGAGCCCAGGAGTTTGAAACCAGCCTGGGAGACACTGTGAAATCTATGAAAAAAAAAAAAAATAGTTAGGCTGGTGGCATGTGCCCGTAGTCCAGGCTACTCAGGAGGCTGAGGTGGGAGAATCTTCAGCCTGAGAGGTCAAGGCTGCAGTGAGATGAGATCCCACAACTGCACTCCAGTCTGGGTGCTAGAGCAAGAGCTTATCTTAAACTAAACTCAACTCAACTCAAATAAAATAAATAAAATAAAATAAAGCCGGGGTGACGGGGTGACAGGGTGACATTCTGTCTCATAAAAAAAAATACAACAATCCAGACAAAAACAGTAGCCTGTATGACAAAAGACTAACTTTTTTAATATTCAAAAACTTCTTACAAATAAAAAATATATACATAAAATAGTAGAAAACAAGACAAATGACAGAAGCAGGCCCTTCAGTGAAAAGAAAATACAAATGAACAAAATAACATTAAAATTAAAGTTATATAATAAAATTAAAACATAAAATGTTCAGCTGCAATGATTTAAAACCAACAAACAATAAGATATTCTTTTCCGTTTATCAAACTCTCAAAGTTTATCCTTGAGAATACATTAAAGCAGCTATTCTCAAGAACTATTCGGTGAAGTAACATACATTACGAATGAAATTTGTTAATCTGTGTAACATTTTCCAGGAAAATCCAACAATAAGTATCATAACATTAAAAGCATACGCTTATTTTAAAAAACATACATTTTTTAAGTCTCTTAAAACCTTGATATGAAGTCCGCGTCAACGGTATCTCTTTGGCCAACCTCCCTTTTGAATGTGTTGGTGGCATGTCCTGGGATGTGCAGCTACCTGAGTGTCACGGTGTCTGAGTGCCACCAGATGGGGATTTTACAGACAAAATCAGGTGCGTTTCCCAGCCTGTGCCTATGGATACTCCTTGAGAAACACTACATTGCTCATGGAATGCAGCTCTTAACATGCTGACAGCTATTGTACATTTGTTTGTACTCAGAGGTACTGCCTGTCTGGTTGTGGTTTTTTTTTTTTTTTTTTTTTTTTTTTTGAGACGGAGTCTCGCTCTGTCACCCAGGCTGGAGTGAGTGGCGCGATCTGGGCTCACTGCAAGCTCCGCCTCCCGGGCTCCCGCCATTCTCCTGCCTCAGCCTGGGAAGTAGCTGGGACCACAGGCGCCGCCACCTCGCCCGGCTAAGTTTTGTATTTTTAGTAGAGACGCGGTTTCACCGTGTTAACCAGGATGGTCTCCACCTCCTGACCTCGTGATTCACCCGCCTCGGCCTCCCAAAGTGCTGGGATTACAGGCGTGAGCCACCGCGCCCGGCCCCTTTTAACCGTTTTTAAGTGTACAATTCAGTGGCATTAATCGCATCCATATTGTGGCACCATCCGTCTCCAGATGGTGCAACGCTACGTATCTTCAGAACTGTTTTCTTACCCTAAACTGAACTCTGTGCCCAATAAACGGTAACTCCCTGCTACCTTCTGCTTCCGAGTCCCCAGTAACCATTATTCTACCTTTTGTCTCTATAAATTTGACTATTCTAATCAAATGGAATCATACAATATCTATCCTTTTGAGTGTGGCTTATTGCATTCAGCATGTTTTCAAGTCTCATCCATGCTGTAGTGAATGAAATATCAGAATTGCATTCCCTTTTCAGGCTGAGTAACATTCCACCCTAGGTATATGCCACATTCTGCTTATGCATCTACCCACCGATGGCCATGTCTCCCCCTTTCTGTATTGCCAGTAATGCTGCTATGAACATTGGTGTGCACGTACCTGTTCAAGTCTCTGCTGTTGAGTCTCGTGGGCATACTCCTAGAAGTGGAATTGTAGGATTACATAGTCATTCTATGTTTAATTTTTTTGAGGACCCAACATATTATTTTTCACAGTGCCTTCTCCATTTTACATTCCTGTCAGCAACATACAAGGGTTTCAATTGATCCACATCCTTACCAACACTTACTTGGTTTGTTGTTGTTATTATTGTTGCTTTGGGATTTTTTTTTTTTTTTTTTTTTTTTTTTTTTTTTACAAGTCAAGCTCCCAGGCCCAACAATGCCCTCCAATTCTACCAGCAGCTCAGCCTTGTTACAGTACGACAGGGTCACAAAAACATGACTCACATTAACCCAAATGGGTATCCACTTGGGAAGGACAGTCTAGTTCCACAAATGAGACACCACCCTAGCTTGCCCCTAAGGATGATACTGCTCCCTACGTCGAAGACAAGTGCAACCCAGATGCTGAAACTACTGCCTCAGTGATGCCCGCAGGCTGCCTTTCTTAAGGCTCTGACAAATTGGACACAGTCTGTTTATTGCTTTTCTTCCTTTGATATTAGAGAATCTATTACACTTCCTGAGCTTGCCATTTGCCTACTCCTTGATCCTACTATGCACCTTACTCTCTGCCAAAGCATACACCTGTACACTCCCATGTCTAAAGGCAAATCATATCATGGTCACCACTATTTGTGCTGTTCTAAATATTAATGAAAATGTTTGCTTCCCTCAGGAGGACCTTCCTCATATCAGTTCACTCGCTGACCCACAGAGGAGAGAACGTCCCGCTGTTCATCTCCTTCTGCCATCTACCCCCAGCTATCCACCTCCAGCCATCCACCTCCAGATATCCACCTCCAGCCATCCACCTCCACCTATCCACCTCCAGCCATCCACCTCCAGATATCCACCTCCAGATATCCACCCCCAGCCATTCACCACCAGCCATCCACCACCAGCTATCCACCTTCACCCATCCACATCCAGCCATCCACCTCCAGATATCCACCTCCAGCCATCCACCTCCAGCTATCCACCTCCAGCCATCCACCTCCAGATATCCACCTCCAGATATCCACCCCCAGCCATCCACCTCCAGCCATCCACCTCCAGCATATCCACCTCCAGACATCCACCTCCAGCCATCCACCTCCAGCCATCCACCTCCAGCATCCACCTCCAGACATCCACCTCCAGATATCCACCACCAGCCATCCACCACCAGCTATCCACCTTCACCCATCCACATCCAGCCATCTACCTCCAGATATCCACCTCCAGCCATTCACCTCCAGCCATCCACCTTCAGTCATCCACCCTCAGCCATCCACCTCCAGCCATACACACCCAGCTATCCACCACCAGCCATCCACCTCCACCTATCCACCTCCAGCCATCCACCTCCAGATATCCACCTCCAGCCATCCACC
>NW_016824749.1:3774346-3816439 GCF_001698545.2 Rhinopithecus bieti | reverse complement strand
GATATCCACCCCCGGCCATCCACTTCCAGCCATCCACCTCCAGCTATCCACCCCCAGCTATCCACCTCCAGCCATCCACCTCCTGCCATCCACCTCCTGATATCCACCCCCAGCCATCCACTTCCAGCCATCCACCTCCAGCTATCCACCTCCAGCTATCCACCTCCAGATATTCACCTGCAGGTATCCACTTCCCACCATTCAGCTCCAGCCATCCACCTCCAGATATCCACTTCCAGCCATTCAACTCCAACTATTACCCCCAGTCATTCACCTCCAGCCATCCACCTCGAGGTATCCACCTCCAGCCATCCATCCCCAGCTATTCACCTCTAGCCATCCACCTCCAGATATCCACCTCCAGCCATTCACCTCTGGGTATCCTCCCCAAGCCATCCACCTCCAGCCATCCACCTCCAGCTATCCACCTCCAACCATCCACCTCCAACCATCCATCACCAGATATCCACCTCCAGATACCCACCCCCACCCCCAGCCATCCACCTCCTGCCATCCACCTCCAGGTATCCACCTCTAGATATCCACCTCCTGCCATCCACCTCCAGATATCCACCTCCTGCCATCCACCTCTAGCCATCCACCTCCAGATAGCCATCTCCAGCCATCCACCCCCAGCCATCCACCTCTAGCCATCCACCCCCAGCCATCCACCTCTAGCCATCCACCCCCAGCCATCCACCTCTAGCCATCCACTCCCAGCCATCCACCTTCCAGCCATCCACCTCCAGTCATCCATCCTCCAGCCATCCACCTCCAGCCATCCACCCTCCAGCCATCCACCTGCAGATATTCACCTCCAGCCATCCACCTCCAGCCATTCAAACCCAGATATTCACCTCCAGCCATACACCTCCAGCTATCCACCTCCCACCATCCACCTCAATCTATCCACCACCACCTCCTGTCCTGAGTCTTTGACCATGACCACCACAGCCACTCGTTTCGTTTGGTTACAATTGCCATTATTCTTTACATACCTCTTACTAAGTGATTAATATTCTCCCCTCACATAACTGCTAGACCTGCTATCTTGACCCAAGAAATACACTGAGGTATTACGTTCATAAAAGTATAACTCATATTTTGAACATACGTTACAACTCCATGAAGATATTGTTGGAGACCCTGGGGATTTCAGGTCTGCGTTCTTGACAATTATGAATAGGGAACTTGGTTATGAACCGTCCTTCAGGGACTCCTTATACTTTTCCTTGTTTTTCTGTTTTTGACTCTCATAAGAAATTGTTTTCTATGCTGTTTAAGACAACTTATGCCCTACTCTCTGGAAATCTCTTGTACTATTTGAGCTACTCAAGTACTTCCCCCAACACACCCACCAAAAACAACAACTACAACAACAATACAAAACAAAACAAAAAAAAAACTAAGCTTAAAACTGAGAACAGGGCATCAAGGAATCAATTGTAATACAGCTTTTTAAAAATCTGTCCTGACCCAGTAGTGAGAAGCTGATCAGAGGCTGGTCATCTCCCCTCATCGAGGAGGTGATTAAGTCCACAACTGAACCACTTCCCTTACAGGGCTGTCACGCTGCAAGCCACTACACACCCACCTGAATCACCTTAGGGCCAGTTACCATAGCACAAGGGACAGCCCCTATCTCCCAGAGCCCTCTGAAAGTATTCAAATAGCCAACCCACAGGAAACCCACAGAATCTAGCCAGCTCCACCCAGCTTGCCACACGTAAGCTTCTTCCCACAGCTCCAGGTTGCTGTTACCCTGGCCTAGGCTCAGTTCCCTGCATGGCCCTGCCTAGAAGCCTTCTCTATTTGGAACTGTAAGTAACAAATAATTCTGCTTTTCACCTACCTGGGAGTTGTTGTATTTTACTCTGTCATCAAAACAATCTTTAAATCATATGAAAGAGTTGAGTATTTCTATCACAAAAGGGTTTTTAACAGGAGCAAATGCTTTTCTGCATCAAATGAGCTGATCATGTGTTTTGTTTTATTTATTATTATTTTTTATTTTTTTATTTTTTTGAGGCAGAGTCTTGCTCTGTTGCCCAGGCTGGAGTGCAGTGGCATGATCTCAGCTCACTGAATCCTTCACCTCCCCAGTTCAAGCGAGTCTCCTGCCTCGGCCTCCCAAGTAGCTGGGACTACAGGCGCCCACCACATCAGGCTAATTTTTGTATTTTTTAGCAGAAATGGGGTTTTACCATGTTGGTCAGGCTGGTCTCAAACACCTTACCTCAGGTGATCCACCCAAGTCGGCCTCTCAATGTACTGGGATTACAGGCATGAGCCACCATGTGGGACCGATCATGTGATTTTCTTTTTCATTCTGTTAATGTGGAATATTACATTGATTAACCTTGTATGTTGAACCATCAATGCATTCCAGGAATAAATCCCACTTGGTCATGTTGCATAATCTGTTAAATATGCTGCTAGCATTTTGTTAAAGATATTTATATCAGTATTTGTAAGGGATCCTGGCCTGCAATTTTCTTTTCTTGTAGTGACTTTGGCTTTGGTAGTAGGGTGATGCTGGCCTCATCAATAAGTTAGAAGTGTTCCTTCGTCTCCCATTTTTTGGAAGAGTTTGAGAAAGATTGGTGCTAATTTTTTAAACGTGTGGTAGAATTCGTCAGTAAGCCGTATAGGTCAGAGATCTTGCTGTTGTTTGGAATGTTTTGGTTACTGATTCAAACTTCTTACTGATAATAGGTCTATTCAGATTTTCTACAGCGTCGTGATTCAGTCTTGGTAGGTTGCATGTTTCTGAGGATTTGGCCATTGCACCTATATTATCCAATTTGTTGGTATACAGTTTTTTACAGTAGTCTTATAATACATTTTTTAAAAATAAAATCAATTTTAATGCCTCTTTTTTATTTCTGGTTAGAATTATTTGTATATATTATCGGCAATTTCTTTGTGGTTATCATGGGAATTGCATGCAACATTTTAAAGTTATACCAATTTAATTTGAATTGATACCAATTTAACTTTAATTGCACACAAGTGGACTTTTAAATATCTCCACCTCCTGTGACTTTATGCTATTTATGTCCAGATTGCACCTTTATACATCATGTACTCAACTAACATAGATTTATAGTTATTTTTATGCATTTATCTTTTAAATTCTCTAGAAAAGAAAAAAGTGAAGTTACAAACCAAAATTATAATAAAACTTTTTTTTTAACCATATGTCTAGGCTTACGAAAGATCTTTATATCTTTATATGGCTTTAAGTTACTGTCTAGAATCATTTTATTTTAATCTAAAGGATTCCTAGTCTTTAGCATGTCTTGTAGGGCAGATCTAGTGATAATGAACTCCCTCCACTTTTCTTTATCTAGGAATGTCTTAATTTCTCCCTCATTTTTGACAGACAGTTTCACCAGATATAGAATTCTTGATTAACAGATTTTTTTTTTTCTTAGCACTTTAAATATATCACCTCACTGCATTCTGGCCTCAAAGGTTTTTACTAACAAATCCACCAATAATTTTACTGAGGATTTTTTTGTATGTCATAAGTAACTTCTCTCTTGCTGCTTTCAAGATTATGTATGTCTCAGACTTTTATTTCAATTATCATGTGCCTCAGTGTGAGTCTCTTTATGTTCATCTTACCTAAAGTTCATTGAGCTTCTTGGATTTTTAGACTCATGTACTTCATCACATTTGTAAAATTTGGGACCATGTTTCTTCACATAACCTCCTTGCCCCTTTCTGTCTCTCTTCTTTTTCTGAAACTCCCATAATGCGTATAGTGGCCTACTTGTCAGTGTTTCATAAGGCCATGAGGCTCTATTCCCTTTTGTTTATTCTTTTTTTTCTTTCCTGTTTTGCTCCTCAGACTCAATAATTTTAATTGTATTGCCTTTACATTTACTGATTCTTTCTTCTGCTTGCTGAAATCTGCAGTTGAAATCCCTCTAGTAAATTTTTCAATTCAGTTGTATTTTTCAGCTTCATAATTTATATGTATAATTTTAACTTCTCTGCTGAAAATTTTTTTTTTTTTGAGACAGAGTTTTGCTCTGTCACCCTGGGCTGGAGTGCAGTGGCGCAATCTCGGCTCACTGCAACCTCCCCCTCCTGGGTTCAAGTGATTCTCCTGCCTCAGCCTTCCAAGTAGCTGGGATTACAGGCAACCACCACCACGCCCAGCTAATTTTTGTATTTTTAGTAGAGATGGGGTTTCACCATTTTGGCCAGGATGGTATCAAAGTCCTGACCTTAAGTGATCTGCCCGCCTTGGCCTGCCAAAGTGCTGGGATTATAGGCATGAACCACTTCCCCGGTCTCTGCTGACATTCTTATTTTGTCTGTTTATTGTTGTCCTCATTTTCTTTGGTTCTTTGTGTTTTTCTATAGATCTTTGAGCATATTCAAGATAGCTATTTTAAAGTCTTTGTCTAGTAGGTCCAATGTACATGCTCTCTAGGGATATTACATGGAGATTTACATTTTCCTTTGATTAGACCAGGTTTTACTACTTCTTTGTATACCCTATGAATTTTTGTTGGCACTTGAATACTTGAATAAACAACCATCTCTCTCAGCTTTTGCAGAGAGGCAAAAAGAGATAAGCAGAAGCTGGGCTGCTGCCTCCTCTAGAACAAGACCATGCTGAGCCAAGGATGGAGTGGGGCAGGGGTAAAGAAAAATACCATACAATTTCCTACATTTTTAAGGTGAATTTTTTATTAGGTATTTACGTGGTTGCTGTAGACCTTTGTTTTCCACAGCTACTGTAAGATTTGTTCAGCAGCTTTCTGGTCATTTTATGATGGTTCCATGGGGAAACGAGGAATTGAAGCTTCCTAGTCTACCATTTTGTTGATGTCAATCCTTTGAGGAAGTTTTGACTAGTTAAGACTATCACTTTGAAAAACCAAAAGCAAACAATATCAAGCAAAATCAGCAACACACTTAGACCAAAGCTAATTTCAGTAATGTCCACAAAACCTCTTATAAATCCATAATAAAATTTAAAATCAAGTAAATGACATAAACAGGTAATTTAAAGAAAAGCAATGCTACTCTTTTGATGACTTTAAAGTGTACCCTCACCTCTTAAACAGTCCTATTTCTAGATAAAGAATAAGACTAGGCATTCTATACATGCTATAAACTCTATAGTAGAGGATTTTTTATTTTGAATTTTGTTAGATTTACCTATTTTATCAACAAATATTTATGATAGTAAGGCTTCCCTCTCCCCACTTCTTTCCACTTTTACTTGTGACTTTTTAGGCACCAGCCCTCATATTCTTATTATAAGACCATCCCATGATACAGACAGAGGTTACTCTTAGGTGAAAAGCAGGAGTCATGTTCAAAAGCAACAGCATCCCTTCCGACTCTGGGCTTTCTTTTAATTTCACCTGTTGATTTAAAATTTGCATTATAAAATGGAGATCAATTTGCATGATCATAAACTCTCACCAATAACCCATTCCATCTGATTATGGTAAGTTATGGCTTGCTTTTGATACTTGAGACTTCCTTCTGTGATCACGTGGAAGTTTTGTCAGACATTTGTGTTTCCATTTATTAGATGCCTCTTGGATTTAATTAGGATATTTTAAATGGAGGAGGATAGTGAACTTGTGTCTAAAATTTTACTTTTGATTTTAATACATATCAAATTCAGGGCCTAGGGATTGAACAGCCATGTCATAACACTGTTAATAAAGGAGAGACCCCATTCACCCAAATCCATTTCATTTCATAGATTTATAAGAGACAACAAGACATTACCTACTTTCTATTTTTGCTTGTGTTGCCTGCCTGGGTTCTTGGTGTCACATCCAAAAAAATCATTGGCAAAGGCCAATGTCAGAAAGCTATTTCCTCTGTGTTTCTTCTAAGACTTTCACAGTTTCATGTTTTATGATTAGGTATTTGAACTACTTTGAGTGGATTTTTTGTGTATGGTGTGAGACAGGGTTCCATTTTATTCTTTTGCATATGGATGCTGAGCTTTCCAAACACCATTTACTGGAGAGATCATCCTGTCCTCTGTGGTGTGTTCTTGGCAGTCCTGTCAAAGAACACTTGACCATCTATGCATGGGTTTATTTATAGGCTCTCCAGTCTGTTCCATTAGTGTTGCGGGAAGTCAGGGATCCTGAACGGAGGGACTGGCTGGAGCCGTGGCAGAAGAACATAAAGTATGAAGATTTCATGGACATTTATCCCTTCCCCAATCAATACTCTTGTGATTTCCTATGGCTTTCTTTACTTTAATCTCTTAATCCCATCATCTTCGTAAGCTGAGGATGAATGTCGCCTCAGGACCCTGTGATGATTGTGTTAACTGCACAAATTGTTTGTAGAGTGTGTGTATTTGAACAATATAAAATCTGGCACCTTAAGAGCAGGGTAACAGTGATTTTCAGGGAACAAGGGAGATAACCTTAAAAGTCTGACTGTCTGTGGGCCAGGCGGAACAGAGCCATATTTCTCTTATTTCTGAAAATGGGTAAGATAAATATCGCTGAATTCTTTCCCCAGTAAGGAATATTAATAATTAACAGCCCTGGGAAAAGAACGCGTTCCCAGAGGAGGCCTCTGAAATGGCCGCTCTGGGGGTGTCTGCCTTATGCAGATGTAAATAGATGAAAATAGGGATGAAACATGCCCTAGTCTCCTGCAGTACCCCAAGCCCCCAGGCTTGCTAGGATTAGGAAATTCCAGCCTGGAAAATTCTGGTCAGACCACAAAAATAATAATAAAGAGATTAAAGGGAAATTTCTGAAGGTGATGGACAGGCTTATGGTAAGGATTGTGGTGATGGTTTCATGGAAGTATACTTGTCTCCAAGCTTCTCAAGTTGTATATATTAAATATGTACAGCTTTTTGTATATTAACCATACGTTGATAGAGTGGTTTAAAATGAAGGAATAAAACAGTGCATATATCATGAAATTAAAAAAAGTATCACTTTTCAACTACCTTGTTAAATTACAAACAATGCAATAAAATAAATAAGTAAAAGTTTAGGTTAGGCCCAGTGCAGTAGCTCACACCTGTAATCCCAGCACTTTGGGAGGCCGAGGCGAGTGGATCACGAGGTCAGGAGATTGAGACCATCCTGGCTAACATGGTGAGACCCCATCTCTACTAAATATACAAAAATTAGCTAGGCATGGTGGTGGGCACCTGTAGTCCCAGCTACTCAGAAGGCTGAGGCATGAGAATTGCTTGAACCTGGGAGGCAGAGTTTGCAGTGAGCTGAGATCGCGCCACTGCACTCCAGCCTGGATGACGGAGCAAGACTCCACCTTAAAAAAAAAAAAAAAAGTTTAGGTTAAACCAGAAGCTCTGTGTGGCAAACATTGGTTTCTTTTTCAGAGGGGAAGTTCAAGTTCAATACCACTCAGCAGACATGAGTGAGAGTAGGAAGAGGGACATTTGTTATTTTCTCTTTTGTTAAAGTTGTTGCTGGGGTCTTTGAGCCTAGTTCAAACCAGCCTAAGCTCAGTGAGCAGAAATGGAAGTGACACTGGGAAAAGGAACTGTATCTTCACTTTAGAGAAAGGGTTCAAAAAGAAAAGAAATGCTCCCTAGAATTTCAGCCAATACAGCTCAGAACCATGTCCTTTCCGAAAGGTGACTGTGAAGGGACCAGTTGAGCGCAGTTCACAGTGACTGTCTGTCTGGTGCTCTCGGGGAATTTAACCATTGTTTTAGGTTCATAATATATTAATCACATTACATACCCATGAGAAGTTTGAATGATGAAAATGTCTAGTCTCACTTTGGCTTCCTGCCAACTCAGAGAACATTGGTTGGTCCAATCTCCTTTGTTCCTATTGTTAAAAAGTAAACTGATACTAATGTTATAATGTATGTTATTTGGTTGATGAATACCCTAAAGACCCTGACTCCATCACTATGCAATCTATGCATGGAACAAAATGGCCCTTGTACTCCCATAAATCTATACAAATAAAAAAGTAAACTGAGGCACAATGCAATTTTACAGGGGTTCTGAATCAGCCATGATTCATGAACCAGAAGTGGTTGAAGAACTCCACCAATGGAACACGAGAGAAGGCTTTTTCAGGACAGAAATAGAAGTAGAGCAAAGACAGCACTTGAATGTTTGCAGTTATACAGCTACCTTGTTTGGTCTATCTCACTGGAAAGTCCTTAGTTATATAATTACGTTTGTTGGTTGCTTCTGATTGGTTGCGCTTATGTTTTTCTTTAATATAGGCATTTACAAGATAGAGTGCTCAAGTTATCATGTTTGCATCTGTCGCTTACATTTGCAGATCAAGCCAGACTGAGGTTGCTCATGAGTCCTTGCTGGTTTGGTATGTTCATGGATTCCTCTGGCCTGCTCTCCATTTTAATGTACTTTAACACCGTGAATAAAGGTTTACTTCTGAGACTCGAAGAGCCAGTTTAAATTAAACCTATGCGTGATATTGCCTCAAATACCCAACAGCTCACTGACAGTTGGATCTTCATTGCTGGCACAAATGTTAAGTATTACTGAGCAATTAGTTCTCTCTATATTTGGCCCTCACAGAGCCTGGCAAAGTGTAATTACTGTGTTGTTCAGTACTAATTCGCCTTTTCACATAGATGCATTGAGAGGAGAGTCTTCTGTTGACCCCACAGTTTCAATTCTCTATATTTGTGGTTAGAAGCTGCGTTGATGCAACTCTTATGTCTAAATTCATCCATTCAGGAGATTGTAAAGATGATCCCATAAAGCCTCAGTATTGTAGGTGCTGATAATGATGATAATTAAAATAATAAACTTTCCTTTATAAATCTCATAATGAATTGACTAGACTGCCTACAGACTATACACTATCTTTGCCTATAGTTAAAATGGTTGTAATTGGCCGGGCATGGTGGGTCACTCCTGTAATCCCAGAACTTTGGGAGGCCGAGGTGGGTGGATCATGATGTCAGGAGATCGAGACCAACCTGGCTAACACAGTGAAACCCCATCTCTACTAAAAATACAAAAAATTAGCCAGGCATCATGGCACGTGCCTGTAATCCCAGCTACTCAGGAGGCTGAGGCAGGAGAATTACTTGAAACCAGGAGGCGGAGGTTGCAGTGAGCCGAGATCACACCATTGCACACCAGCTAGGGTGACAGAGCGAGACTCTGTCTCAGGAAAAAATAAATAAACAAAAATGGTTGCTTTTATTAAGAAATGTTATTAGGAGCGGGCAGAGAAGAACAGTGGCTGTGTAGTTCAGCGTGTGAGTGGTAAGTTGCTAATTATATCTGGCTTGCCACTTCAGTCTCTGTAACTTGCTGTGTTTTGTCAAGTCATTCTCCCAGAAATTTTGTGTCTATTATCTTACTAAATTCTCATTAAAATGGCCCCTCAAATGGAAGGAGGGAACTTCGAGTTTTTGGAATGTGAATAAATTTAAGGGACTTTGGCTTCTAGAATTCCATAGATCTCAATTCTGCTGGGAATATACAGCTTCCCTTTATTCTGAGATTGGCTGACCTGTAATGCTATGAAATATCAGTGTTTACTAAATTTGTTATTTTACATTTATGGGCATATGTTATTTTTATTTAATTATCTCTCTCTCTTTTTGAGACAGGGTCTCACTCTGTTACCCAGGCTGGAGTGTGGTGGGACGCTCATGACTCAATGCAAACCTTGAATTCACCTGGGCTGAAGTGATCCTCCCACCTCAGTCTCCCAAGTAGCTGAGACTACAGGCATGCACCACTACACCCAGCTAATTTTTGTAATTTTTGTAGAGATGAAGTTTTGCCATGTTGCCCGGGCTGGTCTTGAGCTCCGAGGCTCAAGCGATCTCCCAAAGTGCTGGGATTACAGACACGATCCACTGCCTGCAGCCTTAATTCTTTTAAAAAGAGGAAAATGAGGTTTTTCACTACAGCTCCAACCACTATCATAGCTAAATAAGTTAATGCATGTAGTTGAGAAATGTACAGTGCAGAGAAAACAATCTGTGTGGTATTTAGAAACTAGCAAGAATTAAGGACTAATAATATCTGAATATGAACAGATATTAAGCCAAAACTACTGCATTAGGAGACCATCAGTACGATTTACTTATTGAGAGCCATTTGTTAGTCAACCAGTATCGTGGGAAATTTAATCTGTATAAGGAGTCATAAGGCATAAGGGATAGGTATGAAGGATTGTTGAGACGATGTGTTTTATTTCGCTAATAATGCATACGACACCATTCCAATTTTTTAAAACTTAAAACAACAACTGTCATTTATTTGCTTGCTTCTCAAGCCTTGGCAATCGTGTTTGGCAATGAGACCTTGCTGCATGCTTGCTAATATCCCATTGGCCAAAGCTAGTCAAATGGCCAAGCCCAGAGTCAGCATGGGAGAAGACCACACAAGGGTTTGAATTCTGAGGAGGAGTCTCTTCCATTGAAGGCCAAAGGAACAGTCTACATCAGAGGGTAGCTGGGGAGCTATAACACACAGAATAAACCTCAGCCTGTCCTCAAGGCGCTCACAGAGAAGAAATCTTTTGAATATTAGTAAAGTTTCCTGACATCCCCATGGATAGATGTGAGGGACAGTCACTTACTCAGGACATCTGTTTGCTTGTGGTACTATGTTTCAGATGTCACAAATGAAAATCAGAGACATGTAGCCATGAGCCCAGTAACTATAATGCGGTCTAGCTAAAGCTGGAGCCCGGCCGGGCGTGGTGGCTCAAGCCTGTAATCCCAGCACTTTGGGAGGCGGAGACGGGTGGATCACGAGGTCAGGAGATCGAGACCATCCTGGCTAACATGGTGAAACTCCTTCTCTACTAAAAAATACAAAAAAACTAGTCAGGTGAGGTGGCGGGCACCTGTGGTCCCAGCTACTCGTGAGGCTGAGGCAGGAGAATGGCGGGAACCCGGGAGGCAGAGCTTGCAGTGAGCTGAGATCCCTCCACTCACTCCAGCCTGGGCGACAGAGTGAGACTCCATCTCAAAAAAAAAAAAAAGGTGGAGCCCATGAGAGGGTACTCTTCCCCATGATGCACGCTTGTTTCTTGCCATCAGTTCTGCAATCAGTTCAAGCTAATGTCATGTCCCAGACGTCCAGTTGTTTTATGACTTGTGTGATAGAAACGTATGGTGGTTTGTGGCGTGTCCTTAGGCAAGTCACTCACCTCTCTAGGTTTCGTTTTCCTGATTTCTCAGACAAGGGAGTGAGACTAGGTGGTCTACAGTTCCCTCCACTTGTGATATTTCACTGTATGACAATATAGTTATAATATATCATAGTACATCTGTAACGAAAAAAAGTGAGTTCATTTCTTAACAAGCACATTCACTTAACTAGTTGGAGTCATTAAAGCGAATTAAGAACGAAATGCTTAGTTAATCTGAACTTTACTGGGCATACTGATTTGTTCCCTAATGCGTCTGACCACTGAAAAGTGGATCAGCAGGAGTGAGACTGCCTCTCGGCTTTGCCATGATCGGCTCTTTCTTTGCTGTGAAACTCAGTTTCTTCCTGGATCAAGAGGTTAATTTCTGCCAGTGTTATTTTACAGCGTTGCAAAGAGATAAAACCCAGACAGAGGAAGTGAAAGTACTTTAGCTTTGATTAGGGAATTTTCTTTTTCTGTCCCTGTGACCATACACTACCCAATTCTGACAGCTTTGCATGAGTCAAGCAGAAAATCGAGGGATTCACTGTTATTCATTAACTTGTAGAGGTCCAGACCCGTCCACATCAAATGGTGAGGTCCCCACTTTTGACTTCAGCTGTTGCTAAATCTGTGACCCTTTTAATGAAATCCAAGGATCTCAGCTTTAAAAAAGTTAAAATAAAATAAAAACAAGATGTTTCTCAGAAGCGGTTTGAAACACGTCTCTGGGGTGTTGGAGATTGTTTTTGTTTTCTCCCTTTGCCCTTCTTGGAACGCACCAAACATAAAAGCATTTTCTTCAAGCTTTACTTTCACTTTCGAGAGTGCCGCCTATTTGCCACACACTTCCCTGATGAAATGTCTGGATTTGGACTAAAGAAAAAAGGAATGGCCAGCAGTAATCCAGGTAAGTGAAGGTGTTCATTTCACGTTCTTACTGGGCAGGGTCTCTCTTGCTGAGTAGAGTTCGTTAGTAGAATGTGTGTAGTTTTAACCTTCTTTGGTCTTTCTTTGATCTGGTGCTTGAAATCCAGTCAGAATCATTCAGGAAGGAAAGTGGAAGAATCAGGAGGTGACATGGGCTTGGGAGAAGGGTATAACTCTGAATACAAGTAAAAGCACCAATATCTGGTTAATTTGATCATATATTTATGCAGTATTTAATTTTTTTCCTCTGTAGCATTCTGTACCTGGAAAAAACACATTAGGGAAGCTATGGAAATCATTTTGCAACACCTTTTTAACAAATCACATCTTTACCTTAAAAAAACAAAACTCCAAGAGGTTAAAAGAGCGCGTCCCCTTTTGTTAGTTTTATTGGCAGGAGGGGAAACGAGAGCTGGCATTGTATGACAATGTCTTGGATAGGAGAGAACATTCAGGTGTGCCTAGGAGTAAGTAAATGGCTTTCTTTCACCTAATGAAGGATAATGGAAGAAGTTGGGAAGTGGAAAGATGTTCAGGTGTACAGGAAGATCAGAAACTGGCATTGGCAATTGTGGGTACTCGGGTGAAAATGAAGTTGGCTTCAGCAAGTTGACTCCCAGGTTTACAGATGATTATGTGCTGGTATGTGTCTGCACAGGGGCGTGCCTATGTATTAACCTAATACAAAGGTTGCAAAGTTTACAAATCAAACTATGAATAGTGGTTAACTCCAGGTAGTCTGGCTCCAGACCCCATGTCCTAACCATTAGGCAACATTGTCTCTCACTTGGACAAAGAATGTGAATTCCATGTGGTCTTACAAAATATTTCCAAAAGTCTAAGGCCAAGTGAGTCTCTTTTTAATTGCTTCTTCATTTTCTTTATTTCTGTTAGATCTCATTCAACAGCAACTTTTTCTTCACTCTCATTTCATCCTTTAACTGCATTTTTGCTTGTTTTACTGAAGCATGTCCTAGAATAACATTTTCATACAGATCATATGGCTATAAACTTACTGCATTTTTGCATATCTCAAAATACTCATACCTTTTTCTTTAGTTATTCAGGTGGATGTGAAATTTTATTTCATTTCATTTCATTTATTGACTTAGAGACAAGGTCTTGCTGTGTTGCCCAGGCTAAAGTACAGTGGCATGATTGTGGCTTACTGCAGCCTTGACCTCCCTGGCTCAAGCAATTCTCACACCTCAGTGTCCCGAGTAGCTGGGACCACAGGTGTGGATCACTATGCCCAGCTAATTTTTAAAAGATTTTTGGTAGAGATGAGGTTTCCCTATGTTGCCCAGGCTGGTCCCAAACTCCTGGGCTCAAGGGATCCTCCAGCTCAGCTTCCTAAAGTGATGGGATTACAGGCACGAGCCACAGGTAATTTTCCTGGCCTGGCCAAAGGTAATTTTCTTGTTTTTTAGAGAGAGGGTCTTGCTCTGTTGCCCAGGCTGGAGTGCAGTGGTGTGATCATGATTCATTGCAGCCTTAACCTCCTGGGCTCAAGCAATCCTCCTGCCTCAGCGTCCAAAGTAGCTGGAACTACAGGCTTGTGCCACCACACTTGGCTAATTTCTAATTTTTTTTTGGTAGATATGGGGTCTCACTATGTTGCCCAGGCTGGTCTTGAACTCCTGGTCTCAAGTATCCTTCCGCCTATACCTTCTGAAGTGCTGGGATTACAGGGATGAGCCACTATCCCCCTTGCCTGGATATGAAATTTTAAATTCAAAATAATTTTCTCTAAATGTTTGGAAAGCTTATCTCTATTGTTTTCCAGTGGTTCATTATTGGGAGAACCTTCTCCTGATGTTTAATCTGGGTTCTTTTCTATTTCCCAAGTGTCTCGGCTGGGTTGAGAAATAAAGGGAAAGAGCACAAGAGAGAAATTTAAAGCTGGGTGTCCAGGGGAGACATCAAATGTCGGCAGGATCCGTGATGCTCCCTGAGCCGTAAAACCAGCAAGCTTTCATTAGCGATTTTCAAAAGGGGAGGGAGTGCATGAATAGGGTGTGGGTCACAGAGATCACATACTTCACAAGGTAATAAAATATCACAAAGCAAACGGAGGCAGGGCGAGATCACAGGACCACAGGATGGGACAAAATTAAAATTGCTAATGAAGTTTCAGGCACGCATTGTCGTTGATAACATCTTATGAGGAAACAGGGTTTGAGAGCAGATAACTTGTCTGACCAAAATGTACTAGGTGGGAATTTCCTCATCCTAATCAGCCTGGGAGCTCTACAGGAGACCGGGGCTTATTTCATCCCTTCCGCTTCGACCATAAAAGACGGCACACACGTCCAAAGGAGCCCTTTATAGGCCTACCCTCAGGGCGCATTCTCTTTCTCAGGGATGTTCCNGGAGGGAGTGCATGAATAGGGTGTGGGTCACAGAGATCACATACTTCACAAGGTAATAAAATATCACAAAGCAAACGGAGGCAGGGCGAGATCACAGGACCACAGGATGGGACAAAATTAAAATTGCTAATGAAGTTTCAGGCACGCATTGTCGTTGATAACATCTTATGAGGAAACAGGGTTTGAGAGCAGATAACTTGTCTGACCAAAATGTACTAGGTGGGAATTTCCTCATCCTAATCAGCCTGGGAGCTCTACAGGAGACCGGGGCTTATTTCATCCCTTCCGCTTCGACCATAAAAGACGGCACACACGTCCAAAGGAGCCCTTTAAAGGCCTACCCTCAGGGCGCATTCTCTTTCTCAGGGATGTTCCTTGCTGAGAAAAAGAATTCAGCGGTATTTCTCCTATTTGCTTATGAAAGAGGAGAAATATAGCTCTGTTCTGTCCAGCTCACCAGCGGCCAGTTCTTGTTACCTTCTCTTGTTTGCTGTTATCCTGTTCTATTTTTTTTTAAGATGCCCAGATTTCATATTGTTCAAACACACGTGCTCTACAAACAATTTGTGCGGCTGATACAATCACAGGGTCCTGAGGTGACATTCATTCTCCTCAGTTTATGAAGAGGAGAATGACAGGATTAAGAGATTAAAGTAAAGACAGGCATAGGAAAACACAGGGGTATTGACTGGGGAAGTGATAAGTGTCCATGAAATCTTCACAATTTATGTTCAGAGATTACAGTAAAGACAGGTGTAAGAAATTATAAAATTATTAATTTGGGGAACTAAAAATGTCCATGAAATCTTCACAATTTATACTCTTCTGCCGTGACTTCAGCCGGTCCCTCCGTTCGGGGTCCCTGACTTCCCACAACATCTCTCCCTTTCTTTTTATATAAATGTGCCTTGGCGATGAAGGCTTGTTCGTTCTCTCGATTTTGACGCGGATTCTTTGACTGGCCCGGCACACTAAAAACAAGTCACTTAAACAGAGAAACGTAATTCCAAACTTCACCACAATAGAGCCCCCAGTAGACTTGATCCAAGTCGTGGGGTTCAATCCATAAAGATTTTCCGCCACCTGATCTAAGGCCTCAGCTCCCTGCACAATGGACAAGTGAGCTTGAGAGCCTTCAAAAATTTGTTTCTTTAATTTAGTTATGTCCAATGATAAATTATCTTCCCTTCCCAGAAGGTGTCCTTGACCATTTCCTGTGAATGATCAGTCTCATTAAAGGAATACGGGGTGATACAGAAATCAGAAGTATTCCAGTCGCACTGCATTTGCATGCGATGTTCGAGACTCACAACCTGATCTCCAAGCCAAATAACAGACTGTCTTAAATCATTAATTTGATTAGCCAATTTTTGATCAATGCCTTGTTGAGAATTCCACATTTGGGTGGAATTGGCTTGTCAATCATTAACAAAATGAGCCGTTTAAATAGATTGACGTAATGCCATTCCGGCAGTGGTGGCCAGTGCAGTGACTATAATGATCACAGCGATTAAAGTGAAAACAAATCTCTTAGATCTTTTTAGAATTCGCTGTAACACTTCATTAATTAAATGTATCGAGGGAGAGGATTCCCAAGGTCTGGGCAAAGTTACTGGAATCCAGATTCCTTCTCGAGCTTGAACTAACATTACACTTTTCCTGGAGTCACAATGGGAGTTAATACAAGTGTACAAATGACAATTAATGCATTGGACAGTTTGATTGTTCGTCCAAATTTTTATATTTCCCACTAACAGCATGTGAGGAGGCTTAACACAACTCTGTATGGGAACAGACAGGTTGGAGGTAAGTAAAGCAGAATGTCTGGATCTACGCTGATACTGAGAGACTGGAACAGTAGTGGGGACAACAGACAGAAGAGTTTCCCCTTCTCATTCGCGCAGTCCAGACATGGCAATGGCCAATTTCCAAAGTTCTGGGTATTCTGGGCTCAGAATGAGGAGTATCATACGAGGCCTCAGTGGGGTAATGCCTTTATCTTCCCATTTTAAGGGAAAGAATGAGCTGAACCTCCTATGCAAAGTAGAACGATGATTCTCATTCCGCCAATAAGAAATAAAATACGTAGCCTCCAGGCGTTCCTTTCTGCCAGAGGAGCAATGGTTTTTTAAATAGCCCTTTGGTGCCCAGTCTATTACTAAACCATATGAGTCATTTTTTAATACTACTGCATGTGAGTTAACACAATCTTCCCAAATTAAAGTTTTAGATGGACCCTCAAAATTTTTAGAACATGGTTTTTCTGCAGGTTTGTATTGAAAGTATGGGGCATCTCCCATTACCCCCCCTTTCATTTGTTTTAAAGGAGAAAGGGAGAGGCCAGAGACCAAATGTCCTGGTTCCTCTGTAGCTGATCTCTCCGGAAGATAAGCGGTCCAGACTTGAGTTTCTAGATGAAGACAACCAGGTACATGTCCGAGGCACAGAGTGGGGTATTTGTAACCCATGGTAACATTAAAAGCAGTGCCTTCTTCTCCTGGTTGAGCAGGCCAATGGTCATCTGTAGCTCCAGGCATCCACATGCTATCACTAGTGTAGATTTCCGCAGGAGCATCCATCCAGGTGAGAGGTCAAATAAGTGGAGGAAAAGGCACATAAGCCCAATAAGAATGATTATGTGTAGCAGGTAAATCAGTGTGAGAGGAAACTGGTGAGACAGAAAGTATAAAGAGGAGAATCATTAAATAAAACCCATTATAAGTGAGATTGAGTGCTGAAGGAGGAAGAGAAAAACAGAGGGATATTATTTTTAGGCTAATAGAAATGGTAAGATTTTTAGGTTTGTAAGGAGAAAAAGAAAGGTAATTAGAAGTGGGATTAGTTAGATAAGTCTCCATTGCCATCAGGAGGATAGAATTAGACCCATTGTGATTGTGTGCCAGCTTCTAAGAAGTTGGCACAGGTCTCACCACGTCTGAGGGCAGTCTCTGACACAGATCTCACCACGTCTGAGGGCAGTCTCTGGCACAGATCTCACCACGTCTGAGGGCAGTCTCTGGCAGATCTCACCACGTCTGAGGGCAGTCTCTGACAGATCTCACCACGTCTGAGGGCAGTCTCTGGCACAGATCTCACCACGTCTGAGGACAGTCTCTGGCAGATCTCACACGTCTGAGGACAGTCTCTGACAGATCTCACCACGTCTGAGGGCAGTCTCTGGCACAGATCTCACCACGTCTGAGGACAGTCTCTGGCAGATCTCACCACGTCTGAGGACAGTCTCTGACAGATCTCACCACGTCTGAGGGCAGTCTCTGGCACAGATCTCACCACGTCTGAGGACAGTCTCTGGCAGATCTCACCACGTCTGAGGACAGTCTCTGACAGATCTCACCACGTCTGAGGGCAGTCTCTGGCACAGATCTCACCACGTCTGAGGACAGTCTCTGGCAGATCTCACCACGTCTGAGGACAGTCTCTGACAGATCTCACCACGTCTGAGGGCAGTCTCTGGCACAGATCTCACCACGTCTGAGGACAGTCTCTGGCAGATCTCACCACGTCTGAGGACAGTCTCTGACAGATCTCACCACGTCTGAGGGCAGTCTCTGGCACAGATCTCACCACGTCTGAGGACAGTCTCTGGCAGATCTCACCACGTCTGAGGACAGTCTCTGACAGATCTCACCACGTCTGAGGGCAGTCTCTGGCACAGATCTCACCACGTCTGAGGACAGTCTCTGGCAGATCTCACCGCGTCTGAGGGCAGTCTCTGACAGATCTCACCACATCTGAGGGCAGTCTCTGGCACAGATCTCACCACGTCTGAGGACAGTCTCTGGCAGATCTCACCGCGTCTGAGGACAGTCTCTGACAGATCTCACCACGTCTGAGGGCAGTCTCTGGCACAGATCTCACCACGTCTGAGGACAGTCTCTGGCAGATCTCACCACGTCTGAGGACAGTCTCTGACAGATCTCACCACGTCTGAGGGCAGTCTCTGGCACAGATCTCACCACGTCTGAGGACAGTCTCTGGCAGATCTCACAACGTCTGAGGACAGTCTCTGACAGATCTCACCACATCTGAGGGCAGTCTCTGGCACAGATCTCACCACATCTGAGGACAGTCTCTGACAGATCTCACCACGTCTGAGGGCAGTCTCTGGCACAGATCTCACCACGTCTGAGGGCAGTCTCTGGCAGATCTCACCACGTCTGAGGACAGTCTCTGGCAGATCTCACCACGTCTGAGGACAGTCTCTGACAGATCTCACCACGTCTGAGGGCAGTCTCTGGCACAGATCTCACCACGTCTGAGGACAGTCTCTGGCAGATCTCACAACGTCTGAGGACAGTCTCTGACAGATCTCACCACATCTGAGGGCAGTCTCTGGCACAGATCTCACCACATCTGAGGACAGTCTCTGACAGATCTCACCACGTCTGAGGGCAGTCTCTGGCAGATCTCACCACGTCTGAGGACAGTCTCTGGCAGATCTCACCACGTCTGAGGACAGTCTCTGACAGATCTCACCACGTCTGAGGGCAGTCTCTGGCACAGATCTCACCACGTCTGAGGACAGTCTCTGGCAGATCTCACAACGTCTGAGGACAGTCTCTGACAGATCTCACCACATCTGAGGGCAGTCTCTGGCACAGATCTCACCACATCTGAGGACAGTCTCTGACAGATCTCACCACGTCTGAGGGCAGTCTCTGGCACAGATCTCACCACGTCTGAGGGCAGTCTCTGGCAGATCTCACCACGTCTGAGGACAGTCTCTGGCAGATCTCACCACGTCTGAGGACAGTCTCTGACAGATCTCACCACGTCTGAGGGCAGTCTCTGGCACAGATCTCACCACGTCTGAGGACAGTCTCTGGCAGATCTCACAACGTCTGAGGACAGTCTCTGACAGATCTCACCACATCTGAGGGCAGTCTCTGGCACAGATCTCACCACATCTGAGGACAGTCTCTGACAGATCTCACCACGTCTGAGGGCAGTCTCTGGCACAGATCTCACCACGTCTGAGGGCAGTCTCTGGCAGATCTCACCACGTCTGAGGACAGTCTCTGGCAGATCTCACCACGTCTGAGGACAGTCTCTGACAGATCTCACCACGTCTGAGGGCAGTCTCTGGCACAGATCTCACCACGTCTGAGGACAGTCTCTGGCAGATCTCACAACGTCTGAGGACAGTCTCTGACAGATCTCACCACATCTGAGGGCAGTCTCTGGCACAGATCTCACCACATCTGAGGACAGTCTCTGACAGATCTCACCACGTCTGAGGGCAGTCTCTGGCACAGATCTCATCACGTCTGAGGGCAGCCTCTGGCAGATCTCACCACGTCTGAGGGCAATCTCTGGCAGATCTCACCACGTCTGAGGGCAGTCTCTGGCAGATCTCACCACGTCTGAGGGCAGTCTCTGACACAGATCTCACCACGTCTGAGGACAGCCTCTGGCACAGACGTCGCAGATCTCACCACGTCTGAGGACAGTCTCTGACACAGACGTCTTTTCTCTGTGGGTTTTGTTTGACGATCTCCTGGTGAAACACAAGCACATCCTCTTTCCCATGTTAAGTAGAATTAGAGACAATATTTAAAGATTTGGGGAAATCCTGTAAGGCAGTAATCACAGCAATTAACTCTGCCTTTTGAGCAGAAGTATAAGAAGTAGAAATAAGCTTGTCTGTAGGACATTGCCATTGCTGGAGCCATCAGTGAACACTGCAACAGCCTCAGGAATGGGCTGATCTTTGGTTAGTCGAAGGACCACCCAAGACGCCATTTTTATAAAATCAAACAATTCGTTTTTTGAATAATGATTGTTAATAACACCAAGAAAATCAGCCAAGTGAATTTGCCACAGTGCTGAATGTTGAAAGGCAGCCTGAACTTTGAGCCGATTTAAAGGAACTACAATTAAATTCGGATCAAATACAGAAATTTGAAGTATTGTACACTGAGCCTGGCCAATTATTATGGCAGTTTGGTCCAGATAGACAGACAAAGTTTTTGACACAGAATGAGGAAGAAAACACCACTCTACTAAATCATTATGTTGAACTGTTAGTCCAGTAGGGGAGTGTAATGAAGCGAAAACCAGAAGCTGAAAAGGCTGAGACGGCTGTCCTCTAGATAACTGGGTGGTTTTCCTCTATGGATTCCAGTTCTAGTGAAACCTCAGGGGTCAAAGTCCGGGGACTGCGGAGATGGGACTCTCCCCGCAGAGTAGAAAACAAGTTCAACAGTGCATAGGTCGGAATGCCTAAAGTAGGTCTTAAATAATTAATGTTCCCCAAATTTTTTGGAAGTCATTTAAAGTTTTTAAGGAATTTCTCCTAATTTGAACTTGTTGAGGTTGGATGCGTTGTTTATTCGACCATCATTTCTAAATATTGAACAGGAGTGGTCTGTTGAATTTTATCCTGGGCGGTGTGTAATCCAGCCTCTGTAACACGGCGGCTCAAAATTTGATAACAGTCAATTTATTCTTTATCAGTGGGGGCAGCAATTAAAATGTCATCAATATAATGAAGAATATAGGCCTGGGGAAATTGGGCTCGAACCGGTGAAAGCACCTGTCCAACATAAAGCTGGCAGATTGTGGGGCTATTCAGCATTCCCTGAGGAAGTACTTTCCATTGATAACGAGCGGCAGGCTCCTGACTGTTGATAGATGGTACAGTAAAAGCAAATTTTTCACAATCCGATTCATGTAAAGCAATATGAAAAAAACAATCTTTAAGATCAGTAACTATGAGAGGCCAATGTTTAGGTATTGAAGCAGGGACAGGGAAGCCAGGTTGGATGGCCCCCATAGGTTTCATTACAGCGTTAATGGCCCTTAAGTCGGTTACCATCCGCCACTTGCCTGATTTCTTTTTTACTGGAAACACAAGAGAATTCCAGGGGGAAAGAGAGGGTTCCACATTTTTAAGCTGTAACTGTTCAGAAACTGATTGAGTTAAAGTCTACAGTTTTTCAAAGCCTAATTGGGCATAAGTATCAGAGAAACTATCGGAACCTGTGAGCTGAGCCTGAGTAACTAGAATGCCATTAGTCCAATATAGCTGAGCCTGCAGACAGGCCTCCTCTGACCACCAAGTACGAAATTGTAAATGCTGAGATGGGGTCAGAACAGCTTGTCAAAGTGTCCCAGTCTAAAGGAAGCAAAGTGACCTCTGTACAAAAAGTTTGCAAAACCATTTTAACATAAGGAGAAGTAGGACCGTACTGAGTACAAGCATCCTTAATTTTTTTTTTTAAAAAAGTAAGATTGAGCGGCACATATCAACGCAGACCAGAATGAGAGTGTGAGAAAGGGGAATTGAAGGAGTAGAAGAAGCAGAAGTATACTGGTGATTACTGGCGTCCATGTGTGGAGAAGGATACAGAGAAGCAGCCTGAGGGGATGGCAACGTGACCAGTTGAGGAACTGAAACGACAGGAGGGTGAGGGGCTGAAGTGGATGGGGGAAGGCCTGCAGAATTACAGGTGAATTGTAGTTTGGTCCCGGAGCCATTAGGTGACACCTAGAGGCAAATGCTGCAAAGGTTTGAAGAGGGACGAATTAGCATATCTATGGCCCTGGGCTGTGTGAGTCACGGCCAAGGGCGTTGCAAGTACTGGCTCTTCGTGAAAAGAAGATCATCAGGGGGTAACATTAAGCCAAAGTCACCAGAGTTAGATGTTGAATTTTCAGCATCATTAGGTGGAAGAGGAGTAGCTGAATGGAGAGGCTGATCAGATACCGAAGGCCGTGTGGGAGAAAAGTTGAGGAGGTATTGGGATGGCACCAAGGCCCAGTCATCCCAAGCAGTGACAGGAGCACAATTCACTGTTGAGACAAAGTCCTGGAATGCTGTAAAAAGATCCAATACTTTTACATATATGGTTCCTTTTTTAGGAAACCAAGGACAGTATTTTTCCACCGCCCAGAATAGAGAGACCATATTTTCCATGGGCACCCAAATCATTCCTTGTTTTAACCAGAGTTTAATATAGAAGAGATAGGTATAATTTTTATACTCCGTGTGTCCCATAGTTAACCCGGACCATACACAGACTACTCACCAGTCGTCAGGGAGTCGAACACACGTATCTGTGAACCAAGCCGATGTCGTCTCACCGCACCTGCCAAAGGGAGTCAGGTTCCCACATGCACTTAGGATAAAAGAAAGACCACATTGGCACCAGATATCGGGAGAACCTGCTTCCAATATTTAACGTGGGCTTTTCTGTTTCCTAAGTGTCTCGGCTGGGTTGAGAAATAAAGGGAAAGAGCACAAGAGAGAGAAATTTAAAGCTGGGTGTCCGGGGCAGACATCACATGTCACCAGGATCCGTGATATTCCCCGAGCGGTAAAACCAGCAAGTTTTTATTAGCGATTTTCAAAAGGGAGGGAGCGCACGAATAGGGTGTGGGTCACAGAGATCACATACTTCACAAGGTAATAAAATATCACAAAGCAAATGGAGGCAGGGCGAGATCACAGGACCACCGGATGAGGCGAAATTAAAATTGCTAATGAAGTTTCGGGCATGTATTGTCTTGATAACATCTTATCAGGAAACAGGGTTTGAGAGCAGATAACCTGTCTGACCAAAATTTATTAGGTGGGAATTTGCCTCATCCTAATCAGCCTGGGAGCGCTACAGGAAACCTGGGCTTATTGCATCCCTTCCGCTTCGACCATAAAAGACGGCACACGCTTCCAAAAGGGCCGTCTATAGGCCTACCTTCAGGGTGCATTCTCTTTCTCAGGGATGTTCCTTGCTGAGAAAAAGAATTCAGTGATATTTCTCCTATTTACTTATGAAAGAGGAGAAATATAGCTCTGTTCCGTCCGGCTCACCGGCGGCCAGTTCAAAGTTACCTCTCTTGTTCCCTGAACATCGCTGTTATCCTGTTCTTTTATTTTTAAGATGCTCAGATTTCATATTGTTCAAACACACGTGCTCTACAAACAATTTGTGCGGCTGATACAATCACAGGGTCCTGAGGTGACATTCATCCTCCTCAGTTTATGAAGAAGATGACGGGATTAAGAGATTAAAGTAAAGACAGGCATAGGAAAACACAAGGATATTGATTGGGGAAGTAATAAGTGTCCATGAAATCTTCACAATTTATGTTCAGAGATTACAGTAAAGACAGGTGTAAGAAATTATAAAAGTATTAATTTGGGGAACTAATAAATGTCCATGAAATCTTCACAATTTATATTCTTCTGCCGCGGCTTCAGCTGGTCCCCCCGTTCGGGGTCCCTGACTTCCCGCAACAGTTCATGTTACTGATGAAAAGTTTTTATTAATCAAGATATTTTTTCTTTGGAAACGAAGGCTTTAGGATTTTTGTGTGCATGGTTGCAATTCTGAAATTTCATAAGATTCTCTCCAAGTTTGTTCCTCTTTCACTCCTCCTGCCTAGCATTAGGTGAGCTTTGCCCACTGATGAAATGTCTTCAGATGGGGAAAGTCCTTCAGTCATTCAGGGATATGCTTTGTAATGGATTAGTCCTCAGCAATTCTGACCTCTAGCCGGAGCCCTACCAGAGGGGTACCTCTCTCCTAAGCAAGGAGAATGTATCGTAGGGACTTTACCTGTGAGTTGGTAAGTAGAGGTAGGAAGTTCTGGAGGAACTGGAAGAGAGGTTTGGGAGACTATCAGGGGGGTGGGGGTGGGGAACTGGTCCCTGGCATTCAAGAGGCATCATTGCCAGCCCTGCATTCTTCATGCACCTGGGCAAGTCAGCAACGTGCATCCTTGCTGGCCTGGCTGTGGCATTCCTCATGGCCTGTGGATATAAAGAATGTGCACAGCTCTACAATGATTAGTGCCAGAGTTGTAAAGGCCATGAGATGGGAATATTAGTTTATGGAAACCAGCTTTTTTTTTTTTTTTTTCTGTTTCTGAGAACTAAATTAGAATATTAGTAAAATCACTATTTTTAAGTATATTAGAATAATTCTAAATACTCTCATTAGTTCTGTTTTCCTAGGATTAGTCACCTAAGATGATTTTATTATCTGAAACTTATCTGGAATAATTTTTGTGTCATGACTTTTAGATCTTGTGGAATATCTATTTAGATATCATTACCATTGCTTCATCTCCATAGTTTGTGGGTGTATTTGATTTTTTAAAATATCTGAAATTAGGTTTTGATCACACCAGAGAGTATCACATTGGGTACACATCCCACCAAAATAAAGTGTGACAATGCATGGAGATAAGAGTGGCTTTCCTGAGCTGATTAAATGCCCATGGAAAACTACCGTATGAGCGCATTCTCACATTGCTCTACAGAAATACCTGAGACCCATCATTTATAAAGAAAGAGGTTTAATTGGCTGATGGTTCTGTAAGCTGTACAGGCAGCATGGCAGCCTCTGCTTCTGGGGAAGCCTCAGAGAGCTTTTACCCATCACAGAAGGCAAAGCTGGAGCTGGAGCCTTCACATGGCCAGAGCAGGAAGAAGAGAGAAGGAGAAGGCGTCACACACTTTTATTTATTTATTTATTTATTTATTTATTTATTTATTTATTATTTTGGGGGGAGCAGGGGCAGAGTCTCACTCCCTTGCCCAGGCTGGAGTGCCATGTGGTGGGATCTCGGCTCACTGCAACCTCTGCCTCGGTAGTTCAAGTGATTCTCCTGACTCAGCCTTCCCAGTAGCTGGGATTACAGGCGCCTGCCACCACGCCCAGCTAATTTTTGTATTTTAGTAGAGACAGGGTTACACCATGTTGGCCAGGCTGGACTCAAACTCCTGGTCTCAGCTGATCTGCCTGCCTTGGCCTCCCAAAGTGCTGGGGTTACAGGTGTGAGCACTGCGCCCGGCCACCACACACTTTTAAAGGACCGAATCTCATAAGAATTCACTCACTCGTTATCAGGAGAACAGTACTGAGAGGGTGGTGCTAAACCATCTGTGAGAACTCTGCCCTGTGAGCCAGTCACCTCCCACCAGCCCCCACCTCCAACACTGGGGATTATAATTCTACATGCGATTTGGGTGGAGACACAGAGCCAAACCACATCAGCTATGTATTCAACATATATTTACTTCTTCAGAGCCAACAAAGTGGCAGGCGTTGTTCTAGGCACAGACAACACCATATGGAAAAAGAACTATGTCCTCTACTATTACAGCTTCACATTCTAGTGAGAAGCAATAATTAATAATAAAGAATACACAACATTGGATAATTTCCATCAACCATAGCACGGAAAAAGCAATCTAGAGGAAGAGCAAGATGGGAGGCTTTGCACTTTGAACTTTAAGACTTGTTATAAAGCTAAAGTAATCTGAACAATGTGGTATTGGCCTAAGAACTGACAAATGTTTCAGTGGAAGAGAGTAGACAGCCCAGAAATAGACCCTCACTTAAAACATTTACTCAGTTTCTAAGGAAGGCACAGAACAATCCAGTGGGGGAAAGAAAGTCTCTTTAAAAAATGGCCTGACTGGGCCAGGCACCGTGGCTCACGCCTATAATTCCAGCACTTTGGGAGGCCAAGGCAGGTGGATCACCTGAGGTCAGGAGTTCAAGATCAGCCTGGCCAACATGGTGAAACCCCGTCTCTACAAAAATACAAAAATTAGCTGGGCATGGTGGCGGGTGCCTGTAGTTCCAGCTACTCGGGAGGTTGAGGCAGGAGAATCACTTGAACCTGGGAGGTGGAGGCTGCAGTGAGCCAAGATCGCGCCACTGAACTCCAACCTGGGTGACAGAGTGAGACTCCATCTCAAAAAAATAAAGGTCTGACTGACTGGGTATACACACAAAATACTGTGACTCCTACTTCATGCATACACAATAATTAATTTAGGAAAGATCACAGACCTTAACATAAAAGCTAACACCATAAAGCTTTTTAGAGGAGAGTATCTAAGTAATGGGAGTAGGAAAAGTTTCTAGAGAAGACACAGAAACAATAAAAATAAAAGAGAAAATGATAAGCTAGACTTCATCATAATTAAGAAGACATTAGTAAGAAAATAAATAGGCAACCCACACACTGGGAATAAATATTTACAAAATAGGAATCTGACAAAGGACTGATACTGAGATATGCAAAAAATTCCTACAACAGAATAATAAAAAGGAAACAATCGAATAGATGAACAAAATATTTGAATATATAAGGGAAGATAAATGAACAATAAGCACATGAAAATTGTTAAATATCATTAGTCCGCAGGGAAATGCAAATTACAAGCATAATTAGCTATCACTACATACTCACCAGAATGACTAAAAAGACTAAATAAAAATAGGCACCAAATGTTGTCAGGGAAGTTGGTGGTGCGATACTTTCCCAAAAGATCTGGCAGTTTCTCATAAAATCAAATGGCCTCACCAAATGGCCCAGCCATTCCAATCCTAGTAATTTACCCCAAAAAAATAGAACAGAGTCATGTGTTGCTTAATTGTGGAGATACATTCTGAGAAATGCATTGTTAGGGGACTTCATCCTTGTGGGAACATAATAGGGAGTGCTTACACAAAACTAGATAGGACGGCCTGTGGCGCCCAGGCTGCAAAATCAGCCAGCCAGCCTGTGACTGCACTGAATACTGGAGGCAGTTGTAACACAATGGGAAGTACTTGTGTATCTAAACATAAAAAAGGTAAGTGAAAATGTGGTAGGAAAGATTACAAATGGCACTGCCATAGGGCACTTAGCACAAATGGAGCTTGCAGGACGGGCAGCGGCTCTGGTTGGGTCTGTGAGTGGGTGGTGAGTGACTGTGAAGGCCTAGGACGTGGCTGTGCAGCACTGCAGACGTCATGAACACTGTACACTGAGGTTATACTAAACCTATTTAAACACTATACTTTCTTCAATAATAATTAACTTACTATAACTGTTTTACTTTATAAATGTTTTAATTTTTCAAAACCTTTTGACTCTTGTAATAATGCTTGTTTTAAAACAAACACATTGTACACCTATACAAAAGTATTTTCTTTCTTTATATTCTTATTTTATAAGCTTTTTTCTGTTTTTAATTTTCTTTTTTTTTTTTTTTTTTTTTTAACTTTTAAAACGTTTTGTTAAAACAAAGACAGAAACGCACACATTAGCCTAGGCCTGCTCAGAGTCAGGATCTTCAATGTCACTGCCTTCCACCATGTCGCGTCCCACTGGAAGGTCTTCAGGGGCCACAGCATGCAGGGACCTGTCATCTCCTATGGGAAGAGCACCTTCTTCTGGAATCCCTCCTGAAGGACCTGCCTGAGGCTGTTTTACAGTTAACTTAAAAAAGAAAATAAGCAGGAGTACATTCTAAAATTATGATAAAAAGTATAGTAAATACATAAATCAGTAACATATTCATTTATTACCATTATCAACTACTATGTACTGTACATAGTTGTGTGTGCTATATTTTATATAACTAGTAGTATAGTAGGTTTGTTTACACCAGCATCACTATACACATGTGAGGAATGCATTGCACTATGATACTACCACGGCTACATTAGTAGGTGATAAGAATTTTTCAGTTACATTGTGATCTGCAGTGAATATTTATTTATATGATTGTAAAATTGTGATTGAGGCTGGGCACATTGGTTCATGCCTGTAATCCCAGCATTTTAGGAGGCCAATGCTAGAGGATCACTTGATGTCAAAAGTTTGAGACCAGCCTGGGCAACATAGTGAGACCCTATCTCTCTATAAAATTTTAAAAAATAATAAAAAATTAGCTGGGTGTGGTGGTACATGCCTGTAGTCCCAGCTATTTGGGAAGCTGCGGTGGGAGGAGCCCTTGAGCCCAGGAGTTGGAGGCTGCAGTGAGCCGTGATAGCACCACTGTACTCTAGCCTGGGCAACAGAGTGAGACCCTGTCTCTAAAAATAAATAAATAAACACAATCAATTTTTAAAATTGTAAATGATATTTACTGACTTTAGATTTTCTGGATTGATGTAGGCCAAGGACCCCATATGTAATCACAGTTTCAGGATAACATGCTAACATTTCACATCTTGACAATGTCAAGCAATGTTATAGCTGACAGTTTTAGGTAATGTAAGAATGGAAGAAATGTGGAGAAAAATGTACTTATTTATTTTAAATAAAATAAAAATTAACTGGCTGGGCACAGTGGCTCACACCTGTAATCCCAGCACTTTGGGAGGCTGAAGTGGGCAGATCATGAAGTCAAGAGATGGAGAGCATCCTGGCCAACATGGTAAAACCTCGTCTCTACTAAAAATACAAAAATTAGCCGGGAGTGGTGGCGGGCGCCTGTAATCCCAGCTACTCGGGAGGCTGAGGCAGGAGAATCGCTTGAACCCGGGAGGCAGAGGTTGCAGTGAGCTGAGATTGCGCCATTGCACTCCAGCCTGGGCGACAGAGCAAGACTCCGTCTCAAAAACAAAACAAAACAAAACCAAAAACAAACAAACAAAATTAACTAAAGAGAAGTGAAGAGAATGAAGGAAAAATATATTAAATTCCTATCTTTATAGTGAAATCAGTAAATGAAGAAATAGAAGGGCAAGAATATTAAGTTTATGGAGGTAATCATGAGAATTACAGAGAGAACCTATCGAAAGAGAGACATTGCCGCTGCAACTGGCATCAAGGTGAAGGATGGGAAGGAAGTTTGGATGTTTTGTTTTTTACCTTTCTGTACTGTTTGAAACATTTCTATTTGATGTATTACTTGTATAATATGCACCTGTAGGGCATAAGAGTATGAGTAATAATATACATAGTCATATTTTGGTGATATATTTTACAAGGAATATACCAATGCATTTGAAAGCCATCTGCTATTAATGTTGCTCATACTTTTTAATGTTTCTTCTATACAACAGAATCATGAGACAGACTTTGCCTTACATCTACTTTTGGGGAGGACTTTTGCCCTTTGGGATGCTGTGTGCATCCTCCACCAACAAATGCACTGTTAGCCATGAAGTTGCTGACTGCAGCCACCTGAAGTTGACTCAGGTACCCGATGACCTCCCCACAAACATAACAGTGTTGAATCTTACCCATAATCAACTCAGAAGATTACCAGCTGCCAATTTTACAAGATATAGCCAACTAACTATCTTGGATGTAGGATTTAACAGCATCTCAAAACTGGAGCCAGAATTGTGCCAAAAACTTCCCATGTTAAAAGTTTTGAACCTCCAGCACAATGAGCTATCTCAACTTTCTGATAAAACCTTTGCCTTCTGCACGAATTTGACGGAACTCCATCTCATGTCCAACTCAATCCAGAAAATTAAAAATAATCCCTTTGTAAAGCAGAAGGTAAGATGAAAATGTCTATTGTTACTAATGTTTTTAAGTCACTTATCCATCCTTAGACTTACTATCTAAACATCAAAGTAAGAAAAAGGAAGAAATTTGATCTAATTCAATTTGCCACAAATATTGCCATTATAATAGAAAATGCTTCCAAAAGAGAAAATATACTCTTAAATCAATTTCATCCTTAATTTTCAATGTTTGCCTCTCTCGCTTTTTCCCATTAGAAACAGAACTTAGATGCAAAAGGTACAAGTAATGAACAGAGAAGAATCAGAATATCCCATAAGAACATGGACACTAAGCTTTCAATGCTGCTGGTTTAGTATGTGAAGTCATGAAAAAAGTCTAGAGTCCAAATCTGACTTAAATAAAATTAACAAATTGATACAATGATCAAGTGAATTGTTCAACTAAAAATTACCTACTCCTGGTTTAAGAAATCTCCTCAATGGCTATTTCAATGACTTGTTCAATAGTGGTATCACTTTTTAAATGACGGCTACCTTTTTCTTTTCAACACTTTGCTTGAATTTTAGTTTTTTTTTTTCTTTTCTTTTTAGTTGATGTTTAGTAATTGTACATATTTATGAGATACAGAATGCAGATCTTTCAATATGTGTATAAAATGTGTAATGATTAAATCAGGGTGATTATCATATCCATCATCTCAAATATTTCTCATTTGTGTTATGAACATTCAAAATACCCTCTTCTAGCTCTTAAAAAATATACAATAAATCACAGTTAACCATATTCACCCTACAATGCTTTAGAGCACCAGAAAAAAAAAAAAAAGAAAACAAAAAAAACGCATGCTATTGTTTCTAAATCTGAGGCAATTATTAAGTACTTTTCTTTAACCAAAGTGATTTTCAAGTTACTTCATTTTATGGCCTTGTAAAAAATTGAGCATTGCTCTTCCTCAGATGGCAAGAATAGTCTATAAATGTAAATATGCTGTGAAACATAAAGTGATTTGCTCCCCGGCTATTTTAAATCTTCTCTTGGGTCTTATTAGAGTCTAATGTGGATGAAATATCTTCGAATACAAAGGCCTCAAAATCTTGCTAGAGAAGTCATTGTAAAATGTTATTTTTGTAAAGACTTAAATTAAAAAACCTGCTTCTCGTTAACAGAGATTACATTAGATTTTGCCTTAACTGGTATCATCAGCTTTTCCTTACCTTTTGCCTGAATTTGAAGCGTACATATTCAAAAGTAGCAAAGGGTGATAAAACATCCCACAGTACCGACAAAGCAAACAAAAGTTAATATTCTGTACTAGTCATGATCCAAAATTTATATAACTATGAATCTTTCTCAGTATAAAAATCTGTTTAAAATTCCATAGATGACAAAATTCTACTGTTTTTTAAGAAAACATTCGGTTCTTTTTTCTGATACTTATTTTCAAGGTTAATGCCTGACGCTGTGTTTGATAAGCCACGTGAAAATCGTTGCATCATAAGTAAACGGTTATGAAAAATAAGTTTATAGGCCGGGCGCGGTGGCTCAAGCCTGTAATCCCAGCACTTTGGGAGGCCGAGACGGGTGGATCACGAGGTCAGGAGATCGAGACCATCCTGGTTAACACGGTGAAACCCCGTCTCTACTAAAAAAATACAAAGAAATCTAGCCGGGCGAGGTGGCGGCGCCTGTGGTTCCAGCTACTTGGGAGGCTGAGGCAGGAGAATGGCGTGAACCCGGGAGGCGGAGCTTGCAGTGAGCTGAGATCCGGCCACTGCACTCCAGCCTGGGCGACAGAGCCAGACTCCGTCTCAAAAAAAAAAAAAAAAAAAACGAAAATAAGTTTATAAATTAGCAATGTTCCTTATATCATAAATAAGCTTAAATCCTTCTTATTTTGGTAAGAGAAATAAAATGATTCTTGAAGTAAGAAATAAAATCCTTCCTACAATGGTTTCAAGGGTAACCATCACAAAGATTATAACATAACAAAGATTAATCAGAGCAAAGATTTTTTATTATGCTTACTGTTAGTATTCTACAGAATAATAGAGGTGTTGATTTTGTTGTTGAAATATTTTTAAGATGTACTTACATTTAAAAGAACTGTTTTTGACATCAAGACTCTAACATATGTTTATTATTTTTTCCCTTCAGAATTTAATCACATTAGATCTGTCTCATAATGGCTTGTCATCTACAAAATTAGGGACTCAGGTTCAGCTGGAAAATCTCCAAGAGCTTTTATTATCAAACAATAAAATCCAAGCGCTAAAAAGTGAAGAACTTGATATCCTTGCCAATTCATCTTTAAAAAAATTAGAGTTGTCATCGAATCAAATTAAAGAGGTAAGAAGTAAGGTCAAATTATTTTGCATTCTGCCTTGAAGGTGGGTAGTCCCTATCTGTGTCACAGACACAGGAATCTGATGTTCTCTAGCCTTTGTCTGTCTTCCAGCATTCCTTCACACCTACTGCTTGGGGGCATTGGTACCACCCTCATGAGAGCTCAGGCAGCCCCAGGAGAGGCTGGGAGACGGGACTCTGCAGTCCTGCAGTACTGGGTGGAACCCCCGTGCCATGACCTTGGGAACATCCTTAAACTCTCTGAGTCTGTGTCCTCACTTGCAAAGTGGAAATAGTGCTCTCTGTCACGCAAACTCTCTGAAAGAATTATTAATAAAAGAGTGCGATGGTCAAGAGCCCCAGGTTCACAGTTGGGTTCGCTGGCCTGGTCTCTGGGCTTTGTCTTTTAACCATCCTGTTATCAGGCAAGTTATTCAAGTTCTCCCTCTCCAGCCTCCTAGCTCTACCTCCGGCGTGATAATGACTCTACCTCACAGAACTGTGTGGTAAAGAATTTAGGACCGTGTCTGGCATAGGCAGGGCTCAGGAACTGATAAGCAGCACTATGTTGTTATAAAAACCTTCCTACAATGAAGTCAGCTTAAATAACTGACAGGACTGTCTCTTTTTGGAATCATGATCTCCAGGCTTACCATTTTCTGTCACGGGGGAGCAACAACTATCTGGACCGGTGGCACAGGGGTAAAAAAATTTACCAAGACAGTTGTAGGTGGAGAAAGGCACGTTTATCGGTGGAAGTAGGAAACTACATTGCGAGAAGGCAATGGGCATTTCAGCAAGAGAAGCTAATTGCAAAGAAACAAAGGCTTGCTGGAATTTTACAGGATTATGTTTATGCTAAAGAGGGCTTTGTGCAGCACTGACAGCACCCAGGTTGCAGTGGGTTAACTCGCAGGGGCCTGGGGATAGCTGGGCACAGGAAGATTGTCAGTTATTTGCACAGGAGAGCTATGTGTCCTGGATCATGAAGAAAGAAATAACTTACCTGCTCTTTTGCTTTCTCTCGGTCCTGTCGACTGACTCCTTTTCCCTAAATAGGATTCTGCATTTTCATATACAGGTTGTCTGTATTTTACACTCATTTTGTTCCAGGCTACAAGACTACTAGAAATCCTTACTTACAACTCTATTCATTTTCAGACATAAAAATAAATGGCATACAAATTTATCCTGAGATATTAAGATGTTTTGTGCAAGCTATTCATTTTTTTTTAAACAGCATTTTCTATGATTAAGACATTTATTATAGTAATGGCATTAAATATATCAAGAAATGAGAAACAATAATAATAAGGGGTGATTTTAAAAAAAAATCACTTAAATGTCCGTAGTCAGAAACAACCACTGTTAGCATTTGGGTACATTTATCCCTGGCTTTTCTCCAAATAATTATAAGGAAAAACAACAGCTTAAATTCTTACTGTACTGAAATTCATACTGTTTTTTTAAATCCTTAAGGCACTTAACTGTGTGTCAAGTACTGTGATAAATTTTTAAAAATATTTTATGTATATAGTATTTTTAATCAACTTACTCTTCTTTTCTTTTCTTTTCTTTTCTTTTCTTTTCTTTTCTTTTCTTTTCTTTTCTTTTCTTTTCTTTGCTGAGACTGAGTTTTACTCTTTGTTGCCCAGGCTGGGGTGCAGTGGCACGATCTGGACTCACTGCAACCTCCAACTCCCAGGTTCAAGCTATTCTCCTGTCTCAGCCTCCCGAGTAGCTGGGATTACAGGTGCCCGCCACCACGCCCGGCTGATTTTTGTATTTTTAGTAGAGACAGGGCTTCACTGTGTTGGCCAGGCTGTCTCGAACTCCTGACCTCAGGCGATCCGCCTGCCTCGGCCTCCCAAACTGCTGGAATTACAGGCGTGAGCCACCGCATCTGGCCTAATCAACTTATTCTTAATTGTCATTTTCACAAAAGAAACTGAGATGAAGAAAGTTAACGTGACATATCTCAGGCCCCACAGGATCCACCTGGGACAGAGCTGGGTTTCTGGCTCGCTGGGACCGGAGGCCCTGCTCCTAACAGTTATGCTATATCGCCCTCCGAAGATCATGATGTCTCCTGCTCTTTAGATTTAATATGATATCATGAACATCTCCCATACAATTGAGAATCATTTCAAAGCTAAATTTTACTGCCTGTAAAATAGTGCTATCATGTAGATTTATCATACTTAATTTCATAATTTTCAGCTTTGCATTTTAACTCATTTGTTTATGATAAAGCACCCTTTCTTCTACACTTCTCTTTTTTCCCATTAGCCCTACTGTCCCCAAGTGACACATTACAAATCAGAGCCCCCTCCAGGCTGGGTGTGGTGGCTCACGCTTGTAATCCCAGCACTTTGGGAGGTCGAAATGGGGGTGGATCATGAGGTCAGGAGTTCGAGACCAGCCTGGCCAACATGGTGAAATCCCGTCTTTATTAAGAATACAAAAAAATTAGCCAGGCGTGGTGGCAGTCGCCTCTAATCTTAGCTACTTAGGAGGCTGAGGCAGGAGAATCGCTTGAACCCAGGAGGCGGGGGTTGCAGGGAGCTGAGATCACACCACTGCACTGCAGCCTGGGGGACAGAGCGAAACTTTGTCTCAGAAAAAAAAAAAGAAAAGAAAAGAAAAAGAAATCAGAGCCCTTTACTCCCTTGGCACTTTGACCATCAGGACTGGCCCCCATCCTCCCTGGATTCCTTCTCTCCCACCTGCTGTTCTCTTGTCACTGATGTGAGTCCCAGAACAGCCAAGGCACGGGTAAGGGTGTGGGACGGAGCACAAGGGAGTTGGAAAAACACAACAGTAAAATAAAGTCAGGAGAAAATCTGGCTGGAAAGATGAGAGGGAGAGCTGGAGCTCGGAGTTCCAGAAAGGAAAGGGTGCCGCCACCGCCTCATCATAAAAGCCATCCACTCCTTCCCTGCATGAGGCTCACTGAGAACAGCGGCACCAAGACAGAACCAGGAACTGCCCCAGGAGTGACTTCATGAGCAGTTTATTCATTGCAATTGTTCTCATGGTGATATAGAAAAAGTACCAGGAGATTGATCCTGGACTGGAAGGTCAGAGAAGGCTCCCTGACAAGGTGGCATCTAAGCTGAGGCTGTGAATGCTGAGCAAAGCTAGCCAGTGGCCAGGGGAGTCAGAGGCTGCAGCAAGAGGTGGGCGCTGCGAGTAAGGAAGGACTCGTGCATTAGAGGAAGGGGGAGAAATGCTCTGCCCACAGGATGTGGTGAAGGGTGAGTGGAGATGGAGTAAAGAACTGCATCGAGCCAGGCACAGTGGCTCATGCCTATAATCCCAGCACTTTGGGAGGCCGAGGCGGGTGGATCATGAGGTCAGGAGTTCCAGACCAGCCTGGCCATCATGGTGAAATCCCGTCTCTACTAAAAATACAAAATTAGCTGGGCGTGGTGGCAGGCGCCTGTAATGCCAGCAACTCAGGAGGCTGAGGAAGGAGAATTGCTTGAACTCGGGAGGCGGAGGCTGCAGTGAGCTAAGATCGCACCACTGCACTCGAGCCTGGGCGACAGAGTGAGACTCCATCTCAGGAAAACAAAACAAAACAAAACAAAACAACAGAACTGCATCTAAGCTTTTCAACAGCCTTACAGGGTCTGTGCTTTTGATTGTTAACCTCTTTTTCTCTACCTTTAGTTTTCTCCAGGGTGTTTCCACGCAATTGGAAGATTATTGGGCCTCTTTCTGAACAATGTCCAGCTGGGTCCCAGCCTCACAGAGAAGCTATGTTTGGAATTAGCACACACAAGCATCCGGAATCTGTCTCTGAGTAACAGCCAGCTGTCCACCACCAGCAATACAACTTTCTTGGGACTAAAGTGGACGAATCTCACTATGCTCGATCTTTCCCACAACAACTTAAATGTGGTTGGTAACGATTCCTTTGTTTGGCTTCCACATCTAGAATATTTCTTCCTGGAGTATAATAATATACAGCGTTTGTTCTCTCACTCTTTGCACGGGCTTTTCAATGTGCGGTACCTGAATTTGAAACGGTCTTTTACTAAACAAAGTATTTCCCTTGCTTCGCTTCCCAAGATTGATGATTTTTCTTTTCAGTGGCTAACACGTTTGGAGCACCTTAACATGGAAGATAATGATATTTCAGGCATAAAAAGCAATATGTTCACAGGATTGATAAACCTGAAATACTTAAGTCTATCCAACTCCTTTACAAGTTTGCAAACTTTGACAAATGAAACATTTGTCTCACTTGCTCATTCTCCCTTACACATACTCAACCTAACCAAGAATAAAATCTCAAAAATAGAGAGTGGTGCCTTCTCTTGGTTGGGCCACTTAGAAGTACTTGACCTGGGCCTTAATGAAATTGGGCAAGAACTCACAGGCCAGGAATGGAGAGGGCTTGAAAATATTTTCGAGATCTATCTTTCCTACAACAAGTACCTGCAACTGACTAAGAACTCCTTTGCCTTGGTCCCAAGCCTTCAACGACTGATGCTCCGAAGGGTGGCCCTTAAAAATGTGGACAGCTCTCCTTCACCATTCCAGCGTCTTCGTAACTTGACCATTCTGGATCTAAGCAACAACAACATAGCCAACATAAATGATGACATGTTGGAAGGTCTTGAGAAACTAGAAATTCTGGATTTGCAGCATAACAACTTAGCACGGCTCTGGAAACACGCAAACCCTGGTGGTCCTGTTTATTTCCTAAAGGGTCTGTCTCACCTCCACATCCTTAACTTGGAGTCTAATGGCTTTGACGAGATCCCAGTTGAGGTCTTCAAGGATTTATATGAACTAAAGATTGTCGATTTAGGATTGAATAATTTAAACACACTTCCAGCATCTGTCTTTGATAATCAGGTGTCTCTAAGGTCATTGAACCTTCAGAAGAATCTCATAACATCAGTTGAGAAGAAGGTTTTTGGGCCAGCTTTCAGGAACCTGAGTAACTTAGATATGCGCTTTAATCCCTTTGATTGCACATGTGAAAGTATTGCCTGGTTTGTTAATTGGATTAACAAGACCCATGCCAACATCCCTGAGCTGTCAAGCCACTACCTTTGCAACACTCCACCTCACTATCATGGGTTCCCAGTGAGACTTTTTGATACATCATCCTGCAAAGACAGTGCCCCCTTTGAACTCTTTTCATGATCAGTACCAGTATCCTGTTGATTTTTATCTTTGTTGTACTTCTCATCCACTTTGAGGGCTGGAGGATATCTTTTTACTGGAATGTTTCAGTACATCGAGTTCTTGGTTTCAAAGAAATAGACAGACAGACAGAACAGTTTGAATATGCAGCATATATAATTCACGCCCATAAAGATAAGGATTGGGTCTGGGAACATTTCTCTTCAATGGAAAAGGAAGACCAATCTCTCAAATTTTGTCTGGAAGAAAGGGACTTTGAGGCAGGTGTTTTTGAACTGGAAGCAATTGTTAACAGCATCAAAAGAAGCAGAAAAATTATTTTTGTTATAACACACCATCTATTAAAAGACCCATTATGCAAAAGGTAGGTAAACATTGTGAAATTTTAAGTGTGTACTTGCTGTTCAATTAAACTTTTAAAAAAATTTTAAAAATTTTTTTTAGATGGAGTCCCACTCTGTTGCCCAGGCTGGAGTGCAGTGGTGTGATCTCAGGTCACTGCAGCCTCCACCTCCCGGGTTCAAGTAATTCTCCTGCCTCAGCTTCTCGTGTAGCTGGGATTACAAGCACGTGCCCCACGCCTGGCAAATTTTGTAGTTTTAATAGAGATGAGGTTTCACCATGTTGGCCAGGCTGGTCTTGAACTCCTGGCCTCAGGTGATCTGCCACCTGCCTCCCAAAGTTCTGGGATTCCAGACGTGAGCCACCACACCCAGCTTCAATTAAACTTTTAAATATTACCAATATTACTCACAACTCAAAGAATTTTAAAAATAAAATTAAGAAAAAAAACCCCTGAGTTTCAGTAACCGCTTAAACTCTGTTACAGACTATTTTAAATAGTAGGTGCTTCTGGCTGCTCAAAACTGTGTATTAATTCTTTGATACATTTCTTTACTTAGATTCAAGGTACATCATGCCGTTCAACAAGCTATTGAACAAAATCTGGATTCCATTATATTGATTTTCCTTGAGGAGATTCCAGATTATAAACTGAACCATGCACTCTGTTTGCGAAGAGGAATGTTTAAATCTCGCTGCATCTTGAACTGGCCGGTTCAGAAAGAACGGATAGGTGCCTTTCATCATAAACTGCAAGTAGCACTTGGATCCAAAAACTCAGTACATTAAATTTATTTAAATATTCAATTAGCAAAGGAGAAACTTTCTCTATTTAGAAAGTTCCATGGCAAATTTAAGTTTTCCATAAAGGTGTTATAATTTGTTTATTCATATTTGTAAGTGATTATATTCTATCACAATTATATCTCTTCTAGGAAAATGTATCTCCTTATTTCAGGCCTATTTTTGACGACTGACTAAATTTTACCCAAAATAAACATAGAAGCACATAAGAACATTCTCTACTGATAAATATACAATTGGCCACTGAGCCTATGACAACTTAAGGAGTTTTAAAACATTCCTCATTTTAAGAAAAGTTAGAGTTATATGAGGGTTTGTGATGATCTTTTTGTTTTTTAGATACACTTAGAAGAAAGATAATTGTTTCAATGGGTATAATGCTATTTCCTTTGTAAAAGAGTAAAATATATACCCATGTTTTAACAAGTTTAATTACAGTATTTTTTCAATGGAAAACTTTGTATTTTAGTAAGTACTTGTCTCAGTGTTGATTTTGTTAAATGTTAAATATTTTTTAATATGCATACCCAAGGGCAGAAAACATTTGCAATTCATTTTTATTAATGAGATGATTCTTTGAATGAATATTAACTTGTATTTTCCTGGGATACGAGTTTCTGCTGTGGGAGGGTAGAAACAATTCTCTTACTATAAGTATTGTGGGCAGGCTTGCTTTCTGAAGGCTAATCAGTAACTGGCTTTGTGGAAACAGAACCTTCCTCCCATGGTTACAGACTCAGGAGATGGCATTGGCGAAATCACTTGGGCTCACTGGGATTCTTTGACTCCTGATCTTGAAAATTATGATAATAAATAGCATCTTAGATATTCCTGTATAATTAGTGATGATGATCACTGTATAATATATTCACAGGAATGTATTATTTTACCATAAAATAATATGCCATGTATAAGGTAGTCCTTAGCCAGAAAGACTATTTTTATTTTTATTTTTTTGTTTGTTTTTTATTTGTTGGTTTGTTTTTGAGATGGAGTCTGGCTCTGTCGCCTGGGCTGGAGTGCAGTGGCCCAATCTTGGCCCACCCCAACCTCCACCTCCAGGGTTCAAGCGATTCTCCTGCCTCAGCCCCGAGTAGCTGGGACTACAGGCACATGCCACCATGCCTGGCTAATTTTTGTATTTTTAGTAGAGATGGGGTTTTGCCATGTTGGCCAGGCTGGTCTCGAACACCTGACCTCAGGTGATCCACCCACCTTGGCCTCCCAGAGTGCTGGGATTACAGGCCTGAGCCACCACGCCCAGCCTTTTTACGTTTGTTTTACAATACAACAAAAAAGTTTTTAGTTTTACAATAAAAGAGAGTCTGATTATTGGAAATAGACTGGAATAGCTTTTTGAAACATTTATAGTTCCAGTATTTAAAGAGAAACCTGAAATTATAAGGCTGAATTAATTTCTATCCCTGAAATGTTCATTTGTCCGCTGAATTCAGGGAGCATTTGAGATGTCATTTGGAACTTTGATTAAAATAGTCATTATTCTCTTTTTTTTTTTTTTTTGGACGGAGTCTCGCTCTGTCGCCCAGGGCTTGGAGTGCAGTGGCCGGATCTCAGCCTCACTGCAAGCTCCCGCTCCCGGTTCCCGCCATCTCCTGCCTCAGCTCCGAGTAGCTGGAACTACAGGCGCCTCCACCATCGCTCGGGCTATATTTTTTTTTTTTTTTTTTTTTTTCATTTTTTAGTAGAGACGGTTTTCGCCGTGTTAGCCAGGATGGTCTCGATCGCCTGGACCTCGTGATCCACCTTGTTTCTCGCCTCCCAAAGCTGCTGGGATGGGATTACAGGCTTGAGCAACCGCGCCCGGCCCCCAATAAGTCATTATTCTCAAGGCTGATTTCCATGACCCTTGAATGAGACACATCCACTGTGCCGCGGGTTCTGAAGAGTCTCTAGTCGGCCAACACTGTGAATGTGTGGAGGACTAATTGTCACTTTCATGTTATTTGCCAACCTGACAGCTGAGACACTGCTTTTCAGCATTTTAGTTAAGATTTGCTTTTTAACTGTGCGATAATCCTGTTTTATTTTGGCATTATAAAATAAAAATCACAGCTTCTGCTTTTCTTATATGCTTTGTGTGTTATCAATATTCTCAACTATTCATATTCTAAATAAATCATTATTGTGAATTAGTTAATATATCAAGTTGCTTAATATCACATATCAATGCTATTTAATATATAATATCTATATTTAATATATTGATATGTTACTGGTAGAGGGTGTCCAAGTTCTTGCTGCTTTGAACAAAGAATTGGACAAAATGCACAAAGAAGGAGGCAACAAAAGCAGAGATTTACTGAAAACAAAAGCACACCACGCAGGGTGGGAGCAGCCCGAGCAAACAGCTCAAAAACCGGGTTACAGAATACTCTCTCGAGGCTTCTACTGGTTACTTGGTGTATACCCTATGTAAACGAAGAGGCTAAAGTGAAGTTACAAAGTTATTTACTTGGTGTGCACCCTATGCAAACGAAAAGGGTATTTCCTGCCATAGCAATAGAACCTGGGTGAAAAAGGATTTCAAAGATGGACCTGGGCAGAGGTGACTCCACAGAGGGGAAACAACCCCTTCCACGGTGGGTGAGATTTCAGGGAGTGGAGATGGTCTCGCTGACTTTAAGAATGAAGCCGCGGACCCTCACGATGAGTGTTATGGTTCTTAAAGATGGTGTGTCTGGAGTTTGTTCCTTCAGATGTTCAGACGTGTTAGCAAGGTCTTCCTTTTAGTAGGTTCACGGTGTCGCTGACTTCAAGTGTGGAGCCCCACACCTTCACCGTGTGACAGCTCTTAAAGGTGGCCTCAACCCAAAGGAGCAGCAACAAGATTTACTAGGAACCAAAGAACGAGGATTCCACAGCGTGGAAGAAAACCCAACTAACTGGCCGCTGGTTAGCGCAGGCAGCCTGCTTTTATTCCCTTATTGGACCCCACCCACATCCTCCTGATTGGTCCATTTCACAGAGAGCTGATTGGTCCATTTTACAGAGAGCTGATTGGACCATTTTGACAGGGTGCTGATTGGTGCATTTACACTCCCTGAGCTAGACATAAAAATTCTCCAATCCCGGGGACATTCAGGACTACCCTTTTTTTTTTTGAGATAGCGTCTTGCTCTGTTGCCCAGGCTGGAGTGCAATGGCATGATCTCAGCTCACTGCAACCTTGACCTCCTGGACTCAAGTGATCCTCCCACCTCAGCCTCCCCAGTAGCCAGGACTACAGGTGTACACCACCATACCTGGCTAATTTTTTTGATTTTTAGTAGAGATGAGTTCTCACTATATTGCCCAGGCTGGTCTTGAACTCCTGGCCTCAAGCGATCTTCCCACCTCAGCCTCCCAAAGTGCTGGGATTACAGGTGTGAGCCACTCAACCCACCCTGCACTCATTTCTTTAAAGCTTCAGCTAAATTCCATTCCTGCTAGTCAATGGCTTTAGCCAGAATTTCAGCAGCACTTTCTTCCCCTCCTTTTCAGGCCCTAGATGTGGATGCCCCAGATTTTGGATGGGCCAACGCATGAGGTGGGGAAGCTCAAATACCAGACCAAGGAAGTGAGTTAGTGGAAACGAGGAGCCATAAAGATGCTTTTTATTATACTTTAAGTTCTAGGGTACATGTGCATAACGTGCAGGTTTGTTACATATGTATACTTGTGCCATGTTGGTGTGCTGCACCCATCAACTCGTCAGCACCCATCAATTCATCATTTATATCATGTATAACTCCCCAATGCAATCCCTCCC
>NW_016824749.1:3761134-3770556 GCF_001698545.2 Rhinopithecus bieti | reverse complement strand
TCTTTCTTTCTTTCTTTCTTTCTTTCTTTCTTTCTCTTTCTTTCTTTCTTTCTTTCTTTCTTTCTTTCTTTCTTTCTTTCTTTCTTTCTTTCTTTCTTTCTTTCTCTCTCTCTCTCTCTCTCTCTCTCTCTCTCTCTCTCTTTCTTCTTTTCTTTTTTTTTGAGCTGGAGTTTCACTCTTGTTCCCAGGCTGCAGTGTAGTGGCACAATCTCAGCTCACTGCAACCTCCGCCTCCCGGGTTCAAGCGATTCTCCTGCCTCAGCCTCCTGAGTAGCTGGGATTACAGGCACACGCCACCAGGCCCAGCTAATTTTTTGTATTTTTAGTAGAGATGGGGTTTCACTATGTTGACCAGGCTGGTCGCGAACTCCTGACCTCAGGCGATCCACCCACCTCAGCCTCCCAAAGTGCTGGGATTACAGGCATGAGGCACCGCACCCAGCTCTGTACCTTCATTTTCAATAAAACCCTTCATTCCTTCCTTGCTTTGTGTGTTTTGTCCAATTCTTTGTTCAAGATGCCAAGAACCTGGACACTCTCCACCGTTAACATATTGACCTGGTGTGGCCTTCAAGACCTTTCGCAACTGGGTCGAGTTTATCTCCTTGCTTGATTTTGTTTGGTTTTGTTTTACCACGTCTCCTATGCTTGGTGCCATCACCTCTGACTGTGACCACTCTGTCCCCTCGCCTGTCACAGTCGTGTCTCTGTGCTCCTCCCTCTGCAAGCAGCAGCCTCTCCTCTCCTCTCCAGCTGGACGGAGCCCGCTCTGTGAGAATCCATCCTTCGTAGCATTGCTCTTTCTGCCTTGCAGGATGAATCGCTTCGTTACTTAGGTGTCCATCATACTTTATCCATGCCCTTAGTCTAACGGCACACGGTGTGGCAGACACCGTTATAGTATCTGACTCTGTCCTGAGCCCTTGCAATAGGGTAGCACTTTGAACACAGAGAGCCCTGTCCTACTTGTCTTGGCACCCCCACTATCTAGAAGGGTGACTGGAACGTTGTAATTTGTCAAAGAAGAAGCTGTTGGAAAAGGAAATGTGAGATTGAAGTTGTGGCAGGAGGCATAGAAAGGGAATAGGCACATGAGATTGTGTGGAAATACACTTTTACCATCAACTAATTTCATCTCCAGTAGCTCTTCTTCTGGGAATGAAAACAAACAAGAGAAGCAGGATGCTCCGGCATTCCCTCTGGCCTCCTCCAGCTCTGCGATCCCTATTCCAAGAACATGCCAGCACTCCAGGAAGAATGATGCGGGGTTCTAGGTCCCCACTTAAAACCTTAGTTTATATTCTAAGTTTTTTGTGTGTGATCTTGTTCTCTTTTTTCCTGCTTCATGTGTGACCATTCCCTTATACTTACATAGTGCCTCACACACAGTAGGAATTCACAAAACGTTTGCTGATGGAATAATTAAAGGATTATTGAGCGGATACACTCTGAACAACACTGTAGTTCTCTATGACAACAGGGAGTAATCCTCTCAGTTCTCCAAGTGTGCCTCGCCCTTTCAAATTTCTATCCATTTGTGGGGTTCTGTTTTCACTGCTCTGTTCTCTCCTTTCCTTGGCTACATCTTGCAGTTTCAGGGTCAGATTCGGTGTCCACTTCTAGAAGCCTTCCTAAACACGCCTTGGGATGATTGTTCGCCAGGCCTTCACCCTGTGCGAAGGGCCTTGGATAGAAAGGAGGTAACCTTGTGAACAGAGTGAGTGCCTGTAAGTGTGCAACCTGGAGATCCACCGTGCCGGTGCAAGGATCTGCACAAATCCTAGGTGGGAGGCGGGGCTTTGCCTCGGCCACCATGTGACTTTGAAGGGAGTTCTCAGTTGGGGCCTCTTTTCCAGTCTACTACTTTGCTGAAAATCGCCCTTCTTCAGAGCAAGGGGGTTTAAAGAGCTGTTCTTCAGGTTGTTTTGGTATCAAGCAGTTTCCACTGGGATGAGCACTGGGTCCAGTGAGCTCATCCTTCCTCAGAGAAACCCTTTTACGTACCTAGTGGTGAGAAACAGAAGGTCCCTCTAGACTCCCCCAATCACAGTTCAGCCCCACTCCTGGCAGCTTAGTGATTCTGCAGCTTCCTGCCATGTCATCCATCTCTGCTGGCTCACATGTCATGGTCTGGCCTTAGAGTATGTGGTCCTAATATCAGATCCCAGCTTAGAAGAGAGGGGAGGGAACGGCTGCCCCTCGCCTCGCCCTCCCTCCTTAGGGAGCCCCTGGTGATTTCTGAGCATAATGGTAGAGTGTATAAAGTGGAAGGGTGTATTTAAGGGATGGCTCGGGACTGTGGTTAGAAAATTGACCTTCTTGTTAATCTTGGCACAGTGGATTTTGAGTATTGGACTTTCAAATAACTTGCAGGAGGTGTCATAAGGCGCACTCCAATCTTTAAGGAGAGTCTCCCCAGTTCCACGCTCTCTCCTTCATCTTCCTCTTCTTCCTCTTATCTCTCTTTTTATCTACCTTCAATCTCCTTTCCCTCCTCTTCTGCTCTCCTTGGATCATGCCCCAGTCTAGAGGCATGCTTAGCAGGAAAACACAGACTCTGGGGGAATGGGTATGTCTAAAGTCTGTGTGCATAGCTGTTATTCTTGTGTTTTATGAGCCTCTTACCAAAGCACTCTATGATATGACGTTGGCATGTCATCCAGAAATTCAAAGGCTGGCTTTGAGAAGGAATCTTGCTGTCTCGTGAATGATAGCATTTGAAATGGCGGAGTGCTCTGTGCATGCATTACATTAACAGAGCATAGAGGTGCTGTAAATCAGTAGCTGCCCTTTTAGTCTACTAACAATGGACAGTCAGACTCATCATTGGAGCTCCCAACTACAGCAGACACTGCCAGCTACCTGCCCAACAGACACCCACACCTCGCACTCTTTCTTAGTTTAGGGATGCGGATTTTGTTCAGGGGGCAACATATTCAAGGAAAGGGGATCCCTTCTAGCCCTAGAAAAATAGCATTATTTCTCTTTCTCTTCCTCTTTTTCTTTTCTTGCTTTTTTTTTTTTTCAGACAGGGTCTCACTCTGTTACCCAGGCTGGAAGAGTGCAGTGACATGATCTTAGCTCACTGCAGCCTCGACCTCTTGGACTCAAGTGATCCTCCCACCTCAGCCTCTGGAATAGCTGAGAAGACAGGCATAAGCCACCATGCCCAGCTAATTTTTTAATATTTTAGCTGGTCTCGAACTCCTGGGCTCAACCCATCTGTCAGCCTCTGCCTCCCAAAGTGCTGGGATTAAGGCGTGAGCCACCCTGCTCGGTCTATGTCTCTTTCTGATGATTAGTTAAGCTGTGGACTTTTGAGCTGGTTATAGCCAATGGGACTCAGTTGGAGAGGCTTCTGGAAAGTAGTTCGTTCTTTAATGAGGGTGACCTGAACGTTCTTATTACCTTGGATGTAGCTATTTATTTATTTTTGAGACAGACTCATGCTCTGTCACCCAGGCGTGCAATGGCGAGATCTCGGCTCACTGCAACCTCTACTTCCCAAGTTCAAGCAATTCTCCTGCCTCAGCCTCCTGAGTAGCTGGGATTACAGGCATGTGCCACCACGCCCAGCTAATTTTTGTATTTTTAGTAGAGATGGGGTTTCACCATGTTGTCTACGCTGGTCTCGAACTCCTGACCTCATGATCTGCCCACCTCGGCCTCCCAAAGTGCTGGGATTACAGGCGTGAGCCACCGCACCTGACCAGATGTAGCTATTTAAAGAAAGATGTATGCTGCTGAGGGTGATACCTCGGAAACACCAGGAAACAAGCCATACACCCTGACTGCGTGAACAAAAGAGAGTGAGCTTGAGTCTCTCTGACATTGGTAACTTACCGCAGCAATCCCAGAGGAAGTGAATTGTGAGCTACTTAAGCATCTTGAATGCTCAAGCTAAGGCCAGTGAGGGATTTCCCTGTTCCCTGCAGCTAAATGTACCTTACCTGCCTCTGTGGTCTGGTCCTCCGCCTTCCCACTACACTGTATCTGCTACGGTACTCGGGGAATGGGGTCATGGTCTATCAAGAATCACTGTGATGTAAACTGCCTTTTGATCAGTTTAAAATTGTTCTTATTGTTATTTTATTTTACTTTATTTTTTGAGACAGTTTCACTCCTGTCCCCCAGGCTGGAGTGCAACGCGTGATCTCGGCTCACTGCAACCTCCGCCTCCCGGGTTCAAGCTTCTCCTGCCTCAGCCTCCGCGTAGCTGGGATTACAGGTGTCTGCCACCACATCAGGCTTAAAATTGTTCTTATTGTTATTTTAATAGTTTTCCCTCAGTAGAATCCAGAGCCCTCAATCAAATAGCAAGAAAATTTGCCCAAGGCTTTACAGAGGCTTTCATTTATCGTGTTTATCACTGAAAACAAATAATACATATTTGTTGCAAACAAATTTTGTTCACATTATACAAAAGGAATAAACTTGGAAGCAAATGTAGCTATAATTTCCTTCTAGATCTTTTTCTCTAGTTATTCAATGTAACCTGGGGTCACAGATAATAAAAACTAACATCTACCGAGAATTTGCCAAGTGCTATGCTCTGTTCCAGTGACCTCACATGTATTAGTTAATATAACTCTTACAAGGCACCGTTCAGATAAGTATAGCCGAGGAAACTAAAGAACAGAGAGAAGTCTTAGTGTTGTTTAGTGGCAAAAACAGACCATGAGCCTACACAGTTCAGACCCACAGTCCACCAGTCTGCAATGCCTCCCTGTAGTGCTTAGTAAATGTTTGTTGAATCAACAAATGTTTCTCATTGTTCAGAAGTCTGACATTTTTATAATAAAATCGACAGTATTTTCTTTGTAAAATACTGGTGTCATGCTAAGTGAGGAGATTTAACGTCTTAAACAGATAAATTACTTAGGTTGTTTTAACTCTCAGGTTTCCAAAACACTTTTCTTTATAGCAACATGGTCGTAATTTCCTAATACTTTCTCCGTGATGTAGCCAAGCGTTATTATACACATCAGGAAGACAATTAATGAAATTGTTAATCAATATAAGCAGAATTATTTTATTACATAAAGCACTACTCTGACATTTCTTTTCTTTTTTTTTTTTGAGATGGAGTTTCACTCTTGTTGCCCAGGTTGGAGTGCAATGGCATGATCTCGGCTCACTGCAACCTCCACCTCCCAGGTTCAAGTAATTCTCCAGCCTCAGCCTCCCAAGTAGCTGGGATTACCGGCATGTGCCACCACGCCCTACTAATGTTGTATTTTTAGTACAGACGGGGTTTCTCCATGTTGGTCAGGCTGGTCTTGCGCTCCCAACCTCAGGTGATCTGCCCACCTCAGCCTCCCAAAGTGCTGGGATTACAGGCATGAGCCACCACGCCAGGCCTTACCCTGACATTTCTAATAGTCTATATAAAATCAGTAGAAAGAAAGATTAACTATCTACTGTATTTACTTTCATTGCCTGATCCTGCTTGAGCCAGACCACATCACCTGAGGCTCATGTTCTGAGAATGACATGCTGCTGGTAATTAACAGAGAAGCCTGGCTGTGTCTATGAAAGGCTGTTGATGGATGAACAATGGGTACAAAAGAGTGGACAGCTTGCTAAGAATGGCTTATTGTGTTTGCAATTATAGGTCATTTTCAAAGGAAGGCCCTCCAAAGGAAAGGATCCACTATTCCTTCAGTGTGCCTTCTTCATGGGGCTGGCTGGTCAGAATGCTACGTCTACTACCGTAACCAAGGATGATACTTCTTCCCCACCACCACCATCTCCTTTTTATGATTCTTGTCATTCTCCCTATAGATTTAAAACAATTACGATTACCATTTCAATTTGTAGCCAGCTTTTTAGAGTGAATTTACCCACTAAAGACTCTCACAGAGGTACAAGCAAGACACTATGATCTTGAAGTAACCCAAAATTAATTAATACCCCAATCATGGATCTTTCCTAGGACTGCCATAACAAAGTGCCATAAGCTGGGTGGCTTAAAACAACAAAAATTTTTTTCTCACAATTCTGGAAATGGGAAGTCCTAACTGAGGTGTTTGCGGGGACCTGTAGGCGAGGAGTCATCCCTGCGTCTTCTTAGCGTCTGGTGGTGGCCGTCAGCCTGTAGCACCCTTCGGCTTGCAGCCACTTCACTCTAGCCTCTGCCTGTGTCACGGTGCTCCCCCGTGTGTCTGTGCCCACATCTCCCTCTTCTTAACAGTATACCTGTCGTAGTGGACAAGGGCCCATCCTAATGACCTCAGCTTAACTTGATTACATCTGTAAAGATCCTATTTCCAAATAAGATCAAATTCACATGAACTGGGGGTGGGACTTCAACACATCTTCTGGGGGCCCACAACTCAAATGTACCCACAGCTGGGACACAAACAAACACACCTTAGACACAGAATGCTTTCAAGGCTGGGATCTGGAAGGGTATGCAGCTGTTCTCTGGCTTTATTTTTTATATTATTATTATTATTGTTTGAGACGAAGTTTCACTCTTGTTGCCCAGGCTGTAGTGCAATGGTGCGATCTTGGCTCACCACAATGTCTGCCTCCTGGGTTCAAGCGATTCTCCTGCCTCAGCCTCCTAAGTAGCTGGGATAACAGGCACCCGGCACCACACCCAGCTAATTTTTGTATTTTTAGTAGAGACAGGGTTTCTCCACGTTGGTCAGGCTGGTCTTGAACTCCTGACTTCAAGTGATCTGCCTGCCTCAGCCTCCCAAAGTGCTGGGATTACAGGCGTGAGCCACTGCACCCAGTCTCTCTAGCCTTACTAACAGCATCTGTCTGTATACTTAAAAAAAAAAAAGTATGTCCACAGAAGTGGTTATTAAGGGAAACATGGAAAGATCTAGAATCAGAGAGCCCAAGAAGGCGGCATGAATGCACCACTGTTCAGGAACCGTTGTTCCTGAAGGAGAAGGGTGCTTGGCTCTAATGGTTAATGCTCCCAGTATGTGAACCATATGATTCCTTCCCTTTGCTTTGATTCCACGCTCACCTAACAATCATTGGAATTAATTTGGTCCTAAAGGGATTCCTCTTACAGGGAAAGAGCAGAGGATGCAACATGGCATCAGTGCTTTATGAGTCAGGTTAGTGGGGCTCCACACTGAGAGACACTGGTCAGCTGTGAAGGTGCTGGGCCAATCAGATTTCTGAGTCTGAAATATCAGGAATCCTGAGTTCTGGCAGCAAACAAGTGCTACCCCCAAGGATCTAGGTGAGCTGACTCAAGCTTTGCTTCACAGTGACCCTCCCTGGCTGTTATTTCAAGTTACATATATTCAGATTCAATGGAGTGACTAGCAGCTTACTCACTGAAAGCACATACTCTAGAAATGACTTCTATTTGCATTGAAAGTGACCTGATATAATAAGGATTTAACTACTCCATGAATCAGAATAAGAGCCTTATAAGATAAACAAAAAATCTGGGGGAAACTGCTTTGCAGTCCTCAGTAAGTGCTGTATGAAAACAGTCCAGTGTTCGGATGGAACCTCCAGACCTTCCGAGGCTACCTGGTGAGTTGCTGCATAAGAGGAACAAGAGAGCATGAGAAAAGTTCATGGTTCAACAGCAGCCTGTTGCTGGTGTCTCTGCATTGTGACGGAGCTGGCACTGCTTCCCTGGTTTGCCCCCAGCCCTCTCCCTCTTGTTACCATTGCTGCTCTCAGAGATGTCCGTTCTTAATTCCCTCTTTCTCTCATTTTGATTCTCCACTGTGTGCTGGTGCTTCACACGCTGACGACTGCGTGCTCTCCCCTCTTTGAACATCCAAGGCCCTTTAAAATCTGACCCTAGTCACCCATTTCTCTTACTTCCCTTAGGCATACAAATGCTCTGCTGTCCCCAAGCGAATGTTGACCACGATGGCTGCCATCACCTGTGCTTGTTTTCTAGGGCACTCACCGGACACTCGGCATATGACGTGAAGCGGATTATTCCATGCTCTGGGAAGAAAACCGCTCTTTCTTTGCGTGTCTGTGCTTAATGCAATCTTGAAGCAGACAAGTGCCCAGTACATGTTTGTTGGTGGCAGTTAGATGCAGAAAAGGGAACATGACCGGACGTCATGAGCAGAAGACTGGTTAACTGCCTCCAAATAACGCAAAACTTAGCATTACCACGGAAGTTTACCGTGGCTCAGACTCCAGTGTGATAGCTTACGAAAGATTCAAGTATATAAGGATGAATGTCAGTTTATTCACTGCCAGACTTAATTCATCTCTTTTCCCTACCCCAAATCAGGAAATGTATCTCCTGAGATTCTCCCCTGAATATTAAGGGACAAACTCCGTCAATATCTCATTACTATTTTTTTTTGACACAGGGTCTCACTCTACCGCCCAGGCTGGAATGCAGTGGTGCGATCACGGCTCACTCCAGGTCCAAGCGATCACTCAGCCTCCCGAGTATCTGGGACTACAGGCATGCGCCACTACGCCCGGCTTTTTTTTTTTTTTTTTTTTTTTTTTTAATATTTGTAGAGATGGGGTCTCCCTATACTGTTGCCCAGGCTGGTCTGGAACTCCTGGGCTCAAGCGATCCTCCCACCTCCCAATCCCCGTGCTGGGATTACAGTATGAGCCACCTCGCCTGGCTGCAGTATCTTATTTTTTACTCTGTTCAACACAGACCCCACACCCCTTTAGATGCTCGCACCCATACGCTCTACCTTTCACATATAATTTTCAGATTAAGCAAAATACAATTTATTCCACTTAATAAGAAACATTGCCTTCCATATCTGTCTTTGAATTTGTAGTCGTTCCGATTATAATTTGAGTTCTCAAACATTTGAGTTACACAGTCTCTTGGTTCACTCCGACAGGTGTTTAAACAGGTGTGCGTGGGTCTTACTACTTTAGCTCTCAGAGCCAGTCTTGTTTGCAGGTTCCTAGGTAGCGCACCTCGCTGTCGCTCCCACCCCACCCTTAGTAACAGGGTTTGAGCAGGACCCTGAGGTAGGGGGGTGGGAGCTGCTGTTTCAAGCTCATTCGCCCAAGTACACCTTTCTACCTACCTTCCCTATCATCAGAGAGGTGACCTGACCCCAGCACGTGCGAGCTTGTCAGGTTGGGTAAGTTCCAGAACCTTTTGGAGCCAGGATTCTCTTACACGGCCCTGGGCCCTGAGCTCAGCTAATGGGATCTGCGAGGCTCCAAGCGCAGGGGAAATGGGGGCGTGTTCCTTTAAGGCGGAACCAGGCGGGGAGTGGGGCGTCCCCCGCGGGCACAGCCGGAGCCGCACCTGGGGCCCAATTAGCCTGGAGCGCGGCCGGGTGTGTTGAACGTAGCAACCGCGGGCGGCGGGCGTCTGGGGCGGGCGGCGGCGGCCGCGCCTCCCGGGGCTCCTGGCCCTTCGGCCCTCGGGGGTCTCGCGGCGCTGGGACGAGGCGGGGCTGCTTCCCGCAGCCGGGGCGCTCGGCGGGCGG